>NC_139517.1:37220304-37419230 GCF_947247035.1 Vipera ursinii
GGCCACATGACCATGGAGACGTCCTCGGACAAGTGCTGGCTCTTCAGCTTTGAAACGGAGATGAGCACCGGCCCCTAGAGTCAGAAACGACTAGCACACATGTGTGGGGGAACCTTTACCTTTTACATATGGTAACAAAGGATTTAAAAAATAATATTGAGAAGAAACCAAATCTCCTTTTATTATAAGTTATGGGAACCCAATTAAAAAGTCATGGAAGACTGATTTTATTTACACTAACTGCAGGAAGATTATGTATATGTAATAATGGTGAAATACTGAAACACATATAATAGAGGAACGGATTGTAAAAATGTCAGAAATGGCAAAACTGCCCTGTTTGATTAGGGCCCAAAAAATAAAAGACTTGATATGCTTTATGGGCTTTTTGTTGAAAATGTAAAAAAGTGAAATGATGATTTCTGGATTTGAGGATTGAAAAAGAAATGGGGCTGAAGGGATTTTTGTACAGCTTAAGAGGGAACAAGGAGAATGAGTTTATAATTGTTGAAAAGAAGCTTACTTATTCTTCTTTTATCTTTTTTCTTTTATTGCCTTGCTTTTTGCACTTTCTGTTTTTCTTTTTAGTTTTCTTTATTTTTATATTTGCCTTTAAAGAATTACACTTAATAAAAATCATATATATATACAAATCAAAATCAAAATCAAAATCATTTCAAATTTACAGGTAAATTCCCAGCCCGCCAATTACTGGATAACATTCTGCACATCCTGCGTTGGACTATCTAGTGTGCAACTTGCTTAACTTGGGGCAATTTTGGTACATCTGGAAAATGCTGGGATGGGGAAACTGGAGGGAGAAAATTTGTCATGATTCCTAAACCTTAATTAGGTTTAAATTTATATAAATGTATTTAAATGCCTCTTTTATTATTTTTATAAATATGTCAAGATAGCAAAGATATCTGATACTCTCTCCCAGGGCTTTTTTTCTCATAGAACGCTCAGAACGGAGTTACGGCACCTTTTTTGGATGGAACCTTGTAGGGTAGGCAAGACGGGTTGTATGATATGTGTGAGTTCCAGCACCTTTTTCTTTTACAAAAAAAGCACTGCTCTCTCCTTTTCCTCTTTTCCCTACAACAGCAATCCTGTGAAGTGAGTTGGGCTGAGAGAGAGTAACTGGCTCAAGTCACCAATCTGGCTTTCATTTCTAAGGCAGAACTAGTAGTTGGGATGTGATTCAGTAAAAAAAAAGTGTTATTATTGACAGGTTTCTCTGAACTTAATCTTTTTACCTATATTTTTCAGAAGAAGCTTTTTAAAAACACAGATGTTGTTAAAGTAAGCTTTTAACAAAATTTAAAGTCACAATCTCTTATATACAATGTTCCGAAACATAAATGACCATATTGATGCAACTTTTTAATTCTTAAGTTTTCTGCAGTGAATTTTTAACTATGCAAAAGTTTAATCTAACATGGCTGCAAAAGTCATCCATTCTGATGGCTACTATAAAATTCTGCTTGTAGAAATCCACAGGAAGTATCTTTACATTTTTAGGTCCACCTAACCTGGTTTCGATGTTTTTTTTTCCCCAGTTGGGATCAAAATGGAAATAATATGTTTTGGACGTTTGAGAAAAACAAATCCTTGCTAGTATCTAGAGGGAAAATTACCTGTTTGACTGTGCTGAAGCTAAACTTATAGTATGGAGAGTTAATTAGTTTCTGCTTTGCTCAAAAAAATGGCCAAGAGCCTGAGGTTTATTTCCAAATCATGACAATCATACATTCCAAATCCTTTTAATATATTCTTACTGAGCTGGTATTTCTTTCCACTGTTTTCCCCCCAAGTGCAGAGGAAAATTAAACACCAGCTTCAAAAGCACTGGGTGTTTTACCTTCATGATTGTTCAGCGAGAATCCCTGGGGCTGCATTCTCAGCTGAACTTGAAACGCTGAACTTCCATGATTTCTACTCCTGATTTCTAACTTCTATTAGTTTAAAGGCCTTCTTCATTACAGAACTGAAATGCTATCCCACCCATTCTGGAATGAGCAGAAGACCATGCTGGCTTGGAATATTTTGTTCCTTCTGCTGATCCTTATTCTGCCTGCAATGTTTTTTTATTCTCAGTAACAACTTTACTGATTAGTCCTTGGGCCATATCAAAGTGCAAAGTTCCAGCAACAAACCGTCACCAAAACTTGATAAAAGCAATCCAAAATGGAATTTGACAAAATACAATCCAAAATGGAATTTGATAAAATAGAATTTAAAATGGAATTAAAATAAAATACAATTTAAGATGGAATGGTAATAAAATACAATCTAAAATGAAATTGTAATAATGTACAATAATTTATTTATTTATTTATTTATTGATGGGATTTATATCCCGCCCTATCTCCCGAAGGACTCAGGGCGGCTAACAACAAAACATATAATAAGTACATAAATCAAGATAAAATGAAATTGAGAACATCAGTGCAATAAAAAATTAGAGAATTTAAAAATGAATTAAAAATACTAAATATAAATTAATTAAAATGCCTGTCAGTCTAGGTCAGCCTGGTGGAACAGGTGTGTTTTGAGGCCGCGGCGAAAGGATTGGAGGTTTTGGGCTATCCGAAGCTCAGGGGGGAGCTGATTCCATACGGTTGGCGCTCCCACAGAGAAGGCCCTCCCCCTGGGGGTCGCCAGCCGACATTGCCTAGCTGACGGTACCCTGAGGAGGCCTTCTCTGTGTGAGCGTACTGGACGATGGGAATTTGTTCCCGGCAGCAGATGGTCCTGCAAGTATCCCGGACCTAAGCCATGTAGGGCTTTAAAGGTAAGTACCAGCACCTTAAATCTCAATAATTAAAGATAATTTAAGATATAGATAAAATATGATAACATTATATTTCGGAGTCGCCCTTGCAATCTACCCCAATCAGTCCCACATATGCAGATCTTAACCGGATCATTTTGTTTAAATACTGAGCTACATTAAATGTTATTTTCAAGTTCTGACCGGACATAAGTTATTTTGATATGGGTTATTCTCAGTAAAAAGTACACATTCCCCAGAGCATAGTGGGCTGTAAAATACAAATGATAATGCTATATTAATATAATCAGTTCCCTCCATCATGCCTTGGCAGCAGCCATTCTCTCAAGATGTAGTAGAAAGAGCAATAACAGGGCACTCCATCGGTTCTCCTTTCTCAAGTGCTTCCAATGCAGTAATTTCTTTAAAAGGACTAATTATACTCTCTGGGCTCATCCCTTAAAGTAAGCATGCCAAACATAATTGAACTTTCATGTCATTTTTCCCAGATTCCATCAACCAATTGCCACAGAAAACCAGTTTGACCTACAGTATTTGGGGCTCTGTGATTCAAACACATTGTGTGCTTAGATAAAGAACTCATGTTCACGTGCATTTCACCCACTATCAGATTCCATCAAGAACTTTCCTTTCCTTTAGATTTGTTTTGCTCATGAGATGTAATGCAGTTGCTTGAAAAGTTTTCAGATTTTAATACTAGAACATTATTTTGAAGAAAAAAAAAAAAGAAAAAAAACCCAGCCACTTCCACTGGAGTAATACTATCCTATTATTAATGGCCTATGCAGGATCTGATCCATTATATAAATTCCTCCTTAGCACTTTTTCATGGAAAAAAATCTATCTATGTGGCCACTAAGAGTCAACAACAACCTCATGGCACAAAACAAATCAACCAATTAAGGCTAGAACAGAAGAACCCATTTTTCCCATCTGAAATACGGCCAGTCAATATTTGATTAACAGGATGATCTGTTCCTCATTTGCCTGGAAGTATGAGGAATGGAACTTCTCTGTAATCCTCTACTATGGGATTTAATGTAAAGGTAAAGGTTCCTCCGCACATGCATGCTAGTCGTTTCTGACTCTAGGGGCTGGTGCTCATCTCCGTTTCAAAGCCGAAGAGCCAGCACTTGTCCGAGGACGTCTCTGTGGTCATGTGGCCGGCATGACTAGACGCCAAAGGAGCACGGAACACTGTTACCTTCCCACTGTAGTGGTCCCTATTTTTCTACTTGCATTTTTATGTGCTTTCGAACTGCTAGGTTGGCAGAAGCTGGGACAAGTAACAGGTGCTAACTCTGTTATGCGGCACTCAAGATTCGACCCACCAAACTGCCGACCTTCTGATCGACAAGCTCAGCATCCTAACCCACTGAGCCACCACGTCCCTATACTATGGGATTTACTTTTGTCAAAAAGATGAAATCTTGCTCCTTGACTCTCTTCCCTCCATGGATTTTACTCAGCAACTCAGTCTACACTGCTGTGCAAAGTTCAGTTGACTGCCTCTTTGGCAATCATAAAACAAAATCCAGCCCCACTACACCCCTGGACTTTATGACAATGACTTTCCTAAATCAATTTACAAAGAGTATGGATTCCTTATCATGGTTTAAATGGATGAATATCTGTCTTTTCAACTTTCATGGGTTAATAGGAAAGTGTTGCACTTTCATTTTGTTCAAACTTTCATCAATTTTATGAACAATTGAGAAATTATATGGCCAAAAATATTGTTAAGATATAATATTCATAAAGAGAATAAGATTAATATCAAGGTAATGGCTTTGCCAAAATCAAATAAGTCAACCACTAAGAAACATATTTGAGAGTCAAATTATATTAGCCAAGCCATATGCATCTCAAGCAAAACCACAAAATGTTGATGTTTGAATTATTTTAGTGAACGAGAAGACTAGAGATTCAAATAAAAGATGAGAATAAATTGAGAAACGAGATAAGAAACAAAATGGAAGGCATTCAAGTTGCTTTATAGGTGAGTAGGTTCTAGCTTTAGGTGGGGAGCTGTCATAACACTGTCATAATACTGCACCATCACTCCTGTACAGAAGTATGGAGGAGATCTATAATCAATTTGCTGCTTAAAATTCTTATAAAATTCTCTGCTTCAAATTTTGATAAGCACTGAATTTTCACATGTATCATGCCACGTTATTTATACTTTCATGAAACTAATGCTAATGATATTTGGCACTCCATGTTATTTTTCAGTTCTTTTATAGCTTGTTTTATTATTTGGGGTCAATACTGTAGTGTGATACTTGTGATAGCAGCTGATAACCTGCACTGACAGAGAAGGATTTCTGGGTATGAGTCTGATGCAGGCCCCTTTTGCATCATTAGATGGGAAAATACATTACAAGATAAGAACGATTAAAGTATGAGAAGTGAGAACTATATAACTGGGTATACTACATATCTAGGTGTAGTGACATTGAAATACCATTCAGTGTAAATGAAGAATACAGAATACAAATGCTAATATGAAACAGTTAGGTGATCCTTGCCTCATTTAGAGATCATTTTATTTATTTATTTTTATTTTTATTCCATTTATATCCCGCCCTTCTCCGAAGACTCAGGGCGGCTTACAAGCTTAGCAGTAAGCTTAGCAGCATCATGACAATGATGCAATGATTTGATGATTTCACAGCAGGGAAATGAAATCACTTTCAACTGAAATCAAGTCATTACCCCTATTCTATTAGAACATCGGGGTAATATGAGGGTGTCTCTTAATTTTAGAAAGTGACTGGCCCAAAGGTAACTTCAATGGCCAAATTTAAATTGGATTGTTTGTGGCCCAGATCCAGCCTCTTAACCATTGCATTATGCTGGCCTTCTCATGAAATGTCAAAAATGTGCAAAAAAAAAAAAGGAAGAAGAAGAAGAAAAAAGAGGGGACTTGGAATGCATGCAATATTTTTAAATGAGAAGTTCATGAGGATTTTTGGCTTATGTCAGACTGAGTTTTACCCCAGGCTTAAGTGGCATGAGTGTACATTTTAGCTGCAGGAAAATAATGAGGTTGGATCCGGAAAGCTATGTTTCCTCTTGCAGGCAAAAGAGCCTATTATTCATTGCAGCATTTCTGTTTGTTGCCAACTGTACCTCACAAAAACACATACTATCTTCCTATTTTTTTTCCCAGGGAGCTGCTGACATGTGCAGCGTCTTCTTTGAATCCCATTGCATCTGCCAGCACCTTGCCTTTGGGAATTTAGCTTTGGTCTGAATAATTACAGCATCCTGTATTATGAGTTTAAAAGGGGTGTGTGGGGAGAACCCCAGAAAAGAACTCTGGCAGAACAGGTGACACCCTTTGAAGAAAGTATAAATAGAGATAAGTGGGTAGTGGATTCAGCAATCTTACTTTGTGTCAAGTGGTGCCTCTTGCTTTCAGCTTAGCATTAAGGAATTTCTCTGCCACTATGAGCTGTGGTCCAAGACACACGGTCCTAACAGCTGGGAGAAACAGCAGTGGGAGCTGCAATCTTGGAGTGGGGGTTTCTTCTGTTGGCTCTGGGCGATATACTTCATGTGGGCTAGGCAACGAAAGAGCTAGCTTCTCTGGACGGAGTCATCTTGGGGGGAGAAGCCATTTCTCAGCTGGCAGCTGCAATGGGGCTTTTGTTGGGGGAGGACATGCTGGGACAAATGGTAACTTTGTGGCCACCTCTCACATGGGGACTTCTGCTGCTAGAAATGGTATGGTAGGTGGTGCTGGTGGTGGTCATGTAGGTGTGGTAGGTGGTATTCCTGGTGGTGTAGTAGGTGGTGCCCATGGTGGCATGGTTGGTGCTGTACCAACTGCTGTAGTTAATAGCATGGGTGGTGTAGTTGGTGCTCCTCATGCTACTATGGTAGGTACTCCTTGTGGAGTGGTTGGAGCTGTCCCTGCTGGGATGGTAGGTGGGATGGCTCATCCAGGTGTTGTTGGTGGCATGGGTGGTATGGTACCTAACCCTGGAGCAGTTGCTGGATTGATTGGAGAACCTGTTTGTGGAGGTATTTTCTCTAATCTTGATGGGAAGATGACCATGCAGAACCTCAATGATCGCCTGGCCAGCTATCTAGACAAAGTCCGATGCCTGGAAGAGGAAAATGCTGAGCTTGAGTGCCGAATCAGAGACTTTTATGCCAAGCAAGGCCCTCTGAGTGAACCAAAGGACTATAGTCATTACCACCAGCAAATTGAAGATCTTAAAAACCAGGTAGACATCAATTCTCAATCCATTTTTCATATTTTTCACATGCATTTGCTTGGGACAATTGCAGGTAATAGCATTCCTGCTTAACTAAAGTTCACAATGCTGTGAATTTATTTTGCTGATTTCTAAGGATCAGTTTATTCTTCTAATCATCATATATGAAATATGAATCAATTAAATTTTGTTAAACATGTTCTTGAATTCTAATCTGTGAGGACATCCTGCTTTCCCATAATGGTGGTGGGGTTTGATGATGTTTCCACATTATTCTGTAATATGGATTCTAGTGAATGCAGAAATTAATAAGAAAACTTAATTTTAAAAATTGACAACAGTTTATAATAGCTAGCACTCTAAGTTTATCTTAAGTTTATCTATAGATGCTGCTCCTACTGTATTATGTTGACATACTGAGCCAGTAAACCTTTTAGTAATTCAATATTGTCTTGTTAGCATGGTACAAATTCACCATGAAATGCAATATTTAATCAATTTTCTGTATGGAAGCAGTCACCATGGGGAAAAATTAAAGGCACCCCCAAGTTGTACAAGTTGATTTTTGGAAGAGGAGAATATTAGCTACATCTTGGTCACCACTTCCAATCATTTACAAACTGTAGGAAATTCCCACTCAGGGGTTTGCTTGATTATTATTTTGTGCTTTCAAATAACAATTTAGATGTAAACGAGCATGTATCCATAAGCTAAACTAGTTTAAGGAACATCTGACATGGGTGGCTAAACCTTAATGCTAAAACTTTACATAAAAGGCAAAATCAATGTAGATTCATCAATGGACTTGCATTTTTTCCATTTATCCAGCTTATTTGTGCAAGTGTGGAGAATAACAAACTCCTTCTGTGTATTGATAACAGCAAACTGACTGCTGATGATTTCAGATCCAAGTGAGTACTTTTCAGTAAATTAAGGGCAGATGAACAAAAGAATATTTGTTTTATTGAAAGTGCAGGGCTACTTATGGAATTGCCTTGATGGGCACTGTGGTCAGGCTGTTAGAGAAGAATGTCTTTCATTTTAGGCAAGAAGGCAAGAAGAATCTTGCCATTCTCTATTTTGGGGTGTTACTTCTGCTACAATGCAGTTTTCCCTAAGTTGGAGATCCTTCAGATTTGTCAGGCTCAATTTCCAGAATACCTTAGGCAATATGATTATTGGGAGTTGAAATTCTCATGCTTACAGTGCATCAGAGTTGGTAAAGTCTGCTATAAACAAGGAAAGGAACATGTAGTTCAATGTGCCTGGAATAAAAACAAAATTCTAGCAGGGTTATACTCAATGAAATATTGTTGATTATTTGGTATCTTCTTTTATTTATATCTAAAGTTTACCTAATATGAAGTATGTTTGCAAGTTTCCCTTGTCTGGGCCTATAAGCTAACCAGTAAAACCTTCATTCCTTTTTTCATTCCTTTTCAGGTTTGAGACAGAATGCTGCCTCCGTCAGAATGTGGAGGCTGATATCAATGGACTGCATCAAATCCTGGATCAGCTGACTGCCTGCCGATCTGACCTGGATATACAGTGTGAGAACCTGCAAGATGAGCTATGCTGCCTAAGGAAAAACCATGAGGAGGTAAGGGTGATCATTTCCTCATTCAATAAAATCTAAATGCATCATGGGAAATAATAAATACCTTATTAGAAACGCCAATAAACTTCTTTTTGAGTCAGGGTGTGAAGCTATACAGTAGATGACTAGGACAGTGTTTCTCAGCCTTGGATGTTTGACAAAATGGCTGGCTGGGGAATCCTGGGAGTTGAAGTCCATACATATTCAAGTGTCCAAGGTTGAAAAACACAAAACAGTGTTGCTGAACTTACTCACAAATAACCATCCGATTGCAGTTTCTGCAATTCAGTGCTGCAATTAGTAAATTCAGCATTCAGAGCCATTGTGGTGCAGTGGCTAGAATGCAGTACTGCAGGCTACTTCTGCTGACTGCTGGCTGCTAGTAGTTTGGCAGTCTGAGACTCACCGGCTCAAGGTTGACACAGCCTTCCAGCCTTCTGAGGTCAGTAAAATGAGGACCCAGATTGTTGGGGGCAATATGCTGAAACTCTGTAAACTGCTTACAGAGGGCTGGAAAGCACTGTGAAGCGGTATATAAGTCTAAGTGCTATTGCTATTGCTATTATATGGAGATCCACAATTTCATCACCTCTATGTTAGGAGGATAGACTATTTTACTGAGTTGTATCCAGCAGACATGTTCATATTGCAAAGAATAATGATTAAATGATGTTTAATGACCCTTAACTAAAACCTCTGAAATAATTATTTGATCAGTTTTGCTAATGGGGACATGACAGTTAAGGAACTTGCCATTTCACTAATATGGTATACTTATACACATCATAAACTGCTATTTAATATCATGATCAGTGTATTAGCAAATTAGCAACAAGATACCTGGCAGTACCATTCCATTCTTTGCACCCTAAAATTATCTTTGCAACCCCCTCCAAATAAATAAAATATACAATATAAAAAATTAGAACAGCCAAAGGTTCATAAATTATTAGGTTTTGGAATTCCTGAACATGATCTTATGATATATAAGGTCAAAATATCTCCCAGTTGACATTTCTGTAAACTCATATAATGTTTGTCAATACAAACAAATTTTATCTGTTTGTAAATTAAATAAAGCGGAGTAGGCAAGACTGGAATAGATTTCTAGCCACTATCTATGATGATGTTACCTAGTTTGGGCAATAAAACATCTGCAAGCAAACAACCAAGCTCAGAGAGTACCAAGGACCCCTCAAACGCTAATATTTACCATTGCTTGCAAACAAATAATTTGCACAGATACACTGGTTGGGGAAGGGGACAGTATTTTGTATTTATATATGTCTGTATATATGTGCGTTCTAAGACAAAAATGGGGAGATTTGTGGATGTTGTTGCACTAGTTTCTATCAGCTTCATCCAACCTGTCTCATTCAGTAGAAACAATAATGAAAATTGTAGTTCAACAGCAACCAAAGAGCTACGGGGTCACCAGTCCTCCTTACCTCAAAACTGAGCTAGCTAGACGCTCTTTTGGTCACTGAAGAAAATCTTTCCTTGTTAGTTGAACAGCAATATATCGCTGGGGAAATTATCTGCAGATTCTTCCTTTCATTTGCATCATCATTGCTATTGACACATTTTAAACTGGGGGACTGGTACAGTCCCAGAAACAATACAGCTCACCTCTTTGAAGTTGATTTGCCCTTTATAGTCTCCATCAACTTCGGTTAACCAGGTTGCTAGAAAGTTCACTTGGGGTAAGGTGAGTTGAGCAGAAAAAGAAGGGTCCAAATTCCAAGCACTTTCTTTTCTTTGAGTAGGAAGTTGCCTGCCTGAAGAACCAGGCCTCTGGAGATGTCAGTGTGGAAGTGAATGCCTGTCCTGGGCCAGATCTGAAGAAAATTCTGGAAGAGATGAGATGCAAATACGAATCAATGATTGAAGGAAACCGCAAGGAAGTAGAAGCATGGTATGAATCCAAGGTAAGTGAAATGTCAGTTTTCTTAACTTGGAACATTTTAGGTGTGCTTGAAAAACTCTCATATCCACCAAATAGCATGGGAATTGAATCACAATATCTCTGAGGTCCTATACAATAGCATTCTTCTGTAGAATTTTTTTTTGAATGGCTGTAATAATACAATTTTTTGATTACCCTGCAAAGTCTTAATTGAAGAAAGATGGTTCTGTAAATAACCATGTCCAATCCATGAAAGGCTTTATTGCATCTGGAAACCAACAGTAAATAACATAACTAGAAAAACAGAGGCACAAGTCTTATCAAGATAAACCCTTGATAAAGTACAGTTTCAGAGTGGTCTTTAAAGGCAGAAAACTCATTGCAGAAATCCAATAGTTGACAATAGTTGATTGACCATGAGAAACAACTATTAGTCCAGAAAAAGGTGCAACTGGTACACAAGGTGAATCTGTACAAAAGTTCTTCTAGCTACAAGAACTATGAGCTGAAAAGGACTCCTAGATAGTAAACCAATTCCATTTGGGAAGTACAATCCCATCAAGACAGAAAATCTCTGAAAATGATTGATTCCTGAATCTCAAGCCTCTATGATTGAAGCTGAACTTTTTCTTCCTGATCTAAACTCTTACTTACAGCTTCTTAGCACATAGATGATGATGATAGACAGACAGACAGACAGACAGACAGACAGACAGACAGACAGACAGACAGACAGACAGACAGACAGACGATAGATAAATAGATGAAAGACAGTAGTCAGTCAGTCCAAATCCTGCTTGGAATTTTTTCCCCTGAAACTTTCTTTGGCAGGACTAACTCGAGATTAAACTGTATATATTGCTCATCTATGTATTTCTCTTAACTTTTCTGCACTCCAGATTGAGGAGGTGAATCGTGATGTCTGCACCAGCAGTCAGGAGATTGAAGAAAGCAACAACAAGGTCACTGAATTAAGACGCCAACTACAAGCCCTGGAGATTGAATATGATGCCCAGTGCAGCCTGGTAAGAGATTGAGAATTTTTGTAGAGTTGGAGGATGGAATAAACTGCAACAGGCAGTGCACAGTTGCATCATGTATATGCAAAGCCCACTCTGTGTTAGTTATTTTCTCTCATTCCCAGCCTAATAACCAGGCTCTGGCTAAAACTACATGCTCAAGTATGCAGCCTTGATTTGACAGAGAAAAAAAAAGAATCATAAATTCAATAACCCATATATTATTAAAGCAGGTGGGGGGATGGTCAAAGCAGAATTGGGAGATTGCAGATATGATCACAATCAATACAGATGTTAGGTTGCATACAAAGATTGATTAAAAAAAGCCTGTTGATCTCTCTTTGAGCCTTAAGAAACAGGTTAAACCTTGCATTCAGCTTCATGTTGTACTTTTGCAGACTCTCAGAATCCTGTTAAATCATCCCCACTGGACCTCTTGTCTTATAATGACTGTGTTCTCTTTTATTTGTCAGAGGGACACCCTGGAGGGATCCCTGGGTGAAACTGAGCTTCGCTACAATAGCCATTTGGCTGAACTCCAGGAGCGCATCTCCTGTCTGGAGCAGCAGTTGGCAGAACTGCGGTCAGAAATGGAATGCCAGAACCATGACTACACAGAGCTCCTGGATGTCAAAAGCCGCTTGGAGAAGGAGATTGCCACTTACCGGGGCTTGCTGGAAGGGGGACAACATGACATTGTGTGAGTAGCATCCAGAAATGATGGGGTTCCCAATAAACGGATGGATTTTTTTAGTTAAAATAAAATAGGAGACTAGTCCAGGGGATTGACATTTGGTGAATTGTGGACACTTGCTGCTGCAGGATCCAATCTGGATCGGTTACCAGGACCAGAGGTTTAGTCATGTTCATGGCTCTAGCATCTTCTCTAGCAGAGAAGTTCCCTGAAGATGGGCTCCAGCATGAGTCTGAAAGCCCAGATAACTAAAGCTCCAATCCAGATGACAGACCCAGATTGGATCCTGCAGGATTATCCTGAGACATGTATATTCACACTTGGTATTCTAGCACGCATGTGCGGGGGAACCTTTACCTTACTTTTATATTCTTTAAGTAGAAGGGCTTGTATAGAATGACCAATGAACTGGAAAATTTCAGTTGTACCATATTGTTGTTTTAGGAAATAATATCGTTCTTCCATTTATAGCAAGATTACACAAGGGAAGTCCAGGGCACCTATGGCCACCAAAACCAGGTAGTAAGGTCTCCATGGTTACTCCAAAAATTGCTGCTGAATGGTTGATGCTGCAAAATATTACATAAATGCTTTAACTTTGAAGGATTTAGCTATAGTTTTAAATGCAGAAAAGACAACATTAATCCTTATTCCCTCTTTGTCTTGGCTCTTTTGGAGTTCTCCTCACTTTTACTCTTCAGAGGTCAATGTGGTTCCTACTCCCCAATCTAGAATAGGGAAATTGTCTTCTTTTAAAGTTTAGAAAGGATTTCTGAGAAAATGAATGATTGATGTTTGACAATATTATTATGTTGTTAGGCTGGGAGGCAGGTTAGATATATGAAAAATTATAGATTCCAACCAGCAGCATTGACAAGGGTACCTCTTAAAATGAAGATGATGGTCACATAGTCACATTAAGTTTTTAACCAATCCTCTGCTGCTGAGCCTGACTTCTACTCTTGTTCACATATGTATCTTGGGCAGTTCATTTTTTCTTAAGCCAACCAAACCCCTACATTTTTGTGATGTTGAAAACATTGCTCAAAGTTTGTGAAATAGCAGAAAATGCTATTGGCAGCTTAGAATTTTCTGTTCTTATTAGTAATCCCTATCTTACCATTATTTTCTTTATTCCCATTCACCAAGGTCAACTACCTTACCTCCACAAGAATAGGTAACAAAGCCTAACAGAATCTATACACTTTAAAACTATCCTTGGGTAGTGTTTAAATTAGGGGAAAATATGGCTTTAACATGGGTGGACCTAGAGACCTAATGGATAGGCTTGAAAAAAGAAGAAGGGAACACAGCAGAAATATGGTGTTGCCAGGGCATGTTGACAGGTGATTAGGGATAAGTGGGAAAGGCCTCAAGATACTACTGCGAGACTGGATGGTCTTTGACAAGGTCTGGAAGGAAGCTGCAATAGTAGAATATGCCTTGGGAAAGGGTTTGGACTAATCAGTCTCTAAGAAATTTACCAGCCCTTACCATCTATAATTCTGTGATTCTATTTTGGGTTTCTGGCATAATGGACCCAACAAGAGATGAATGATAAATCTACAAGCATTGCTTTGAAACATGATACAGTATATTTTTACTTCTGCTCCTTAGACAAGTGTCCAGACAAAATTTCTTAACAAAAGTGAAGTTTTCAGTAGGCTGCAAGGCAAATTTTGTAAGTTGGAGTTGTCAATTAACTAAATTTCTGTAGCAAGGAAAAAATAATGTATTTTGAGACCATCCTCTCTTAATGGATGCCAAAAAATTCAGGCAACTCTTACTTTCACCTAATTGTTTTCCCCCCAGTTAGATATGAAAACAGCTGATAGCCAAGATGTTGGTTGTGTGTCTATCACTGAATCATGGTTTCTAGCAAATGATTCATTTTTAAGTTAATATTTTTCCCTTCCCCCCCCTACAGTGGTGGAGGAGGAGTCAGTAGAAACAACAGCACATCAAGTGCAAAATCCAGTGAAGCTCGGACATCCCACACTTATGTGACCCATTCATGCCATGGAGCCCATTTGCATCACTAAAGCACATAAAAATGAGGTGAGAAGCATTTTTTCTTGTTTGAAAAAAAGGTTAAAACATGGTGGGATTTTATCATCAATGTCATGCATTAGGGGCTCCTAGGTCAAGGCCTGAGTAAAATATCAAAGAGGAGCCCCCAAGAAATTTGAGCTGTAGGTTGTATAAAATATAGTTGACAGACCAGAACTGGATGCAATAATTCATAACTATAATCTCTGAAGCACCTTGTTTAATTATATAAAGCAGTGTACAGTTATTCCTCAAATTACAACCATTCATTTATCAATCATTTGAAGTTAAAATGGCACTGAAAAAAGTGACTTATGAGCAGTCCTTCTACTTACAACTGTCACATCATCTCCATGGTCAGGTGACAAAAATTTGAATGCTTGGCAACTGGCATGAATTTACAATGGTTGCGGTATTCCAGGGTCATATGATTACCATTTACAACCTTTCCAGTGGGCTTCTGATGAGCAAAGTCAATAAGGGAAACTGGATTTGCTTAAAAACCACGTTTCATTTAACAATGCGACAATTTGCTTAACAATCATGGGAAAAAAGATCTTAATATTGGGTGCAACTCACTGAACAACTACCTTGCTTAGCAATGGAAATTCTGGTTCCGGTTGTGGTTGTAAGTCAAAGACACCTTGTAAACACAAATATTCCCATCTGAAGGCTTTTAGTCAGTTCTAAACTAAAACCTACTTTCCATTTATTTCACGGAAAATAAATTTGAAAATCATTTAATTTAATTAATTTCTTCATTCACATTTACAAAGCAGGAAATTTTCTTATAAATTGTGTATCGGTACAACTAGAGCACCTGCACCTGCACTCAGTTTTCTTTCAACCTCAAGTCAGCCACATCCAGTTGAGTCTTCTTGTATGAATATTGGGAGCTTCCAAAATATATTGCATGCTACTTAAACTGTCTAAAATTTTCTATTGATTTGAACAGTTATGTACAGTAGCATTGGCATCTCTTTCTTTCTAGTAATTTCATCTTGTTTTTCTTTATCTTCAGACAACTGTAGGAGAAGTGGCAGAGCGTCCCTTGCCCCAATGAAGCATTCCTGATAGTTCTTCCAACCTTCTATCGCTTTACTATCCCATATATTTTCAAAGTGGATGTGAGGGCATTCACTCCACCATCTCCTGCTGAGTCTTTCCCATTTTTCTGCAACAAAGCATTGTTTTTTTACCTAATAAGTATCAGTGCCGTGGTTGCCTATCCTCTGACCACTGAAAACAACAAAAATGTCCAAAATAAATCTGCTTTGCTCTTGTTGACATCAAAGGTCTCTGTGTACTAGATGTGTCTTTTTAAAAAAATCAAAAGTAAACATGTTAATAAGGCTAACCAAGTCACCTTAAGAAAAGAAAGTAGCCAAAGACTTTCATAGCATATCAGATCTTTGACTAAGAGTAACAAAAAGATATAAATTGTAATATGTTTGCACCTAGACAAAATTTATGGATATTTATCTTGCAAATTAACAGAAACTTAGAAGAATACACATGTCTATTAATATAGGAGAGAATGCCATAATGCAATCACTTGGTTTCCATACTGTGTTTCCAGAACTGGGAAACAGTATTTACCTTTCATGCTTCTGCTAGACCAGGGGTTTTCAAACCTGGCCCTTTTATGACTTGTGGACTTCAACTCCCAGAATTCCTCAGCCAGCATGCCTGAATTCTGGGAGTTGAAATCCACAAGTGATAAAAGGACCAGGTTTGAAGACCCTAGTGCTAGACTGATACTCAGGCTAAGTCTTCCAGGCAGAGATTCAAGGACATGGCCCTTGATAAACTTGTTTTACTATAGACACTAGAAAAGCCGTTAATGAAGAAATCCAGCAACTGCAAAGTGTAATATGCAGGCCATGTGTGTAGCAGATTCAAGACTCATGTCTTTTTCTACCACCCATGAGGTAGATTGGGCTAACAGCTGCTTGTTTTTTGATGGGATGTTGAAATCATTTATTGTTACTATAGTGGTTCATTCTGTTCTCAGGATCTTTATCCTATCTCACTTTCACACTATTCTGGCTGAAATACTGATCCCCAGGCCCTGAGATTGCAGTTCAGAAATTCCTGGTCAAAATAGAGAGCAGCCTGTTAGCTTCTGGTTTCTGCAAAGTTATCACTTCCTGACTTTTCAGCCTTTTTAAAAAACATTGACTAAAAACAAATGTACAATAGCCATGTTGGAATCAACACCACAGCAGATGTAGTTAAAATGCACTTACCACTCTTTCCCTTTCCTTCCTGTTTCACACCACTACTTCCTAAATGTGCAGTGACAGATTTTCAGGTCCATGTTTATAAGGACACTGAGATTATGTGCTAGCAGCAGGAAAAGAAAGTTAATATTTAGTTAACCATCTGGTCTATGTTCCCTTGGAGAAACTGGAGCTAAAATTAACTCACCTACCTGCTATGTATTGGCTGACTGGATTTAGTTATTCAAAAACATCCAGTTAAGTCTGTGGTGCAAACAGATAAGTAACTATAATCTTGAATACCTTGAGCTCATTGATTTCACCGGTTAAGTTTGGATCCAATCCAATCCAATCCAATCCAATCCAATGGCCGACTTATTCAGCTTTTACCGTAAGAAATTATAGGTGGATTTTGCCAAACAAGCAAAATGAAGGGAAAGATCTTGGAATTTTTGGAATATATCATTAACCTCTTGCTTCTTCATGCCTAGAAATAAGATAAAGCCAGCAACATGAAGATGGGAACTAAAACTGGGGTTGCCACAATATTATATATTATATATATTATATTAATTTAATTTGTATACCGCCCTTCTCCCGAAGGACTCAGGGCGGTGAACAGGGCAATACATAATAAAAACAAGATACAAAAATTAAAATTTATTAAAAGTAATTAAACAACGATGCCCATAATAAATTAATACAGATTAAAAGTTAAGTTAATTTATAAAACCCAACCCCATCCCATCAGGTCAGGCCGGCTTGTTCAAAAAGGTGGGTTTTAAGATCGCGCCGGAAGGAGCGGAGATCAGGCGCCATCCGGAGCTCGACTGGAAGATGGTTCCATAAATCTGGTGCGCCCACAGAGAACGCCCTCCCCCTGGGGGCCACCAGTCGGCATTCTTTGACCGGTGGCACCCTGAGGAGGCCCTCTCTGTGGGAGCGTACTGGGCGGAGGGAAGTTGACAATGTTCCATGGCTCCATAAATAACAAAGGAAAATTCAAAAACTGATTATTAGGGGCAATGTGACTCTTAGTCCCACTCTTAGGGGATCAACATTCTTAGTCCCAGTTTTTGGGGACCAACATTGAGAATATTTTGTTATGCGCATTCCTCATTTGTGTTTTAATTCACAAATACTAATTTACATTTCTTGAGAGTGCAAACAAATCAGGCTACAAAAATTGGATTACCGGTAGATGGCAACAAAGAATTAGAACTTTATGTGTCTGATGCCATTTAGTGGTCATCTGCATTTTTGCAATTTAACTATAATAGCCTTAAGGAAACATCTACATTAATTTTCATATAGACTTCTAGAAAGAATTGAGAAACTGATGATGAAAAAGAATGACATTAACTCAAGAAGGAAGAATGAGAAATTGAGCAAAATCTAAAATGACAGTCATCTGTAACAGTAACAGACAGCCCTGTAACAGTAGACTTTTGTTTCTTTTAAAATGGATTCATACATTTTTTTGGATTGATGGAGGGATGGATGGATGAATGAATGGATGGATGAAAAGAAACTATTCTGTACATCTTTAGCAGCTATAGATATAGGGAGTTTGAAGGACTGAAAAAAGGGATCTAAGGTCCCAAAACATATCACTGCATACAACCAAAGGGTACACCAGAAAGTTTTATAGAAATCACTCCAAAATTGGAGAATAAAATGGCAAATGTAGTTCAAGATAAATATGAAATAATGTAATTTGAAGCAAAACATATTCCCTACTTTTACATATTTTTATTTTCATGTATTTACTAAGCTCCCAGAATCTTGTGGCATAGGTGACTTATTCAGTACAAATGTTGACCAAGGTATAATTTCAGTGAAAAGGCAAAACCAGTGCTGGATGGCAATAGATGTGGTCACAGCCTAAGCTCTGCCCCTTTTGTGTTTATGTAGCCAGTATTTTGCAAATTATGATTTCCCCTAAGGATATTGCTGTAGGGAATCATAAAAGGAAGATTAAAAATAAAATAAAATTAGTTTTAGTTTAGTTTTATTAAATTTTTATACCGCCCTTCTCCCGAAGGACTCAGGGCGGTGAACAGGGCATATAATAAAAATACAAAAATACAAAAGTTAAAATAGAATTAAATTAATGCCCAAAATAAAACAATAAAATATACAAATATTGACCATTATTCTATCCTGTTCTATTTTTGGAACTTGCTGTGGACATTTCAAAAATCATGGAGGGAATAGAAAGTTGTATTACATCAACCTTTTACCCTGAAACAACAGCTTTTCAAGGTTGAGTAGAAGGAATAATGGATACTGAAGGTGAGTGATCCCAGATGAGGCCTTCATGTGTAGATAGGGAGGAGCTGTGTGTTGGGTGCAATGTGTAGGCCAGGAATTCACTATCCTAGCTAACTAAATCTGAAATAAAAATATATTTACCTTTTATGAAGTTATGGTGCTTCAGAGGTCTGATACATCCTTTTCAGACAAACTGGTTCACATTAATCATTCAATTTAAACTTGAATCTACTGTGAAATAAAATTTTCCTGCTATTACCTTGCTTCACTGATGTCTATCAGAACCTCTCCATTTTAGGTATAAAAAACAAGCAAACAAAAAACAGGCAATTGAATTGTACAGTATTGAAATACTGTATTGCATAGCACACAAAGGAAGCAGAATAGTTTACAGATTATGCAAATATTTCTAGCTATTGAATAATCAACTCATGTTGTTTCTAATAAAGGCTTTGCCAACCAAACCTGAAAGGTAATTTAGTCAATTCTGGGGAATACTGAAGTGTCAGCTGTCTGACAAAGCACATTTAATAAGCATTGCAAAATGACATTCTTCATTCACCCCAAATTTAGGTCATCATCTTGCCTGCAAGGCAATCCCATAAAACTGATTCAGCAAGGTAAGTATCAGCATGTCACCATCATCATCATCATCATCATCATCATCATCATCATCATCATCATCATCACTCATCACCACCACCCCCTTTGTTGTGGACCATAGATGCATATAAATTAATTTGTACCCCTTATTCTCATCTCTTATTAGGTATCCAGAGCATAGGAAAGTAATCATCATCATACTTGAAAGCACAGTTTCGAAGTCACATTATTATACAACTAATTCTGGGTGAAGTTTATAATGCCACAATAATATGTAACAGTCATAGCTTTGGAATTCATATATTTTGCTTTATGCCAATAAAAAAGTCAAGAGCTTCTTATAACTTTGGAGAACTTCTGGGAAAAATCAAGGCTTGCTGTAAGCTGACTTAACCAAAAACACTTCCTATCATCAGAATAGTAAATAGCATGAGATTTGCATATTTTATGGCTCTATACTACAGCTTAAGATATAAGACATCTTCCCAATTTTCAAAGGTCTGAGGTGTGCAAAATGTTTGGAGCCACTTGAGGGTTGCTCAAGCTTGTTGGAATGGATCTAGAATGAAGATTGCAGAGATTATAGGATCAGAAGTAGCTCTAAGACAGAAACTGATGGCTTCTGAATGAAAGCCATTAGAATATAAAGTTATGGAGCTGGACAGAAAGCAAAATTCATAGGCACTATAATCTAGTATTGGATAAGGCATAGTTTTATTGGTCAGAATAATATACCAAAGACTGATCAAACACTTCCTTGTCTTCTACTTCCTATATACCCAGAGATAGTTAAACACCAAGTGAAAAACACATAGAATTAATTTATTCTGACCTCATTTTGCTTCCCAAGGCAAATGCCAAGATGGTGTCCTTCCCCAGTGCATGTGAAAAAGCTAACTGGACCAGCAGTTTAATTTCTTCAACATGGGGATCAAAAGACACCCATCACTGCATAAGATAACTGGTGGTTAGTTTAGGAGACTCCAGATCAATGGAATGGTGCACAACCTCTCTTACTTTACCTCCCAAAATTTGTCAGCTGAAGCAACTGACTCACTTGATTTAAAGGCAGGATAGCACTGTATGCTTTAATTCAGAATGATGATTAACCATATCCTTTCAAGATATGGGCTCAAAGGCACTAGTAAATGCAATAGCTACGATTCTTATCTCTAATAACATACAAAATTGTACATATCATGAATAGACATACTCCCGAAGCAAAACAAAATGCCACACTATATAATTAAGTCTTAAATTGTATAATTCTGCTCCTTTCACATTAGTTTCATTTCTAACAGAGCTGGGTCATCCGTGAGTCATCCATGACCACAGCTGCCTATTGGCATCTAAGACACAGTGTTAGGCTGCATTAACAGAGGGATAGAATTGAGATCATGTGAAGTATTAATACCATTTTACAATGCCTTGGTAAGGCCACACTTGGAATACTGTATCCAGTTTTGGTCACTACCATGTAAAAAGGATGTTGAGACTCTAGAAAGAGTGCAGAGAAGAGCACAAAGACGATTAGAGGTCTGGAGGCTAAAACATATGAGGAATGGTTGCTAAATTGGGTATGACTAGTTTAATGAAGAGAAGGATGAGGGGGGACATGATAGCAGTGTTCCAATATCTCAGGGGCTGCCACAAGGAAGAGGGAGTGCAGCTATTCTCCAAAGCACCTGAAAGCAGGACAAGAAACAATGGATGGAAACTAATCAAGGAGAGAAGCAACCTAGAACTAAGGATAAACTTCCTGACAATTAGAACAATTAATCAGTGGAACAACCTGCCTCTAGAAGTGGTGAATGCTCCAACACTGGAAGTTTTTAAGAAGAGACTGGACAGCCATTTGTCTGAAATGGTATAGGGTTTCCTGCCCGAGCAGGGGGTTGGACTAGATGACCTGCAAGGTCCCTTCCAGCATTATTATTATTATTATTATTATTATTATTATTATTATTATTATTATTATTATTATTATTATTATTATTATTATAGACAAGACAGCGTAGAAAAGTCAGTGTCCTCCTAACCATTCCCAAGCTCCCCAAATTTCTTGGCAATGTCCATTTTGCTCTCTGAGTTCAAGACAATTTCTTGTGTCTCTAGAGACCCCAAGTAAAAATATGAAGTAAAAATTGACTGATTTTTTGCAATGCACCTTTTCATATTTTTTTTAAGATGAACACTAGACTGGTCAAATGAGAACTAAGGAATATCTTTCAGCAAAGCAGATGGAAAACAAAGGGGAAGAAGGACAAACAATTCTGTTCTGCTTTCAGGGATGATGTTGCCATCTATATCAGCTATGATTGTTGAAGGAAAAACATACCCTAGAAAATCATTTAAAGTGGTTGTAAAAATGAATGCATCTCTTAAGAGTGTTGCAGACTCCTGTGAGAAAAGCAGCAAGATGAGAAACTTTTGCAATAACAATAACAATAACAATAATAATGGGCAGTCCTAGTGATACACTACCCAGCTGGAATTACCAACTGGACATTGGCTGAATTTCCTAGACCGGAAAATGTGTAAACTTTTGAATATGCTCCACACTCTACATCCACGAAGTGACATCGACAGATTATACCTGCCAAGAAGAATAGGGGGAAGAGGGCTACTGCAAATCCACCAAACTGTAGAAGAAAAACGAAGTTTGAATGACTATGTGAATCAAAGTATAGAAAAATTGCTGCAGGCTGTGAAAACAGAGAGCATTATCAAAATAACAGATACAAAGGCAGAATATAAGGAAAAATGGCTGGATGACAGATTAAATAAATGGAAAACCAAAGCTTTGCATGGACAGCATTTGAAAAACATTGAAGGAAAATGTGATAACAATTTGACATGGGCATGGCTTAAGATGGGAACCATCAAGAAAGAAACAGAAGGCTTAATACTGGCTGTTCAAGAACAAGCACTACAAAATAATGCCATGAAAGCGAAGATACAAAAATCTACTGACAGTCCAAATTGCTGACTTTGCAATGACAAAGTTGAAACTGTTTCAGCAAAATCACGCAAACTGATTACAAACCTAGACATGACCGAGTTGCTAAACTAATCCATTGGGCATTCTGTAAAAAATATGACTTGCCTGTGTCCGAAAAGTCGTGGGAACATAAGGTGGAAAAAGTTGTTGAGAATGAGAGGGTGAAGATCTTGTGGGACTTCCAAATACAGACAGATTGTCATTTGGAACACAACACACCAGATATCGCAGTCACAGAGAACCGAAGCGTACAGTTGATTGATATCGCTATACCAGGAGATGCCAGAGTCGAAGAAAAAGAACTGGAAACAATTACGAAATACCGCAACCTGGCCATCGAAACTGCGTGATTATGGATGAAACGTATAACAGTGATACCCATTGTCATTGGGGCACTGGGAACTATGTCCAAAAACTTTGCAAAATACATCAAGAAATTGCAGCTTCCTGCAATAACTCCAGCAAAGCTACAAAAAACTGCACTACTCGGAACATCTTACATTTTAAGGAGATACCTGGTTGATACCTAGGATGCTGGCAACAACCCGTGTCAACCATTAGTGCCAGTCACTTTGAGTGTTCAGTTGACTGAGTTTCACGTTTTATGAATAAATTTTTTATACAAAAAATACATTTATTCACTGCCTGATTCTTAGTGATTATGAGCAGAGAGAAATTTTTTGAAGTACTTCTTTGTGGATGTATGAAAATGTTTGACAATTTCATTTTTCCCATTTGGAAGATACACTTTTTTATATCTAATCAGAATATGAAATCACTTTGAGAACAAGAAGTGAAAAACTGTGTGAGGTATGAATTAGAACATGAGACATGTTGATTAATAATATTTGACAATTAGAAGTTTATTAAAGATGCACTGAACAACCACATTATTAAACATTTCAAAAATTGCAGCCCTAAGTATTTCCATGTTTTGGCTAGGCAGTCTGGACTATAATGAATACATGACTTAACTGAACCTACAATATAGAATTAATTTAATGAATCTCTCTATATATTCTACATACCAAACAAATTAAAAAAACCACCTTATTTTTTCCGCTGTGTTAATTTGTAGCTTGCATTATCTTCCTGCACACATTAGAGTCATGGAAAAAAATCTTCATCAGAGAATGCCTGCTAGGCAATATGCAAATCTTGCAAGTTAAGACGACAAACAACAAGGTAAAAGTGATGTTGAACAAGCTTTGCCCAAGTTTTGCTAGTGATACCACTATTGTGAAATCCAAGAACTGCTCATGGAACAGGTCTCTCTCAAGGGATGGATGTATTTCTCAAGCATATCCTGCAAGTAGAAGACACTATAAAACATTGCAGTGCAGATATTTATCTTTATGGCTTCAATCAACCTTCTCTTCTCGTCTTCCAGACCCTATGCTATTTATGTGAATTTGGCCAGTCATATGCTCTCTGTTAGACCTAAAAGGTGGCAATGGCAACCAGATCACACAAACATTCCCAAAGAAACTGCATGGACTTGCCTATGTAGTTGCCAGAAATCTGAAAGTAACATTGATCAAGGGAAACTGTCTTATTTAAAACAGAAAATATTAAATAAATTCCTTTTGTTAAAAAAGAAAGAAAGAAAAAAAAGAAAGAAAGAAAGAAAGAAAGAAAGAAAGAAAGAAAGAAAGAAAGAAAGAAAGAAAGAAAGAGAACTACGATTATGATCTGGTCAAAATTGAGAGGGTAGGAGATGAAGGTTGCAGAATTTGTCAAGAAATTTCTATCTTTCCATCACTACCACCTTCTTAAAACTGATGTACAAGTGCCAAACAAGGGATTAAGTATCTTCTGATGACATTGACAGCCAAGTCAAGTCAGCCTAGTATTTATTGTTCAGTTAATAAAATAAAACTAAAATAATAAAAACTATCCAAGAATTTTTAATTACTTTAATACAATAACTGGTTAGAATAATCAGAAATATTGCTATTAGTAAGGATGTTGCCTCAAAAAGGGGATGAGGAAAACTTGGCTCATCAAAATGAACATATTAACAATTTCTCCCTGGGCTAAGGAGCTTGCAGAGAAATCCAGGAAGCTGTTAATTTCTGTTATTGTTGGGTTTTGGGGTTGTTTTTTTTTGGCAAGGTGCTTTTAGGATGTTTAATTTCAATAGTAAAGAAACAGCAAAGATACCTTATGCATAGAAATGGAAGAAGAAAATAATACCATAGTAGGACAGAGTAAAATAGGGAACGAAGTAAGGTGGGAGGGAAAAGAGAGGAAGAACATTTGGGTCTGGTCCTTGCTGGCAACTAAGTGCTATAGTAGCTGGATCTTATTTGATTCTCTTTTTGCCAGATAATTATTATATTTTTAAGGGGAGATGAATGAGTACAAGAAAAGCAAAAAAGATGTTAGGAGAACTATTTAAATAGGTAGGTACAAAAGCTAAGTGAATGGATGGATAAATAGATGAATAGATAAACAGAAAAGTGCAGGAAAAGGAAGAGGCCATGAAAATGAAACATGGGTAAAATGGTCAGAGAATGTCGGCTGGTGGCCCCCAGGGGGAGGGCCTTCTCTGTGGGTGCTCCGGCTTTATGGAACCAGCTGCCGGTCGAGCTCCAGACGGCACTGGACCTTCGCTCCTTCCGACGCGGTCTGAAGACCCATTTATTTGAACAAGCTGGCCTGGCCTGATGGGGGATGTTAGGGTTTTTAATGGGGTTTTATACTGTTATTGTTTTTATCTGGGCGATTATTTAATTCCTTTTAATTTTTGTATTCTCTATTTATATGTGCCCTGTTCACCGCCCTGAGTCCTTCGGGAGAAGGGCGGTATACAAATTTTAATAATAATAATAATAATAATAATAATAATAATAATAATAATAATAATAATAATAATATTTCTGAGAACAACAATCCTAGAGAATAGCAACCTGGAATGTCATGTAAACAGCTGGGCAATTCCACTAGTGATGTGGTTTACTGCAGAGAAGGACACTGTGTGAGTACCTGTCCTTCCATACAGCCACTCCTCTATACCAATTATAATTCCCAGACTCTCCCTTCCTTGCCCAGAGGATCTTTTCATCCATAATTTTATTTTAGTGCTGGCTGATCTTTGCTGAGTTTGTATTTATGGAATGATGTGAGTATTTTCCTAAGGGAGCAGCAGGGCTCAGGAATTATCTGTATGCAGGAGAGTTTCTGCCCCTGCATTGATTTCCTTGTAGGATCTTATTCAAATTATCAGGTTCTTTTAATGCTTCAGACAGTCAAGCAGTTGAATGGGGCTTGAAGCATCTTGGTAATTCATGAGAGATCTTTATTAGAAAATTATTAACATCAAGCAAGTGGTGCACAACTTGGAGCACTTGTCAATGACGGTTAATTTAGAAAAAGAAAAAGAAAACAAGAAAGTGAAAAGTTTCTGATTGGTAGGGTTTCCTCCCAATTCAAGGTATAAAAAGAACAAGTTATTTAAAAAGTTCAAGATATAGAAAGAGCAAGTTTTACCAAAAGCAATGCTCTATATAATAATAATAATAATAATAATAATAATAATAATAATAATAATAATAATAATAATAATAATAATAATAATAATAATAATAATAATAAAGTTGGAAGGGACCTTGGAGGTCATCTAGTCCAACCCCCTGCTCAGGCAGGAAACCCTGTACCATTTCAGGCAAATGGCTGTCCAGTCTCTTCTTAAAAATGTCCAGTGTTGGAGCATTCACCACCTCTGGAGGCAGGTTGTTCCACTGGTTAATTGTTCTAACTGTCAGGAAGTTTCTCCTTAGTTCTAGGTTGCTTCTCTCCTTGACTAGTTTCCACCCGTTGCTTCTTGTCCTGCTTTCAGGTGCTTTGGAGAATAGCTTGACTCCCTCTTCTTTGTGGTAGCCCCTGAGATATTGGAACACTGCTATCATGTCACCCCTCACCCTTCTCTTTGTTAACTAGACATACCCAATTCCAGCAACCGTTCCCTAAATGTTTTAGCCTCCAGCCCCCTAATCATCTTGGTTGCTCTTCTCTGTACCCTTTCTAGAGTCTCGACATCTTTTTTACATCGTGGTGACCAAAACAGGATGCAGTATTCCAGGTGTGGCCTTACCAAAGCATTGTAAAGTGGTATTAGTACTTCACTTGATCTTGATTCTATCCCTCTGTTAATGCAGCCTAGCACTGTGTTGGCTTTTTTGGCAGCTGCAGCACACTGCTGGCTCATATTGAAGTAATTGTCTACTAAGACTCCGAGATCCCTCTCACAGTTACTACAGATGTTAATATGAAAAGAGAATAAAAAAATCTGATTCTTGGTGGCCAGGCCCAACCTAAAAAGAATACAAACCATAATCTGCACATCATGGTGAAGTAGCTATATTAACTGGAACCTCAACCAATTGGGTGTCAAGATATACAAATCTGGAAATATGATTCCAGTACCTAAGACTAAGTCTTCGCCTGCTGAGGGTTTTTAAACATTGTTCATTCATACTTGATGGAAAATCATATTTCCATAGCTTGTGTCACTGGGGAGTTGGGTTGTTGCAATTGTTCGAAAATAGCCCTTAAAAAAACAAACTGAGAAGCATTATACTTTTGGTTAGATCCAGTATATGTATACATGAACTCATGTTTTTATAAATGTCTGCCAGTGTAATTTTATTTTGCAAATTATTGTTTATGTCCTTAGTTTTTGGTGATGCATTTCCTTCTTTCGTTAGGCAGAAGTAGCCACCTGAAAGGGGAGGGGCCAACAGGTAAAACAATGTGCAAAAGACATTGCTAAAAGCATCAGTCTTTGACTTATCACATTATTGAGGAAAGGGTCATCTGCCTTTCAAGCGTGATTAATTGGAACTAAACAGGCTAGTTACATATTAGTTAGATCTATTAAAAACTGCAGGACTATTGTATCTCATCTATAAAATACTTCCTGTGCTGAGAGCTATAAAAGTGCTTACGAACACACAGTCTGGATTTGTATGAATTCCATACTCCATACAGCATCAAAATTAATGATTTTTGAAATCTAAATCTGCTTTTATTGTACAAGTATCCATGCTACCCAAAATGTCGTAACTCTAAAAATCTTTTATATCTTGGAAATACCTACCGGTATTCTTTCATCCAAACCTAATAACAAGCTGCAACATACAATTTCAGATCAAGTAAAACCATTTATTCCTTTTTCCTTTGCATCTTGTATCGCTGTATATATGAATTGTTAATCAAATCTATATAACTGTACATAAATAAATAAATTGTGTAAAACAACAATTACAAACATTAAAAAACCCCATACTAATAAATATCCCTCAAACTCCAAAATGCAATCAAAAGTGGAGTCTAGCCAAATCTGCAGTTCCATGATGGTCCCAGGCCTGGTCACATAACCAGCTCTTGAGGGCCTTATGGAATGTCAGAAGGAGTGGGCCCAATCTACATTCAGGGATAGGAATGTTCCATAGGGTGTGGGTGCTACAGCAGACAAGCATGTCTCCTGGGGCCCACCAAATGTACATCTCTAGCTGATGGTACTCACAGCATCATGCCTTCTTTGCAAGATCTGATGGGGCAGACTAATATAAATGAAGAAAGGCATGTGATAAAGATCTTTAAAGTTAAAACCAGCATGCTTAATTCATGTTTTTTCCCCTAGACATACAGTACACACTTAAATATATTTTAGCCATTATTTAACAGGTAATTAGTTGTTAAAATAGAAACATCATTCTAGGCAGAATATTCATCTTTATCACAGAAATTCTCCTCAAATGTGACAATTGTAGTTTCTCCCATCTTAGTATGTCCTTGATATAACTAAATTCCCCATGAAAATATATGGCTCTTTTATAAGTAAAATTATTATATAGTTTCAGAAAGTGCAAGTTAAGTAAATGTTCGTTAAAATGTTAACCAGATGACTTATTTCCATCTTGAATGTATAGATATTCAAAAAGCTATTTTTACAGTCCAAATACAGGAATAGAAACACACGTCTCATCCAATGTGGTTTGAGCATACTGGTTTCACACATCAGCAAACATATTATGTTCAGTTATTTTCTTCAGGAGGGATGGATTGTAATTGACCAGAAGAGTGGCTTCATTCTTGAAAAAGAGACTGTTTTAACTCTGCCCACTACATATTTATGGGTTCTTCCCAAATGTTCAGTGCAGCCTTAGTCACTAAAAGATTGCCCAATCCTACCCCAAGGAAATTTCTCTGCCTTTGTAAGAACTGTGTGGATTAGTTCTAAAAGTATTCTATCATAGAAAAACACCCAAGGAAGCCCATGAGTTATAAATGTTGTATCTTTCTTGGAAGAAAAGCATAATCCAAGCATTAGAAATGCCTGGGTAAGATTTTGCCAATGGAAACTATTTTTTAAAAAAAATCTTTATTTTTGCAACCACAGAGTAATTGCCTCTAGCTGTTTTGTTTCACCTTGTTTTACCTTTCTCTATTGCCATATGGCAACATTAGCTGATAGTGACACATTTTAATTTAGAAACCAATTACTAACAAAGTACAGAAATTTTGGAGGAGAAAATGCCCTGTGCTTCAAGATATATCTTTAAGAAAAAACATGTCTTGCAGGTACATTGGGCGCACCTTTACTTTGTTAATTTTGTCACAGTACAATTTTGTGGTACTAATTTCTAAGCTGCAAAGGATGCTTCAGATGGCTTGGAGAGTGGTCGTGGGGTGATCTATTTCTCTCAGTTAGTATTTGAGGTGCTTCACATATTGAGGATTCAAATTTCATGATATTTAAAGCAGCCCTGTGAAATCAATGACATTAATGGAGGATTAATATATCCAATTGTTTTCACTGAAGTTTATTTAAATATGATTCATTAAAGCAAGATTCAACCAATTTCATTTTTATGATGTATATCTATGGGGGAAAAAAGTGGGCATCCAAAGCAGTATGAGTTGAGGCCAAGTGTACAAATGCAATTTCTATGTCTGAGTTTTATTGTGTAAGAAGCAGCTGTATAGCTATTTGATAGTGAACAGGGATGATGAGGATAAATTTGGTAGAAAGTACGTAATTTATATCTCCAAACACTGCCTGTGTTTTCAAAGGCTTCCATTCATATGGTCTTCTGAAAGGACCTTAAAACTGGGCTATGCTAGTTGGCTTGGAACCTGATGGGGACACACTATTTTGAAAGTGTTGAAGTGAGTGAGAGATAAAACCCACCCCTTTTATCTTTTTGTTTTCTGGGTTTTTATCTGTCATTTAATTTCTCTAGGTTATCTGTCATTCGATTTATAATTTTTATGGGATTGTAAATCACCCAGGATTACTTTGGCTAGTGAGAAGGGTAGCATATAGAGTTAACAAACAAACAAGAAAATACACACAACATTGAAGGAAGAAAGATTAGTTAATCTATTCTGGCAAAATAATGAGGAGGATTCTAAAGTATCTTTTCTAAATAATAAATATTATTAAAAGTCATAAGCTTTCATGAGTTGCAGCTGAATTCATCAAATGCATCTCATGAACATTTATGCTTTTTAATAAAAGTAGTCAGGAAATATTCCTTATTCTACTCTCCATCTGCAGTGCAGATAGGAGTACCAGGGTAATGTAGGCTTTTAAAAGTTCCCTGTGGCTGTCATTTACATTGCAGAAAATAAAAACAACATTCATGTTATTGATGCTGTCCCTCCACTCTTAATATCTAAGATTCATTTTTGGAAGAATGTTCATCATGCAGATATGTTGGAAAACTGATCAACTTCCAGACATTTTCCCCTGTGACTTTCATGGTCTACCAATAGGCTCATGAAAAGAGAGGGATTTTTAGCCCATTAAAATTGAAAACAATAAATGGAAAAGATTGAATGCTGTCTTTTCCTTGGGTCATATGTGGATCCCTCAAAGCTAAAATACAACATCCAAAATCTTTCTAAAACTTGTTACATTTATTTTGGGGTTATTCATTTAAAAAACTCTTTAGAGGATCCTGTGGCCGTTCTAACCCAATGCCTAAATCTGACAAGATAAATATATAGGCGGTTATCCCATTAATTACTGTAACTCATTTAGTTAATTACACATTAAATTAAAACCTGTTTCTTCTGGCCCTGCTCACTTTCTTTTTATTTATTGGACTCATATAAATCTAGATACCCCCTATTAGGGGATGAATGATCTCCCCAGCTAAGCTAGTTCTGAAGCTGAAATAGGAGAGAGAAAAAAGATGGTTTAGAAGAAAAAAATGTAATAAGAGGCAAATCTCTACTACCTTTTCATGAACGGAACCATAAAAACATACTTTTTTTAAAACAAGCAAGTCCTAGTAAATTTAATGAAGTGTCTTTTCATAGAAGCATTCAGAATTTTTGAGAACGAAACCTGTTTGCCAAGACTGTGCTTCCTCACCAAAATATGTTTTTGTAGTTTTGTCTATAGAAAGGAGAACCAAATGTTTTTTTAAATCCATATACTACTAAATCTCTTGGTTTTGTAGTATTAACTGGGGAAAAATATTTATCATCAGGTAACAGTTTCTGAACCAATGTACCTCAAATGGGTTAATTTACAGTAAGCACCCAAAATCTGGGACCTGTGACTTCTGGAGGAATGAAATTTGGGAAAAAATGTGGTTGCTTCAATGGTGGTGATCTGCCTCCACTTCAGCCCTACCAGGCTGTTGCTGTAGACACGCGATGCTCATTTAAAACTTTTTATAACTGTTTTATAACAGTTATTTTCTCAGTCCCTCACTGTGTCCCACACCCAGCAGCAGTTAGCAAGAAAGGAACCCCTGTAATCTCTTTCTGGGCCATGGCACCCCCTGATTTGTGGGGCATCATTTATGCATCCCTACACACTCTCCCTGACCCCACCATCCTCTCACACCTTCCCTCTCCAAGCGGTATCACTTAAAACACTCCCACATATCCTCTCCAGCTAGGTTGCCCCAGATGCCTTTTTTTTGCTCATTGTGTTTCTCTATTTAGATAAAGAAATATTTCTGAAACAATGACCCAACAGGGAATGGATTTTCTAATTTATTTTAAAAATGAGACAGGTACAACCCTAACAATGAAAAGTTATGAGGAAATAAACCACCTAAATGTATTATCTTGATTAAAATATACTAAATGTGACAAAAGGAAAAAAAAGAAGACTACTTGTTAAAAAGAAAGAAATTATCCATGTAACATCTATTGGTGCCAATGCAATTCAATATTTCTTAACACATGACCCACTGATCCTCCAAATTTGGATAGTTCAATTCTTTATTCCACAATTCATTTTTATAACTAATGTTTTACTTTTATTTTAAAGATGTTCTTGATAAAATTGGATTTTTGGTTTCTCTTCAAGCACTCCATCTCTGTAGGAACCTAAAACTGCAGCTCTCTTAGAAGTTGTTGAAGCATCTGGACTATTCATCATGTGTTTTAGTTGCATATATTGTCAAGTGAATTTTGTGAATAAATCAGAATGCAGCCTTTCAATATCTTTAAAACAGTTATTTAAATTAACTTATTTAAAGTATTGATCCAATGGCTCACCCGGGGACTCCAATAAAACATGTTCCCTACTGTTTTCAAAGAGTTATTTCAGTGTTAATTTCTCACGTGACTCAGGTTCAAAACATAATCACTTACCTATTTAATAACCAAATGTGCTTGGCAGTTTTCAAGATTAGAGACAAAGATCCCCGTTTAATATACCTGGACTTGAAAACTTGCCAATATTTGAGAGGTGTTATATGCTTAGCCTCCAAATGAGCCCCCAAAAGGGAAAACTCATAAAAGACTATCTTACATACTATAGCAAAATAAAATCAAGATGAAATCAACACAAATAATCCCTAATAATAGTGGAATATATATTTTTTGCAATAGGCTGTAATTATTTCTTTCCCTTGAATATTTTATAATAATGCTATTTTATGATACTTTTCAGTGTGGAGCAAAGAAAATGATTCATTTGATATTGTGGCTGATGTTTTTGAGAAAGAAATGTGCTGACACCATGCAAGAGCTGAGTGTAGCTGAGATTTCTGAAGGCAAATTTGCCTTAAGAATAATTTTCTTTGGCTAGGGAAAGCCAAAGCCAGATGAGCCAGCCTTATGGAAGACAAAGTAACACCCTTATGGCAACACCCACATTGCAGAAAGTATAAATAGATACCTGGGTATATGTCAGCATTTGCAGTCTATCTTTGCATCAAGCTGTGCATCTTTGGCTTTATTATTTTTTTCTGGCTCCTTGCTCTTGCTTCTAAAATTCATTTGTTATGAGTTGCAGGTCCAAACAGACTATGATGTACACCAAGGGGAGAAGCTCCAGTAGTAGCTGTGGTGGAATAAGGGTAGTTTCAGGGAGAGGTGCCTCCTCCGTTGTAAGTAGTGTTGGAGGTGGTGTATCTGGGAGGAGCTTTTCCAGTGGAGTCTCTTATGGAGGGGCAAATTGCACTGATGGTGGCTTTGGAGGAAATATGATAGGGAGCTACGTGTATGGTTCTGGGGGCAGTTTCCGCTTTGGTGGTGGCTTTGGCATTGGCAATGAACCCCCCTTGATCTCCTGTGACGAGAAGATGACCATGCAGAACCTCAATGACCGCCTGGCCTCTTACTTGGAGAAAGTGAGAAATCTTGAGGAGGAGAATGCTGAGCTTGAAGCCCGAATTAGGCAGTGGTATGACCAACAAGGCCCACCATCTGAGCTAAAGGATTATAGCTCTTATTATCAACAAATTGAAGAGTTAAAGAATCAGGTATGAAAATTGTTCCTATACATTGTGCATCTATATTACTAATCATTCTAGGCATGCTATATATAGGTTAGGCCTTGATGCTTTGGGATTTAATAGAGAAAAGTATGTTACATTAACTAGGAACAGAATGGCTATTCGAAAAAGGAGATGGTTATAGTTAGCAGTAGGGTTGGGAAATACTATTTGGGAAATGGTTCTTGCCAACGCCAGAGAGCGAGACCCATCAAGGATTAGATGAAAGAAGAAAATCATGCTGAGAGAGGAAAGCATGAAATAAGTGCATCCCATGCATCCCTTCTAGGTAGGGAACAGACTGAGACTGGAAAGTAAAATTAAAGGCTAAATTTGAAGTACAATGTTGTGACAACTAAGAAGTAGTAGGTGGCAAAATTCAAATAATATTATTCTTTCCCTATTTCAGATTGTTTGTGCCACCGTGGATAATAGTAAGCTTGTCCTGGATATTGATAATAACCGCATGACTGCTGATGACTTCAGGTTGAAGTAAGTGTCATTTGAATCACATAATAATAACCATTACAAAAATTACAAAAGGCCACACAGCTTGGAACCGCACACATCCTATGCTGGTGCATAAAGACATTCTAGATTGTTGGGAAAATTGGATATGTATAAAGACCAATACCTGCTAAAGAACTAACAGCTGTGATTTCACATTATTGTGTATATAATAATAGTTTATTAAGCTTGTATGACACATGACTCTTGCAATACTAGCCGGCTCACAACAATCCCACAAGGAAAGTACCAATAAAAATACAAATAAAATATAAAAACCAAAGCTAAAACATGAAACAAGTGCCTTTTAAAATTTCCTTTTCCATAATGGGGTAACTATCACATAGTCCACAAATGAACACTCCACTGCAGAACAGCACAATGAAGTTAAAGAGGGAATCCTTTTCATACAAGTCTACTCCAGAAGAATAGATTTTACTGATGATCCTTATGGATCTAACAGTGCTTTTTCTCCCCCTTCCTTAACTATGATGCAGGTATGAAACTGAATTGGCTCTTTGCCAAAATGTGGAAGCTGATATCAATGGATTACGCCAGGTCCTGGATCAACTGACTCTCTGTAGATCTGATTTGGAGGCACAACTTGAATCCCTCCGGGAAGAGTTGTGCTGTATCAAGAAGAACCATGAAGAGGTGAGTTTCCCTTCTCCATGTTACCTATATTGCTATTATTCCTGCTATGAGTGGGACTGAGGGAAAAAAATCCTTAACTTATGACTGAGCATCCGCATTCTTTTGAACTTTATTTGCAGGAAATTAAGAGTCTGAAGAGTCAGACTTCTGGTGATGTTAGTGTGGAAGTTAATTCTTCTCCAGGTCCAGATCTGAAGAAGGTTCTGGAAGAAATGAGATGTCAGTATGAAACCATGATTGAGAACAACCGCAAAGAAGTTGAACAGTGGTATGAACGCAAGGTATGTTGTTTCTAAATACAGTAAGATTGAGTTCACAGAGTCATCTTTATACTGTAACAGCTGACAATCTGAGCAGTTGCTTATGCAGTTCTGGGGGGAAAGCACCACTTAAGGAGGAAGACTGATTTTCGTAACATTTACATGTTCTATTTTCAGTGTAATAAATGCACATTGAAGTAATGCCACATAGCCATTAGGAAAAGACTGGACCAAGTAAACTATGTTCAGGACTTTGTTGTTGAGGGGCAACCTCAAGACTATTTGCTCTCTTTCCAGATTTGAATTGAACACCTCTTCCTACAGCATATTTATAAGTAGGATATATGCTTTCCTTATTATTAAGGGGCAGTTCTGAGGTGAAATCTGGCTCTTTAGGGGTAAAAGTTTCTCAGCTCTTCCCCCTGTTTATATTGTGAAATGTTTATAGAGACAATGAGAGAGAATAAGCAAGATAATCCTATTTTACTCATCCTGGGATGCTGCACTATTTTGGTCTATCACAACTCTCCCATTTAGAAGTCCACAACCGTTTTGGTTAATGACTGAACTTCATTATACTTATAAAAAACATTTTTGGCTTTCAAAGACTGCAGTGGGGATGGCGAGCCCATCATGAGGAGCAGATTCAACATTTTGAGTGTGTTTTGGGAATAGTGTTTGTGGCATATTTTCAGCTACTTTCAGAAAACTACAGGTTTGTGTTAGGCCTACCAGAGAGTAAAAGGATCTATCCTTATATATGGTCACTCAACTAGAATGGGAAAAGCCAGACCAGAATATCATGCCTACCTTTGGCAGTGCCTTTTATGTTTAGAAAGGACAAATCCAAGCTGTAAATGAAACAAAAATGCAATACATGATGATCATAGTACAAGAGGGCTGGCCATGTAAAGAAAGATCTTCAGAATATTCCTTATGTAATTAGTGGTGAAATCATGAATATAAGTAAATGCATTTATTCATGAGAGCTGCTAAATTTAATGACACAAAATAAATATGGAAATCCTCTATTTAATTTTCTACTTGCCGGCTTGGCACAGTGGTTAAGGTCCTGGACTCAAAACTGAAAATCCATACATTGCAGTCTCCACTTGGGCATGAAAGATTTTTGGGAGATTTGAGCCAATTATAATTTCTCAGCTCAATTCATGTCATGTGATTGTTGTGATTGGGGAAATAGGTAATGGCAGCATACATAACTTATGCTACTATGTTGTACAAAATAAAGATGGGGTATCATAATCAACACTAGCACTCTCATATCATGCTATTGTCCTTACTATAAATATAAGTAACCCTATTTTAGTAATTAAAATGTATTGTTCCCCAGCATACTTTAAAAATAAAACAACACTTAGAGCATGCCCTTATTCTCTTCCTTAAAAATATTTCCCTTACCAATATTTTAATGCTTCCAAGGTTCAAACTCAGCTTGATGTCAATAGTTTCCTCAGTAAAGAAACTGTTTCTTAATTTCCCCATCTTATTTTTAATGCCTTTTCAGATGGAAGAAGTGAATCAGGAGGTCTGTATCAGTAGCAAAGAAGTTGAGGATTGCAACAATCAAGTTGTTGACCTGAAACGTCAGCTGCAAGCCTTAGAAATAGAGTTGCAGGCTCAGCTTTGCTTGGTAAGCATCTCTCTTATTTAAACAATAGACTTTAATTTCTGATCTGCCTCTTCCATGAATTATTTATTAATTATAGCAAGTATATGGTTCATACTGATAGAAAAGAAAGATTTTTAATACTTTCTCTACAGTATCAAAGATTGCAACTCTAGAAGACTACTATTTTAGCTAAACATGCAGATCTGTAGGGCCAGTCAACTCATGAGACAATTTTACAAGATGATGACTATTCCTGGGCCAGAACTAAACCAAAGGGTTGGTTAAAGGCAATAAGTACAGGGTAGATAGAAGCAAAGAAATAGGTAGACCAAGAGTTGGGGAACCTGCAACAAAGGGTATATCAGAAGTAAGTGATGGGATGTGGAAGGAAAATATTTATTGCTACGCAGTAAGTTATTCATCATAGCATTTGTATATATGTAATTGCCAATGACTTCTGCAAAGGGCATTTCATCTCTTCACATATACAAAAATAAAAGCATTATTTGTGAAGTGCCAGAGATTATCCTTTTTTTGGGGGGGGGGAATGTAGCCTGTAGGATACATTCTTGATTTTTTTTAGCCTTGATTTTCTATTGGTAACTTTCACTTTTTAACTTCTTAAGAGGGAATCACTCCAAGACTCCTTGGGTGAGACTGAATGCCGCTACAATACCCACCTGGCCGAAATACAGAACCAGATCTCTTGTGTGGAACAGCAGCTAGCAGAGTTGAGGGCAGAGATGGAGTGTCAGAATCGAGAATACAGAGAACTTCTAGATGTCAAGTGTCGCTTGGAACAGGAGATCCAGACCTACCGCTCCCTTTTAGAGGAAGGGCAGCAAGACATTAGGTAGGTAGATCATGATAAACTTAAACATTTTAGATTTTCTGCTATTTTTTTCTTTTCTACTAGCTCCATAACTCTTCTGAGGTGTGCCATTACACTAAGGGAAGCAGCTACCTTCAACAGTGAGCCTAGCATGTAACTGTAATTTATTTAAATTTATTTTTATTTTACTTCCAGAGAAGTGTAAGTGAGATTTTATTCCGTATGTATTAGACCAATTTCTAGCCTTTACTTATCATGGACTTTCTGTGGACAGAGGAACCATTTGCTGCCTGCAAGGCTAGATCTGTTGAAGATAAAGCAACTAACCTAAACTGTGAAGCATACATTTGCTCATGGTCATATTTTTAAAGGGTTAATATATGGATGCCTCAAATGAGATGGTTTTCTTTTAATTTTAGGAAGTATAAAATCTCAAACTGTTCAAAAGTTTTGAAAATCAATACTGTAGGTTAATTATCAAATACAAAAGACTCAATTTTCTGGCAAACCCTATCAGTTTCTCAAGAAGATGATGATTCTAGTTTATTAGATTAATTTGCCCTCCCAGTCTCTAGCCTTCAGCATCTGCCTCTACATATGCATAACACACAAGAGGATGCCTAAAAATGCACAGGGTATGTTGTCTTTACATTATAGTGCCACTATATGATAACTAACAATTAAAATGGAACTGTCTAATGTATATATTAGCTACTTCAGAATTTGTAGAAGCATAGGGTTGTCATATGTGCAGCCTGGCCATCCTGGGAGAAAGGATGCTGGACTAGATAAATGTTTGGGCTAATTTAGTAGATCTCTTCTGCTCATATAAATTCACCGGAGGAATCCTCTGTTCTCATTCTTCTCCTGCCCTGCAATCATATACCATAGAAAGAGCAGAAATAATTTCATTTAATGCTATATTATATTTTTTCAATATTTCAATCTCAGCAGCAGCTCTTCTGGAGGTGGACTTTCCAAACATTCAGGAGGAGTTAAACTCCACTCTCATTCTTACAGTACCTGTAGTCCAGGCCAGGCTTCGGAGCTGAAAGGTAAGGGAGAAATCAATGTCCCTATATTAAAGATGGAAACTAATCCTTAAAATAAACAAACATTTTGGTATATATATGCAAAATTGAAAAATGAACCTTTTTTGGAAAGGGAATACAAGCTATTTTAGCTTAGCTTTGACCTTTCAAAATCTTGTATTGTCTCTACAATCTTGTATTCTACAATCATTTTTATTTCATTAATGTTTTTAGACTGATATCCAGACCTGTTCCTTTAAGTCCCTGGACCATGCAGCCATAGATTAAACACTGTGGCTCTGTTTCTCACTTACTGAGATTTATTAAGATTGTTCTGTCTCAACTGTATCTGAATTTGTTCTGAGTGAACATGTAACAGACTTAGCAATGTGCAGGGCTTTTTTTTCTCATAGAATGCTCAGAACGGAGTTCTGGCACCTTTTTTGGATGGAACCTTGTAGGGTAGGCAAGGCGGGTTGTATGACATGTGTGAGTTCTGGCACCTTTTTCTTTTACAAAAAAAAAGGCACTGGCAATGTGTAAATACTCATTCCAGTTCCTTATTTTAAGGTGCATTTATACTTCCAAAATGAAAATCAATCAGATTAATAAATCAGTCATCTAGTTTGTATCCTCCGATATCTTTTGTTTCATAATTCAGGAAGGATTTCTTAATTACTTTCTCAACATCTTCCATGTTAAAAGGGCAGGCCATATTTATTAATTTGAGATGTTTTCATTTCTACTTACAAAGTTTCCTCTTTTTTATTTCTTTTCTCTAGGATACAGCAGATGAATGAACAATAAGATTTTCAACTAATAAAGGCTTTGCAACTCTATTCTATACTGCACACTGGTTCATATCAGTTAGCAAAAGAGGAATCTTCCCTCTAGCTATTGAAACACTGTTCATAGCAAATATCTATCAGTGCGTTGTCTTTTAACTAGCAGATTTACCCATCTCTCAAGCTTAGATATGACCATTAACATGTGCATTTCTTAATTTCTGTGGTGTGGCTCTTGGATGTTCTGCTGAAAATGGGTTTTCAATAAAACTGGGCTTCTAGCAAATGCAAATCAAATTTATGCCTCTGTGTCATGAACTTATAGATAAGAAGTCCTGTGTTTTGTCCTTTCTGAAACAGGTTCCTGTATAATTATTAAAACAGCAAAACATGGTCAATGAAAGTTATTTAAATATTAGAATATATGCCAGTATTTGTTATTTATTCCTTCTAGAACAGGAGTAGGCAACTTTGGCTCTTTTATGACTCGTGGACTTCAACTCCCAGAATTCCTGAGCCAGCTGGCTCAGGAATTCTGGGAGTTGAAGTCCACGAGTTATAAAAGAGCCAAGGTTGCCTACCCCTGTTCTAGAAAAAAAAGATAAAAGCAAGGCTACTGAATAGCTAATCATTGGGGCCAGATACCCATGGACAGCTTTTAGGGCACCAAATATATATTCCAAGAGAGCTTAGTAACAATATTTATTTTATGTATTCATTACACAAATTTATATAGCTTCCCTACTCATACCTTACATCTAAAAATCCATCATGTAATAAAAATCCTTAAAAGCCCCACATTCCACTCAACATGGCAACAACAACACAATCAAATCAATCGATCAGCTCCATCTTCATTTGTGGTTCCTAGGACTAATGACAAACCCATGTTTTTAGGATCTTTTGGGAAGGCAAAAAGGAGGTGGTCAACCATATCTTAGGGGGAATGAGGAAGTCTCATCGTGCCACCAGATGTACTTCCCTAATCGATGGGACCCATAAACCTGCACTGCCTTCCTGTCTTGGTGGGCCAAGTGGATATAATAGGAGACAAGCGGTCCTTCAAATAGCCTGACTTTCTTATAAAATATAGCAGTACACACTGATGATATATTGGACGCATTATGGAAAATTTAGTTAGAGATTCACCTGGAGGCCCTGTGTAAAGCTCCCAAGACTAAAGAGGTAAACAGCTCAAGACTACTATGTTCCATGGAACCCTCAGTTTACTTTCAAGATCTCTCTGCAAGGAATCAGAGTTCTGGTAAAGACCTAACTCAATTTTTTGTGCAGCCTGCTGTTTTGAACAAGAAACAAGTTTCAATAAGCTTTTTTTTTTAAAGAAAACAAGGGGGGGGGGAAAGGTGATGCAAAAGAATCGCAAGGCATTCTCACCCTGTGGTACAACAAAGGAAAAGCATCCAGCCTTTTGGTCTGTGGTTTCTGCCATCATGTAATCAGAACCTCTCATACACTCACTTCTGGATTTGATCCCACACTTAACAATGAGTTCTCTCATGAAAACATCATTGGGGAAAAAAAAACAAACCCAGGTGTCTTCTTTATCGGTCATTTCTGAGGGGAATGTCATTCTATATTTTGGTGACATTTCCTTATTCTAATAATTAGAACTGGAAGATGCCCTGGCTGCTTTGATAAAAATACAGACATTACTTTGTTTTATGGCTCAACTTCCTACTTTAAACATGGCTACATAAACAACATATGCCATCAGAAAGTCATGCAAGAAATCCAAGGCCTGTTAATTCTTGTTACAGAATACAAGATGTGGAATAACAGATATAAGTTACAGGAACTTAGATTATTTTTAAATGTTAGAGAAATGATCTTCCTAGCTATAATTTTGACAAAGAGGGAGTCAATCCTTTAATAGATATGTTTATGTGAGGATTAGATGGCTGTTTGTGTGGGTTGCTTTAATTGGGATTCCTGTACTTGGCAGGAGTGTTTAGACCAGAGGTGTCAAACTCAATTTCATTGAGGGCCGCATCAGCATTGCGGCTGCCCTCAGGGGGCCGAGTGGGTATGGCCAGGGTGGGCGTGGCCTACTGGGTGGGCGTGGCTAGAGTGTGTATGGCCTACTGGGTGGGCATGGCCAGCTCTACATCGTTCGCATCAAGGGTGCCTATGGGGGCCGGGAAGGAGTGGGAGAGATCTGAGGGTCTCTGGCAGAAGGAGGGTCTCTGGGCCAGGGCCAAGGCAGTGGGGGCCGTTCCCTCACTGTTTCCAGGATGGCTTCGCAGGCCACATGAAACCACTTTGCAGGCCAGATCTGGCCCCTGGGCCTTGCATTTGACATGTCTGGTTTAGACTCAAGAGTGGCCCAAGTGTCCTTGCCCAACTTGATAATTCTATGATTTTTTTCAAGTGAGAAAACTTTAATTGTTGCTTTTATTATTAAATAATTATTGACATGAAGGCGATTTAGTCAATGCCAACGGTGATCAAGCGATGTTCCTGTTCTGTATTGCACCTGTTACTATTGGTACTTCTTTGCCTTTGCTTTCTTTCGTGACAGTCATGCTATTTCTATTTGTGGGTCTTTGTATTTTATTATTGTCTCTAGTTCTGTCTCTTCTATTCTGCTGTCTCCAGGTATTAATTGTTATTATTACAATAATTAATTTAATTATTATTAAGTGTATACACTGCCTGAGCCCAGCAATCCTGAACATTTAGAGATTAAAAAATGTTAAACCAAGAAAAAAAAATTGCAGTAGTAGACAAAAATGTAGAGGGAAGAGGAGAAGGGTGACAAAAATCAAGAGAGAGAAAACTACTAGATGGGAATGAAAAGAAACAAACCCATTTAAGTTGAATGGGGAGCATCAGTCATCCTTACCAAAGCCTGGCAATGAGTTAGGTCTTCAAGACCCTTCAAAACATCAGCAGGATAGGAGCATCCTGATCTTAGGGTGCAGCGGGGAAAGGCTCATTCCAGATGGAGGTGCTGCTCTAGGGAAGGCATGCTACAGGGATCCTGACATATGACCTTGTTTTAATGAAAAGAAAATGGAGCTTGTCAACCTTCCCAATGTAGTTGGAAACATTGTTTATTTATTTATTTATTTTTTATTTTAATTCCATTTATATCCCGCCCTTCTCCGAAGACTCAGGGCGGCTTACAAGCTTAGCTTGTTGTCCAGTAAACTGAATTCAGGCTTTATATTGACAAGTAATCCTCAACTTACAAACATTCAAACATTACAGCTGCACTAAAAAAAAGGGACTTAATTACCGTTGCAGCATCCCCATGGTCACATGATCAAAATTTGAATGCTTGGCAAATGGTTCGTATTTATGATGGTTGCAGTGTCCCAGAGTCATGTTATCACCTCTTGCAAGGTGATCAGCAAAGGCAGTGGGGGAGCCAGACTCACTTAATGACCATGTTACTAACTTAACAACTTCAATGAGTCATTTAATAACTATGGCAAAAAAAATTGTAAAATGGGGTAAAACTAACTTGACAATTATCTTGATTAGTCACAGAAATTTTGAGCTCAATTGTGGTCGTAAGTCGAGGACTACCTTTGTTTGTTGAAAAGGCTCTCTTTAAATGGAGCCTTGTATTATACTGCAAAGTAGGCCTCAACACATTTAAGTTTTAAGGAAGAATACTTTTTTTTCCCCTGTGGCTGTCTGCTGTGTTTGGAAATATACTGATCCTCTCCCTCTTGCACTAGTTAGGATACAGACATAACATTGCATTTTATATTTTATACTGAAGGTGAAAGGTGGCTTTCCTCTAACTGGGTCCAAATAGAGCTGTGCTCTATTTGTTCCTTGAGGACGTTTAGTGTATTTTTCTGTTCCTGAAGAAATTAAGATAGCTTTCAATAGGGAGGGTTGTGAATCATTTGGCAGAAGGCACAGATACTAGCCATAATTGGCATGAAATGGCAGTGCTTGAATAGAGGCACAAGCTAATTTTTATATGTAAACTCAGCCCTAAGTGAATGATCTGTCTGTTACCTTGCTGGTAGTTTACATAACAAGGAAGGTTGTGTTCTGAGGTGGCACTTCTTTTAAGTGGAGGTAAACAAACAATAACTGAAAAAGAGCCTTTCCCAACATGTTCAGCTAATTGTGTGCCTGTCATAAATTGATCAATTGGCAACCTATGCTTTTGGCAAACTTTCTGAATAAACAGAGGGGAGCTATGGCAGGGAATGAAATGAGCAACTTTAAGGAAAATATCCATTGTCATCAGAAGGCATCTAGGTCCTTGATATGTACTAGGTTGACAACATAATTAAAGGAAACTCAATTATCTCACCTATAGAGAAGAAAGAGTATGAAGCTTGGCATAGTTATTTGAAGGTTGAAAAAAAGAAGAATGATGTTTCTTTTTTAAAAGCTTTGTATGAAAACAGCCAACTGAGTCAAAATGGCTGGGGAAAATCGTTAAGACCTCTTTATCCAGTGTCCAATTATTCTGATCTGGATTCTGCAAAAAGGTAGTTTCAACTTAAGCTCTGAGGAACTTAATGCAAGGGATTTGAATAGGAGTAAAATATGGGTAAAAAGACGAACATTAATAGCTGTCATGGCCCCATCTATGATTTGCCCATTCACCAACATTCTCCTTTAGACTCTTCCACTTGAGCACTCCAAAGGAGTCCAAAGGAGTCAATGGACTTCTTCATTTAGAAATTTCTAAAATAGGTTGGACTGTTAATGAGCTTGGCTTATAATTATGGTATTAAATAATCTTTGGTTGAGGCTTCCAGTTTGCGATCGTGGTGTTGGCAGACATGTAGGGCGATTTCTCTCTCCACTGTCCAGTTTTCTCCCACCAGGGGACCCTGAAGAGGGTCGGAAGTCACCCTGTAGGGGTGATGAGCGTGAAGATGACCCCCAAGTGATCACAGAGGGGCAGCAGCCCTCCTGTTTGATCCGGGGCAGGTCTTCAAACTGATGGGGAAAAGATTGGCCACTAATATGGCCCATCATCAAGCTGTTGACAGCCGAGCCAAATTTACCAACAAACACCTTGAAAGCAATGTGGAGGAATTGGGTCAGATCTTACCTTCTCTGTACCCCAAGTACTTTTCCTGTTAAAAGCTTCTTGAAAATTTTTCCCCTTGTGAGGAGAGAGAGAAGGGAACTTTTTCCTCCCACCCACTAAAATGGCGGCATCTGATCACTCAGGAGAAACAAAGCACTGAAAAGATCAACTTAATATAATTCGATATATTTTTTTTAATTTGGGGACCCAAAACGTTTCTATTCTTACTGGAACCTGCTATTTTATTTTACTTGCAAAAAAGAACTTAAATTGGATAAGAACCTAGCCAGGGATCTGAAAAAGACTCTAAATTTATAGGGGACATCCTGTGGTGAAGCTTGGTACAGCAGTTTATTACTTCTGACAAAGAGACTTGCTCACAGCCCAGACCTGACCTTGGTATTATCTATGAGAGATTTAACTCTGGGAGAGCAGCTGGGCAGTGAAATTGGTTTTTAGTAACAGTGGAGGTGAACATTTACTGACTCTTGTTTAATAAATAGCCTTCACTAGAAAGACCATTTATAACTATGTCAGAAATGGAGGAGGATCAGCAAAAAAACTTGGCTATGCTAAAAACCTTGCTTGAAAGTATTCTTGCAAACACTGAGAAACTCAAAGCTAACCTGAAAGACAAAGGTGCCAGCTTAGAGCCACCAAGCAAAATCTTGATTGTAGCTAAATTGTGCAGAATGCGGCCGCGCGAGTTGTAATGGGGGTCTCCCGATACTCCCATGTAACACCTCTACTCCGTGAGCTGCATTGGCTTCCGGTTGCCCTCCGGGTGAAATTCAAGGTGCTGGTTATTACCTATAAAGCCCTACATGGCCTGGGTCCGGGCTATCTGAGGGAACACCTGCTGCCAGCATCAAACGCCCTTCGCCCAGTGCGCTCCCACAGGGAGGGTCTGCTCAGGGTTCCGCCGGTAAGAGATTGCCGGCGGGTGTCACCCAGGGATAGGGCCTTCTCAGTGGGAGCGCCTGCCCTCTGGAACCAGCTGCCGGTGGAGCTGAGAACTGCCCCGACCTCCGATCATTCCGCCGGGGCCTGAAGACCTGGCTCTTTGAGCTTTCGGGCCCAGGCTGAGGAGAAATTTTTAATTGGGGTTTTAAGTGTACAGGGTCAATTTAATATTTTTTAATTTGGTTTTTTAACTTTTGTATGGTGGATTTTTTAATTCCCTGTAAACCGCCCTGAGTCCTCAGGGAAAGGGCGGTGTATAAATGTAACTAAATAAAAATAAATAAAGAAAGAACTACTAATTCAAAAAAACAACAGGAGCGGAAGAAGTGAATACCAAGACAGAGGACTTTATAGATCAACAAGTACAGTTTACTGAAAATTGAGACAATGAAACAATAACTTTAAAACTGGAAATGACTTTCTATACAAATCACAAGAAATTTGAGAAAGAAGACCAGATCGAACTGAAGACAACTATACCAGAACAAATATGGGGATCTGGGTTACCAGGGCAACAACCTAATGATTATAAATGGGCCAGATCTTTCAGAAAAATGGCAATTAGATGGTCTCCTTCAGTTCAAGTAACATATACAAGAATAAAGGGAGATCTATTTGATGATTTAAAAGCATTGGTATGGAAGCCTGGTTGGCAAAAGAAGAAAGCTAGAATTAGGTTGAAAAATTGGGGCTTTTTGATTTACTAGGGAGGACCCTAAATTGTCAAATAGTGGGCTAAAGGGAGATTTTGAGACAAAGGGAAATTTATTACTAGATTTAAAATAGTTGGAAAATAGTAAAAAATAAGGGATTAATCTGTCCAATACTGAGGACTTAGATTTACAGGGGAAATGTAAACTATTAGGAAATAGGTTTGAATTATTGACTAGCCCAGATAATATAGATAATGAATTTGAACTAATAAAGGATACTGTATTATTAAGGTTACCACCTCTCACCTGTGTTAGGGTGAGAGAAAATGTTTATGAAATAGAATAAGAATATATTTAAGTAATTAATATGTGTATTTTAGACATTATAATTTCTATTAAGAGATAAAGGAAATTTGGGTTACCTGAAAGTTAAATACTATGGATATCAAAGGTCAAATTGGAATACTGTAATTAAAAATTAGGTAAAACTTAATAACAGGACATGAAATGTTTATTGAGATTTATTAAGATATGTATAAGCAAAAATATATTTATAAATGCGATAATAAAGTTTTTAGTGAGCTTGATACAATTAGAAATTTATTAGCTTAAATACAAAATGTTAAGGGAAACAGAGAAGAAATATTTGATGATGTAACCTGAGATACCTACTAAAGATTTTGTTATTGAACTATTGTTTAACCCAATCACCACATTGCTTTCTAAATACTCAAATGTAAAACTGGAAAACTAATAAAATATTTTTTTTAAAAAATACCTTTGGTTGTATACCAACAACATATATAACTGCAAATAAGATTGCTTTGGGCATATTAATTTCTGTCTTTATTTAGAGGCAGCAGAAACAAATTAAAGTTCTTAGGCCAGAAAAAAGGAGGTAGATTTATTGGAAATCAATGCATTTGCAATGAATCTATTATATTTTAAGCAAAAATATTATTAATGAGGGGGTCTTTGGTGCTCCCTGAGCTTGCTTGTTTTCTTGCAGACATTTCATTACCCAAACTAGGTAATCTGTGCTAGTAAGGCGTGGTGTTTGCTCTCAGTTTATACTGAGAGGCTGTACTAGAAGACCTCCAAATTCCTTCCTTCTGTTCTATTTTGTTCGTCCCATTCTTTTCTCTAGTGACTTGGCCCTGTCAGTGTGAATGGAGGTGATCTTAAAGTGCTTTGGTTGGGCTGTTTACTGTTGGCTTCTTTAGAAGTTTTTCCATTGGGGTGTTGTTTACTTGATTGTTGGTCTGATGTGAAAATTGGAGTTAATCTATGCTGTTCTGGATGCTGATTGCTTGGGTCTTTTTGTTCCTTTTTTGGCTGGATGATAGTCCCTTTTGCATAGTCTATAGCTGTTGTTAATGTCTATGTATTGATGGCTAATTTGTTAGAGTGCCAAGCTTCTATAATAAAAAAATCTAAAGTCTAATGACTGGTCAAAATCTTTCTACTTATATTATGGATCACACAAATAAGAATAGCTATACATGGCTTTTTCTACCACAGTATTGGTAAAGCTAACCATTTCAAATACAGAGGAAGCTCAGCATTTTGCTAAACTACAATGTCTGATAGCCATCCATCTGCGTTAGTTGGATACCAAAGTGATATCCAAAGCCTCTGAACAAAATTAAATAAGAACTTTGGATAAATGCTTAACATCTGCTTTTTATGCTTCCATCTACTAAGTCTTGTTGCTCTTTGATACACCTTAAATATTTGGACTTGCCGCATGGATTATAATCTGCAGAGGGCGCTCATAACCGAGTCTTAAATTCACAACCAAATGTACAACCAATTTTGCTTAGAAAACTTGAATAAGATATGGAAAGGATTCCAAGAAAACCTTTAGAATATATCCTAAGATATATACTATGATCTTTCTGACAAAACATTTTTTATCTTTGCTTTTTGTATGTCTATTCCTTTATATTTTAATGTAGAAATATAATACATGTATATATCTCCATGTGGTGTCTTTGGAAGTACCAGATACAACTATTCTTCCAAAGGTGCAATCGGGAAAAAGCCAAATTAGTCAGCTGTCTACAGATGTCTCTCTAACTTAGTGATTCTGGAGTAATGCACTCTAGAGAGAAACACCCAGCAATAATTAAACTGGAAAGCACACTATACAAAAAGGATATACAAGAAATAATAAATTTTAGTATACATTATAGTTATACTAAAATAGTTTATCTGCTAGTTTATGTGTGAGTTCATTAATTAGCCTTTTCTCAGCAGAGCTAAATGTCAAATCTCTATCAATTGTATAGATTAAAAGGAAGCCACCTAGACTTGCCTCTGCACGCATTTTAAAAACTATTTTGACTTCCATTATTAGCTATCTCAATGCTTTTCCTTTGATTGGTTGCCAAACCTGATACAATAAATCTTTAAAATCAGGCAAGGAGCCAACAGATTCCTGTCAGTTGTAAAATGCCTTTATGCTATAAATATTATATTGCCTGTTGCAATGTAGAGGATAAAAAAAAAGCTAAGTAAAACAAAATGAAATCTAATTAATCTATGTATTCTTCTTAGTATAACATACTACTACTTTGCTACTACTTTCTCTTAGGATTTTTTTTAAAAAACTTGTCAATCTAGCCTGAAGTCCTGGTCTGTGCAGGTGGTCCCTAGAGAACCTAGAGAAATGATCTGAAGAAGCAGTGCATGAATTCTGTCCAGGAAAGGAAGAACACTGGAGAAAGAAACTTAAGCTGGCTCTGCTTTAACTCTCTTTGGTAAAAATAGAAGGTATGGAAAACATATCAGGTTTTCAAGATTGATGTCAGCCCATTAGATTTGCCAGTTTAGAAGAGACCACGACATACTATAACGTTATAGTTCATGTTTTGCTACCTGCTTCATTCCTTCTTCAAACTCTGCTCTGTATTTCTCTACTATCTCTTTTGCCTAGTTTTTTTTATAGATTAGCCATTGTATTATTAGGAACTTTATAAATATAAATTTAATAAAATGAAATGAAATGAAATGGAGCTAAACTAAATTTTGGAAATTTGAGTGTATACACACACACACACACACACACACAGACTCACTCACTCTCTCTCACACACAGAGAGAAGAGAGAGAGACAGACAGACAGATACTCTAAGGCCTCAGCACCTTTTTTGCATTGTGGCGGATGCAGTATCCCAAGGGTGACCACACTGGTGCAGTATAGAATGATACTATTATTTCTTATGATCTTGACACTGTCCTGCATTGGCTTTATTTGACAGCTGTAGCACCCTGCTGGCCCATGCCTAAGTGTTGGCAGACCAGACAATTATATCCCTTTCACAGGTAATATGTTAAGCCAGGTATTGCCTAGTCTGAATATTTTCATTTGGACATGAAAAATTACTATAAAAATACATTAAGAAATAACAAATACTGGATACTGAATGTTTTAAAAAATAAATTGTAGAATCCATTGCTCATTGACTTTTGCAGATTTTAGATATCAAAGTAGATTGTAAAACTGAGTATTATTATATCTTAGATATAACTGTAGATACATTACAGGTAGTCCCAAAGGTGTTTTTTTCATGAGGCAACTGGACTTTGTTCTTGAAGACATTCCACTTCTCATCCAAGCTCTTGGAAGTAGGTAGGTAAGAATAATATTTCCTTCTGTCAGAATACTTTGCCCAAGCATAGATTGAATTATTGCTTTAATCATTGTGCTGTTAAAGCAAGTAATATTTTAGGAATTAAGAACTGTCCCTCAAGGGATAACCTTCTGGGAAATGTAGTTTTAAGTTACCTGGTTATATCTGTGTTCTGACTGGCCACTGGGAGGGACTTCTGTTTAATTATGGGATTTCCTGGCTACGTGCCAGTCAGTGAGGTCTCTATGAAGTCCAGCCACGAGATCTGTATGCTTCGTTAGTATGGACGAAGCTATTCTTTTTTACACCACATGAATGGACAGATTATGAAATGTGTGTCAGACGAATCTCCGCAATAACTGAATTACTGTTTAGAATTCCTGATCAACAAATGGTCTGCATACAATCCTTTCTGTGGAGTTAATCTGTCTGAGGCTCGGGCAAAAGCAACTGCCTGTATCCAGAACAGTAAAAAAGAATAGAACCTCCTGAAGTCTTTTAAAACGCCTCTGAGCTTTCCCCAGTCATGGCAGAGTCTTCCAATGGGCCAGAAGAGCTGGTCCAACCAACTAACCTCAATATGTGCACAGAACCTGATGTCCAAAATTTAGAAAAGGCAGAAACATCTCAGAAACTGTATGACTTGAGGCAAAAAAAAGTAAGCCTACTGAAGCCATGTGGTTGAACCTGATAGAGAATTGGGATAGGTTCCATCAATGCCATGAAAAATCCTGGGAGAAGTTGCAGAAACTCTGCGAAGCATCCAAAGATAAGCCTTCCCCTGAGAGCATTGTCTTATTGGAAGAGGCAGGTCTTTTTTCCTCATAGAATGTTCAGAACGGAGTTCCGGCACCTTTTTTGGATGGAACCTTGTAGGATAGGCAAGGCGGGTTGTATGACATGTGTGAGTTCCGGCACCTTTTTCTTTTACAAAAAAAGCACTGGGAAGAGGATTTGGAAGGGCTTTTCTTACAATGGACAAGCTATGAATGCCGACTCAAAGACATCTCCACAGCTAGGAGATCTAACATTCAAAGAGCAAATACAACGCCTCAAGCTGAAAAACAAGGAATGTAAGAGTAATTGCCTCCCCCAGGCCGATCTTCAGGCAAATGGCCCACTGATCGAAAGGGCTGAATCTGAGGTGACCCATCATTTGCATGTGCTGCCAAAGCTGACTTTGTTTCCCTTTGGAGCTGAATAAAGCAACCTTTGGTTTGTCACTTGTTCCTGCTGGCTGTTGTGTGCTTCTACCCGCGGATGTGGTCTTGACAGTAAGTCAGCGTTCCTTTATTTTCCTTTCTGCTGTTCACCCCTACCTGGGCATTGGCATGGCAGAGGGAACGCAGGGGGCTGCCCCAGTGGCTGACAAGGGGGAGCCAGCTAGTGCTGCAGCACCCATTGTGATGGCAGAGCTGGAAGAAACCCAACCGGTGGTCAGGCCCAAGGTGCGGGACCCACCACCGGTGGCCACAGTAGATGATGCCCAGGAGACAGGAGTCCAGACCCATGGAGGGGAATGGTGATTCAGCCCTGCCCTGGGCTGGATGGACCTCAGTCAGGTGCAAGCAACACGGCCAAGAGGTCCACTGATGGAATGGAGGGAGCAGCGCCTCACTGATGATGAGGAGGAGGAATGGAGTTACTCCACAGCACTGGGCAGACAATGGACATACTCCAGGACAGGTTTGGGGAAATTGGATGTCAAGAGCCCTTGCCATGGCCGGTTGCAGAAACTGAACATGATACAGGATGGTGGCTGCATACTGAAACCCAGCCTGTGCGTTCTGGGTCATCCCACTTCCGTCTGGCCAGTCCATGGTTTAGTAGTCCACCCGGTCAGGGTACATTTCAGGGGAAGGGTCCTGCTGTTGAAACCCTGGCAGCAACCATACAGAGCGGTCCTGGTGCCAGGATGACGATGGACGGAGGTCCCACCCAGCAGGCAGCAAGATCATCTGGTGCCTTGGACTGGCAGGCAGCTGGTCCCCGGCATTATGGGACCACTCCAAGAGGCCCGGGGCCACCGATGGTCCCATGGGGGGCGGGTGTGGTTTGGGGTCCACCACCACTGCCAATGTCCTATGATGGGCACCTGACCACTTGGCAATGTTCCTGAGCCATGCCATTAACCATTTGGATAGGTATGCCCTGGCTTATCCATCCCAGTGGGGGATGGTGGTGGCAGTGACAGCACGTTTGCAGGGTGAGGCTGCAGTCTGGGCAGCTGATCTGTACAGTGACCATGCCAGAGAGTTGGGGGATGTTGGACTCTTTTTGGAGGTGCTACGAGCATGGTTCGAGGACGTCTCCTGGGTCCAGAGAGCAGAGGCTGAGGTGGTGGCCTTTCAACAGCACAACAGACCCGTGGTTGAATATGTCCGCAAGTTCCACCGGGTGGCTGGCAAACTGTGCTCATAGCCAGAACATCTTTTAGTGCATCATTTCAGGGCGGGGCTAGATGGGGCTCTTCGCAGGGCATTTATCGTCCTCAGCATCCCAAATAGACTGCAAAAGTGGTTCCAGGTGGCTATAGAGTTGGACATGGGACTGCAGGAGTTCCGGGGAAGGACGGAGAATGCATCTGGAGGCCGAAGAGCTGTCGATAAGGTAAGGGAGGAGGAACAAAAGCCTCGGCTGTAACATTGAGGCCTCCCGGTCCGGCACCTCAGCCATCAATCTGATGTTTCCGGTTTGACCAGCTGGGACATCGGGTGGTGGAGTGCCCAGTCCCAGCAACCCCCGGAACATGTGGTGCTACACCCAGGAGGCCCATGGAGTGCACATGAGCTGCACACCAGATGCTGGGCAAAACGCCCAGGAAGACGCACTTGACAGGGATAGAGACACTGACAGCCACTGGGCCTGTGCTCTATGACAGTGCCGATGAGCAGGAGGAGGATCCCGTGGTGAGCACACTGGTGTGCCCGTTTGCAATCTCTGTTGTGCTAGTGAGTCCACAGATGGGGCAGAAGGGGGCATACTGGGCCTTAATCGACTCGGGAAGCACGCAATGTCTTTAGCCAAACAGTGGTGTCTGAAGTGGGCATTGGGATGGAGAGGTTAGCCATCCCACTTAGGTTCCAGCAGGTAGATGGATCACTTTTGGGGGGGTGCCTGTTACCCATGTGATGGAGCCTATCTGGCTGGAGATGGGGGAGCATTGGGAGACCCTCCGATTCATAGTGGTATCCTCCATGACCGAGGTGGTGATTTTAGGGCTTACCTGGCTAGACAAATGGGGCCCAATGATCTGGTGGGAAGGGGGCTACTGTCACCTCTGCATTGGGATGGGACCCCAGCCCCCGAGTCATGACCTCATAAGGACAGAAGGGACAGTTGAGAAAGAGAAGGCCTGTGTAGCAGGGTTTCCAGGTGCCACGGGTATTGTTGTGGCCCTGACCCCCATGCCTGTCCTAACTGAGGAAGAGGACTCTGAGGATGATGGGGAGGAACTGGCAAGGCCTCCCTCGCCAGGGCCCTCCTCTCTGGCAAGGCCTCTGTCTCCATCTGTAAGCCGAGAGGAGCAGCCTGGGAGTAGCCAGGCTGGGAGGGAGCTCGAGCAGGTGCAGCAAATACAGTCTAGTGAAGATGATTGGCTAGACCCTCGAGAAAGATGAAGGGCCAAGCGTTTGTAGGAACGTAGGTTGAGTAGGAGGGCCAGGGAGTAGCTGAGTCATTGAGCCACACCCCATAAGGTACAAAAGGGAGTGTGGCTGCTCTCAGAACTTTGTGATGAACAATTTAATTCACCACAGCTTCTGGTCACGTCAGTCGGATTTCTCTACCTGTTTGAACCCTGGTCTGAATTTTGTGCCTACACTTCATCTCTGCTTTTTGGTTTGTTTGTCTGGACTTTCTTGGAATTTCTTGTTGGCAGTTATCTCATGTCAGCGAATGTTTAAGATAACGAACCTATTTTGGATGACTGTGCATAGCTTGCTGCCAAGACTATCAGACAGCAATTATATCGTGGTATAAAGATTTACCCCTTTTATTTCATACCTGCTTGTCTGTTTGTTTGTACCTTGAGGGAGGGGGAACAGAACAACTTGTTCGTCACCCCAACAAACAGACCATCTTTTACCTAAGATGGACCAACAACAGCAGCAGCAGCAGCAGATACAGCCACAGCAGCTACAGCAGCATCTGCAGGCAGACAATCAATTCCTACAGCAGCAGGTAGCCCAATTGTCTGCACAACTCGCTCTGCTGAATGCTCCTGCAATTCCTCCTCCCCATTGGAAATGCCTGGTAGCAGTGCTGGATAAGTTTTCTGGACAGCCTGAGATGTTTTCGACCTTCATGGGACAGTGCCAATTGTTTATGTCTATGAGGCCGGAGGTCTTTGATGCGTCTGGCTACAGTCTGAGTGCAGATGGGGTCCTCATACATGAGCCTCATGTGTTGCCAGAAGCCCTGGTAATCAGTTAACAAGGGGCTGTTCTGAGTTAACAACGGCGTGGCCCATCAGGCAGCAGAGCCAGAAAGAAGGCTAATTACAAACCCCACCCTAGCCCGGTCACTCAGCTTGGAATGAGGCGGCATTGCTGGATGCTTTCCAAGATGGGCTTTCAGATGAGCTTTAGGATGAACTGGTCCATGTAGAGGCTCCCCCGACCCTCGACGCCCTAGTGGTCCAGTGCCTTCACATTGATGCTCACCTCCAACGTCGAAAGACCCGTCGGACCATCCAAGAGCTGCCCATGCCGCCGTCTGCACCTGCACATCTACGTCCTGCACCAACTGCATCACAGGTTGCCCCACGTATTGTGGCATCTGCTGAGGAGCCAATGGAGCTGGGAGCAGCCAGACCTCACCTGACAGCCCAAAAGAGGACTTGGAGATGCCAAGGGGGATTGTGTTTGTATTGTGGGGAGCCCGGACATTTTGCCACCTTCTGTCCCAGGAAGCACGGTGGGGCACCAAAGTCTGGCCCTGGGTCTCAGGCTTGGACTGACCAGTTGGGAAACAGGGCAGGCCCGGTTTAGGGGAAACCCTAGGCCAGGCACGCACTACACCCCTGTCAGGCATAGCAGATGTGGACTCTGGACCCCCTCGACATCTGATTTTGGACACTCAGGTCTTTTTGTCTGACCAACTGGGGGGATCCAAGCACATGCATTGGTGGATTCGGGGGGCCACGACCAATTTTATGGACCAGGCCTTTGCAGCCCATTTTGGTGTTCCCTTGACTCCGGTGGACCCTCCGTTGAGGGTAGAGACCATTGATAGGCGGGAGCTGGTCTTGGGCCCCACCTAGCCATTGGGGCACATGAGGAGGCGATTCAGTTTTATATCACAGTGGACCTTCATCTCCCTTTGGTCCTCGGTATGGCCTTGCTTCAGACCCATGACCCTCAGGTGGCGTGGTCACGGAACACTATCTCTTTTCCGAGCCTGCAGTGCGTAGACCATGTCCACCACACCTGTGCTGGCCAGGAAGTCTCCACCCCTGCTGTCTCCTTGCCTCCTGACTTGGTGGACTTCACAGATGTGTTCAGTGAGAAGAAGGCAGACTGTTTGCCCCCACACAGGCCCTACGATTGCCCCATGGACCTTCTGCCCAATGTGCCGCTGCCAGTGGGATGCCTGTACCCTATGTTGGAGCCCAAGTTGGCCACTTTGCGGGACGTTTTGGACAAGAACCTGGCCAGGGGGTTCATTCGGCCTTCATCGTCCCCTCTCTTGGCTCCAGTCCTCTTCATCAAGAAGAAGACGGGGGATCTATGCTTGTGTTGCGATTACCGCTGACTGAACGCCATCACGGTGCAGAATCGGTACCCCCTGCCACTCATCCCGGAGCTGATAGAGAGGCTGCGTGAGGCAACCATCTTCACCAAGCTCGATCTCCGAGGAGCCTACAACCTGGTACGGATGCGAAAGGGGGATGAATGGAAGACGGCATTTGGCACCCAATACGGTCATTTTGAATATACCATTATGCTGTTCTGGCTGACCAACGCCCTCGCAGTCTTCCAACATCTGATGAATGATGTTTTCTGGGACATGCTGGACAGGTTCGTGGTGGTCTACCTGGCCGACATCTTGATATACTCCCAGTCCAGGAGAAGCCATCTGCAGCACGTCCGCCTCATTTTGCAGCGCCTTCGGGAGCATCAACTCTATGCGAAGCTGGAGAAATGCCTCTTTTTCCAGACTTCCATAGAGTTCCTTGGCCACATCATCTCTCCCGAAGGCATCACCATGGACCCGTGTAAGGTGAAGGCCTTGTGTAGTTGGGAACCCCCCTGTCAAATGAAGGATATCCAGCACCTTCTGGGGTTCACCATTACCGGACCTTCATCCTGGGCTTTGCTACGCTGACAGTTCCACTAACCCAGCTCCTGAAGAAGGTCCCATTCCGGTTGGGTCCCCCACAGCAACAGACGTTCAAGGCCCTCAAGAAGGCCTTCATCACAGAACCTGTCCTGAGGCACCCCGATCCAAACCGACCCTTTGTCGTGGAGACAGACGCGTCTGATGTGGCTCTTGGGGCGGTATTGTTGCAGGCCCCAGTGGATAGTGGCACTCTTTTTCCCTGCGCTTACTATTCACGGAAACTCAATCCTTCCAAGCGCAATTACACCATCTGGGAAAAAGAGTTGTTGGTTCGAGGCTTGGCAGCATCATCTCGAGGGGGCCCGACACCAGGTGGAGGTCCGGACAGACCATCGGAACCTAGAATACCTGAAGACGGCCAGGAAGTTGAACCAGCGGCAGATCCGGTGGTCTTTGTTTTTTGCCCGGTTCAACTTTCGTGTGACCTACATCCCCAGCGGTCACAACCAGAGGGCAGATGCCCTGTCCTGCAAGCTGGAGTACCTCTGCACCAAGGACCCACTGCCCCCATGGACGCTGCTGCCCGTGGAATCCTTGGCCGCAGTCCATGAGCCCGTGGATTTGCGGGCTCAGGTGTGTGAGGCACAGCGCCTGGACGACTGGTCACAACAGAGGAAGGCCAAAGTTGGTCCCGCGTCCCTGTGGACTTTGGAGGAGGGTTTGCTGAAGCATCGTGGGTGACTATACGTACCCACGGGGCCGCTCCAAACCCTTGTGATGACACAGTGTCATGACAACCCTGCGGCAGGGCACTTTGGGTTTTTCAAGACCCTCAATTTAGTGACACGGACCTTTTGGTGGCCTCGGGTACGGCACGACATACATCTATACATGACGTCCTGCGTGCTGTGCTGACAAGTAAAGGCTGCCACGGGCGCTCCTCCTGGCCTCCTCCAACCCCTGCCAACACCAGAGAGACCATGGGGAGCAATCTCCATGGACTTCTTAACAGACTTGCCACCATCCTCAGAGTTTACCACTGTCCTAGTGGTGGTTGATATGTTAACTAAAATGGCGCAATTTATTCCATGTCGTGGGCTGCCAATGGCCCAGATGACTGCCTGGTTGTTCCTGCAGCACGTCTTCCATCTCCACGGCTTGCCAGACAGAGTAGTGTCAGATCGCGGCATGCAATTCACGGCATAATTTTGGAAAAGCCTGATAGCCGTGTTGGAGGTGCAGGTATGCTTGTCGTCAGCACACCATCCTGAGACCGACTGGGGGACGGAGAAGGTAATCGGCATCCTGGAGCAGTACCTGCACTGTTTCGTGAACCAGCAGCAGGATAACTGGGCCGATTACCTCTCCCTAGCGGAGTTTGCCTTCAACAACTCCCAACACACCTCCACCCAGACCACCCCGTTCTATGCCAATGTGGGGTACCATCCGTGTCTCTTCCCTCTTGCTCCCTCAGATTCTCTGGTTCCCGAGACCAGGACTTCCTGTCAGAGTTGCATGCAGTCCAACAATTTGTATGTCGCCAATTGATCCGGGCCAAGGAGGACTATAAATGGTTCACCAACCGCTCCCAATGGGCAACGCCACCACTGGTGGTCGGAGAATGAGTGTGGTTATCCACAAGGCATCTCCTGACCGACCGACCGGTAAAGAAACTGGACCATTGATATGTCGGCCCGTTCCCAATCGAAGCGGTCATCAACCCTGTGGCCTACTGGTTGACCCTGCCACGCTCCATGCGGATCCACCCAGTCTTCCACTGATCCCTGCTGGTCCCCAAAGCCCCCTCGTGTTCCCTCTGACACCTGACGGTTCCTGCTCCACCGCCTACACCTGACCAGGATGGCTCAGCAGAGTATGAGGTGGCCAGTATTTGGGACTCCCATTGGCTTAAGGGGCATTTTCAATATTTGGTTGAGTGGAAGGGGTACAGGCCTGAGGACTTCTGTTTCGATGCTTCCACAGTTTGTGCCCCTGAACTCGTGCGGGTGTTTCAAGAACAATTCCCATCTCGACCGCATCCTGACTGTCAGACCCGGGGGAAGGGCCCTGTGGTGGGGGATAGTGTTGTGGCCCCCACCCCCATGCCTGTCCTAACTGAGGAAGAGGACTCTGAGGATGATGGGGAGGAACTGGCAAGGCCTCCCTTGCCAGGGCCCTCCTCTCTGGCAAGGCCTCCATCTCCATCTGTAGGCTGAGAGGAGCAGCCTGGGAGTAGCCAGGCTGGGAGGGAGCTCGAGCAGGTGCAGCAAATACAGTCTAGTGAAGATGACTCTTGGCTAGACCCTCGAGATAATGCAGGGCCAAATGTTTGCAGCAACGTAGGTCGAGTAGGAGGGCCAGGGAGTAGCTGAGTCATTGAGCCACACCCCATAAGGTACAAAAGGGAGTGTGGCTGCTCTCAGAACTTTGTGATGAACAATTTAATTCACCACAGCTTCTGGTCACGTCTGTCAGATTTCTCTACCTGTTTGAACCCTGGTCTGGATTTTGTGCCTACGCTTCTTCATCTCTGCTTTTCAGTTTATTTGTCTGGACTTTCTTGGAATTTCTTGTTGGCAGTTATCTCATGTCAGTGAATGTTTGAGATAACTAACCTATTTTGGATGACTGTGCATAGCTTCCTGCCAAGACTTTATCGGACAGCAATTATATTGTGGTATAAAGACTTAACCCTTTTGTTTCATACCTGCTTGTCTGTTTGTTTGTACCTTGAGGGAGGGGGAACAGAACAGGTATACTCCAATCTAGTGGGTGTGTTCAATGAGCAAGAGTGTGATATCCTGCCACCTCATCAACCAACAGACTGTGCCATTGAACTGGAACCAGGGTTTAAACTGCCCAAGCCCCGTATGTATGCCATGACACCATGGGAGATGTAGGAACTGAGGAGGTTTATTGACAAGAACTTAAAAAGGGGATTCATCCAACCGGCTCAGTCCAAGGTAGCGGCCCCTGTCCTGTTTAAGGAGAAGAAGGACGGCTCCCTCTGTTTATGAGTTGACTTTCAGGGCATCAATAGGGTGTGTGTCGAACACCTGTACCCGCTTCCCCTGATGAAAGACCTGCTGGCCCATTTAGCGAAGGGACAGATCTTTACAAAACTGGACTTGAGGGAGGCATACTACAGGATGAGAATCAAGGCCGGTGATGAATGGAAGATGGCCTTAACCTGTCCACTCGGCAGCTACCAATTCAGGATTATGCCATTCAGTTTGCAAGGGGCTCCTGCGGTGTTCATGCAGCTGATTAACCAGGTGCTGCATGAACATCTGTATCACGGGGTTCTAGTGTATTAGGACGACATCCTCATTTACACTACCACCATGGAGGAACATGTTGTCCTGGTCAGGCAGGTGTTACAGAAATTACTGCAGGCTCGACTGTATGTAAAGCTCTCAAAGTGTGAGTTCCACAAGACCCGGTTGGACTATTTGGGGTATAGAATATCCGAGGCAGGGGTGGAGATGGACCCCAAGAAGGTGGAGGCTGTTCTGCAGGGGCAGGCACCACAGACCCATCACTAGATGCAAACCTTTCTGGGGTTTGCCAATTTCTACTGGCAATTCATCCCATCCTTTGCTTCGATCGCCTTGCCTCTTACAGATTTGTTGCGTACATGGCAAACAGTGATGAAGCCTCATCCTGGGCAGAAACTAGCGTGGTCCACAGCGTGTCAGCAGGCTTTTGAGTCACTAAAAGCCCTGTTTGCCAGGGAGCCTGTTTTACTTCACCCAGATCCCAACTTGCCATTCATTGTTCAGACAGAGGCTAGTGACGTCACGGTGGGAGCCATCCTCCTACAATGAAATAGACATGGGTCCCTCCAGCCCTGTGCGTACACCTCCAGGAAGTTGACGAACACCGAGTGGGCCTGGGCGATCTGGGAGAAAGAGGCCTTTGCCGTTCGCTGGGCTCTGGAGATGTGGCGACACCTCTTGGAGGGGGTGAAAAACCCATTTGAAGTTTGGACTGATCCCAAGAACCTGGAGGCCCTACAGACGCCTCGGTGATTATCTGCCAAACATGTTAGATGGGCCCAGTATTTTTGCTATTTCCGGTTCACTCTGAAGTATGTGCCGGGGGGGAAAGAACTTTGTGGCTGACATGCTTTCACATCAACCACAATATGACAGTAAGAGGGAGGAAGTGGTACAAGCAATCATGCCCCCATGCCATCTGGAGGTGGCTGGGGATGTGGCTTGCATAGTAACAGACAGCCTGCTCCATGATCTGAGGGATGCACTCCAAGGGGATAGCTGGTTGCACGATCACCAAAACGTTTTTACGAAGCGGGATGGACTGGACTGGACTGGCATGGAGACAAGATGTATGTGCCCTGGACATTGAGACAAAGAGTGTTGTATCAGTGTCACGATGCCAAGCAGGCAGGGCAGTTCGGATTCCTAAAGACTTTGCATTTAGCGCGCCGGCAGTTCTGGTGGCCACATATGAAGCATGAGATTGAGGACTACATATGGAGTTATCATGTCTATGTGTTGTGATTCAGGGTCAGCCTGTGGGTTCGGCAGTTGGGTCGGACGACTCAGAGGAGGAGGGGGGTGTTGAAGACCTTGCTGATGATAGCCCTCAGGCAGGCCCCTCCCACTTGGTCACCATGGAGACCCAGCTGTGTGAGCCTGACAGTGTGGATGAAGATGACCCACAGCTGGCCCTGTTCAAGGACGCCCGACGCAGGAGGCAGTCAAGTAGGAGTAAGCAGAGGAAGGCAATGGGGCTTCTCGGAAGGAGGGAGAGAGAAGCCACGCCCTGAACTCTTTATAAAGGACTTGTGTGGGGAGGTCTGGTTTGCTGAAAGCAACCACTCAGATAGTGTTTCAAAGCTCTGGTATCTTGGTTGGTGTCTTGTTTGTTTTTGTAATAAATTTGGCAGATGTATTCCAGCCTCTTGCCGTCTGTAAAGGGGTTGCCTTTTCTGCAGGGCCGGTAGCAGGCTGGTACAGAACAGTTTGCTTTCAGCCTCCCACCCCTTACTAATATTATGGAGCAGCTACGTGCTGAGAATGCCCAGCTCACCCAGCAACTCACTTTGCTGGCAGCTCAGGTGGCTCAACTGCAAGCTCAGGTTCATGCTGCACCCCCACCATCACCCCCACCCAGGAGAAAATGCCAAGTTGCAATGCCGGATAAATTTACAGGCACTCCAGAACTGTTTCCTGCTTTCCTGGGACAATGCCAGCTCTTTATCAGCGTGAGAGCAGCTGATTTCCCCACTGACCGGGATAAGGTGGGGTTTGTGTTAAGCCTTCTTTCGGGTGATGCAGCTCGTTGGGGCACGCCTCTGCTGGCTCAACCTAGCCCATTGTTGGACAACTTTGTGGGGTTTTGTGATCATATGCGTCTGATGTATGAGGACCCTATTAAGACGCAGACTGCTACTCGACGTCTGAAAGCTCTGAGGCAGGGTCAACGCCCCCTACACGGCTATATCAGAGATTTCCGGCTGCTTAGCCAGGATTCCGCCTGGAATGAGGCTGCGCTCGTGGATGCCTTCCAGGATGGATTGTCGGAGGAGATGCTGGATGAGCTGGCCAGTGTGGATATTCCCCCAGATCTGAATGGGCTGATCCATCTCTGCCTGTGGATCGATGCTCGGTTGCAGCAGCGAAGGAGTCACCGTGCCACCCCACAGACCTCTGCAGCCCCTGTTGTGCGTGAGCCCCCAGTTCAAAGGGAGGAGCCAATGGAGCTGGGTGCCGCCAGGTCTCGTCTATCGGTGACTGAAATGAACAGATGACGATCGGGGGGGGGGGGTTGTGTTTTTACTGTGGGGACCCCGGACATTTGGCTGCTTTTTGCCCAAAGAAGCGACAGCGGGCATCAGTGACCGAGCCTGCCCCGAGAGAGTCCCCTACTTTTCTGTCGGGAAATGCCCTGAGCCCGATCTAGATGGTGTGATAGATCGGGCGTCCCACAACAACACTGAGCGACGTCTTTCTGATGCTGCCTGTGGACCTCCACAGCATTTGATTTTGGAGGCACGTCTGATCCTTCCTGGCAAGCCAGAGGGGATTCCAGTCCATGCCTTAATTGACTCTGGGGCCACCACAAATTTTATGGACTCAGCATTTGTGGCCAAATGGGCTGTTCCCCAGTGCCCGGTGGATCCGCCCATGTTAGTGGAGACTATCGATGGTCGAGTGCTCCTGTCTGGGCCAATTATGGCCGTCACACAACCATTATGTATGGCCATCAGTTCCCATGTGGAGGCCATCCAGTTCTATATCACCTCAGATCTGCATTTTCCCGTGGTCTTGGGACTGGCGTGGCTCCGGGCGCATGACCCACAGATCTATTGGTCACAGAACTTGGTCACCTTCCCAAGCTTGCAGTGTGTGGTCCACTCCCGCCATATCTGTGCCGGCCAGGTGGAGGGTTCCCCAGGGGTTTCCTTGCCTCCCGAACTGTCCGACTTTGCTGATGTGTTCAGCGAGACAGAGGCGGATCAATTACCCCCGCACAGGCCCTATGACTGCCCCATTGATTTAGTCCCTGATGCGCCTCTCCCAGTGGGGCGTTTGTACTCCATGTCGGACCCCGAGTTAGCTGCATTGCAGGACTTTCTGGAGAAGAATTTGGCTCGCGGTTTCATCCGGCCCTCATCCTCGCCAGTGTCTGCACCTGTGCTCTTTGTCAAGAAGAAGTCGGGTGAATTACGGCTTTGCTGCGATTATAGGAAACTTAACGCCATCACGGTACGCAATCGTTACCTGCTGCCCCTCATCCCTGAACTCTTGGACCGACTCCAGGAGGCTAAGATCTTCATGAAACTGGACCTGCGTGGAGCTTACAACCTCGTCAGGGTTCGGCCGGGTGATGAGTGGAAGACGGCGTTTGGTACTCGCTATGGACATTTTGAGTACACGGTGATGCCGTTTGGCCTGACCAATGCCCCCGCCATGTTTCAGCATTTCATGAATGACATTTTCCAGGATTTGTTGGATCAGTTTGTCATGATCTACTTGGATGACATCCTGATCTACTCCCCGTCGCGTGAGGTGCACCATCAGCATCTCCATCAGGTCCCGCAGTGACTCCGAGAACATTGGCTGTTTGCCAAGTTGGAGAAGTGCCAGTTCTACCGGGTGACCATCGATTTCCTGGGTCACCGCATTTCTCCTGAGGGCATCGCCATGGAGCCGAGTAAGGTTGAGTCTTTGCAGAGTTGGCAACCCCCGTGTCGCGTGAAGGATGTTCAGCGACTTCTTGGGTTCGCCAACTATTACCGAACTTTCATCCCTGGGTTTGCTGCCTTGACAGCCCCCCTCACCCGGCTCCTGCAGAAGAAGACTCGGTTCCAGTGGAACGCTCCAGAATAACAGGCTTTCCAGATTTTGAAGGAAGCCTTCATGAAGGAGCCCATCTTGAAGCATCCTGACCCGCAATGGCCGTTTGTCGTGGAGGCGGACGCCTCCGACATTGCCATTGGGGTGGTGTTACTCCAGGCAACGACGCCCAGCGGTACCCTCTTCCCTTGTGTGTACCATTCACGAAAACTGAACCCTTCGGAGCGCAATTATACAATCTGGGAGAAGGAGCTGCTGGCCATCAAAGCGGCATTCGAGGCCTGGAGGCATCATCTGGAGGGAGCGCGGCATCAAATCGAGGTCTGGACGGACCATAAGAATTTGGAAAGCCTGCAGACCGCTCGGAATTTGAACCAACGCCAGATCCGGTGGTCTCTTTTCTTTGCAAGGTTTGACTTCCGGGTTCGGTACATACCTAGTGGGCACAATCAAAGAGCGGATGCTCTGTCCAGGAAGCCCGAATATTCCCGAGTGGAAGACAAGCTTCTGCCCAGGACAGTGATCCCCGTCGAGTCTTTTTCTGCGGTGCGGGAGCCGGTTGATATACGGGTTCGGATCCGGGAGGCACAGCAGCAGGAGGTGTGGGTGGCTCAGCGGAAGGAGGAGGTGGGGCCAGATTCTCCTTGGACGGTCACGGATGGACTCTTGTATTATCGTGACCGGCTCTACATTCTGGGAGGGCCACTCAGGGGACTCATCCTCAGTCAGTGTCACGATAACCCGGCGGCAGGGCATTTTGGCCTGTTCAAGACCCTGAACCTGGTCTCCCCTACCTTCTGGTGGCCCCGAGTCCGACACGACGTACAGTCCTATGTTACCTCCTGCATCCCATGCAGGCAGGCCAAGTCAGCGACAGGGGCCCCGCCTGGATTACTGCAGCCTTTGCCAACACCCAAAAGACCCTGGGGGGCTGTGTCCATGGACTTTCTGACAGATTTACCCCCATCCTCTGGTTTTACGACAGTGTATGTGGTGGTGGACATGCTGACCAAGATGGCGCACTTCATCCCCTGTCGCGGCTTACCGTCAGCCCACGCCACTAGTCATATGTTCATTCAGCAGGTGTTTCGGCTACACGGCCTCCCTGATAGAGTCGTCTCTGATAGGGGAGCCCAGTTTACAGCCCGCTTCTGGCAGGAGTTGATGCATGCATTGGATATCAAGATTTGCCTCTCATCCACGCATCATCCTCAAACTGACGGGGGAACCGAGAAGGTCATTGGTATCCTGGAACAATATCTGCGCTGCTACGTCAATCTGCAGCAAAACAATTGGGTGGACTATCTGGCCATAGCTGAGTTTGCATTTAACAATTTGCAGCACACCTCCACACAGATGACACCGTTCTTGGCCACTGTGGGATATCACCCCCGGTTTTTCCCCCTTTCTCCTGTGGACTCACCGGAGCCGGCAGCGAACGACTTCATGGCAGAGTTACAGGTGATCCATCGATTGGTGCAACGTCAGTTAGAGAAGGCCAAGGCCGATTACAAAAGGTTTGCTGATCGGTCAAGACGGGATACGCCTCCACTATCGGTGGGAGATCAGGTCTGGTTGTCCACCAGGAACCTACCGTCAACACGGCCGGTGAGAAAGTTAGATCACCGATATTTAGGACCGTTCCCAGTCGAGGCTGTCATCAATCCGGTCGCCTATCGCTTAACTCTGCCACGTTCCTTGCGCGTGCACCCAGTCTTTCATCAGTCTCTTTTGGTCCCCAAGCAACCGGCCTGTCCACTCCGCTGAGCGGAACCTCCCCCATCAGGACCTCATGATGGAGGCAGCACCCCCGAGTACGAGGTCGCCAGGATCAGGGATTCCCGTTGGCTGAAAGGTCGTTTCCAATACCTGATTGAATGGAAAGGTTATGGACCAGAGGACTTCACCTGGGAAGACGCGACCGCTGTTCATGCCCCTGCGTTGGTGACTGCTTTTCATGAACAATTTCCATCCCGACCGCACCCGGATCGGCAGACCCGGGGGAAGGGCCCTGCGGTGTGGGATAGTGTTGTGATTCAGGGTCAGCCTGTGGGTTCGGCAGTTGGGTCGGACGACTCAGAGGAGGAGGGGGGTGTTGAAGACCTTGCTGATGATAGCCCTCAGGCAGGCCCCTCCCACTTGGTCACCATGGAGACCCAGCTGTGTGAGCCTGACAGTGTGGATGAAGATGACCCACAGCTGGCCCTGTTCAAGGACGCCCAACGCAGGAGGCAGTCAAGTAGGAGTAAGCAGAGGAAGGCAATGGGGCTTCTCGGAAGGAGGGAGAGAGAAGCCATGCCCTGAACTCTTTATAAAGGACTTGTGTGGGGAGGTCTGGTTTGCTGAAAGCAACCACTCAGATAGTGTTTCAAAGCTCTGGTATCTTGGTTGGTGTCTTGTTTGTTTTTGTAATAAATTTGGCAGACGTATTCCAGCCTCTTGCCGTCTGTAAAGGGGTTGCCTTTTCTGCAAGGCCGGTAGCAGGCTAGTACAGAACACTATGCAACTGCGAAACCTTATGCGGGAAAACCATTGGGGTTGCTTCAACCTGTGGCCAGCCCCACCAGACCTTGGCAGGATATTGCAATGGACTTCATTGTCAAATTGCTGGAGAGCCATGGCTATAACGTCATTTGGGCAGTCATTGACCTGTTCTCCAAGCAAGCGCATTTCGTGCCCTGTAAGGGATTGCCGTCAGCCCGGCGGTTGGCATGGATGTTTATCACCCACATCTACCACTTGCATAGAGTGCCCCACCAGATCATCTCAGACTAAGCGGTGCAGTTTATGGCCCAGTTCTGGAGGGAGTTTGTCCGCTTCATAGGATCCTCCCAAGGTCTTAGCGTACCACCCTAGTACCAATAGGGCAGCAGAATGTGCAAACGCTGTGGTGGAGCGCTATTTACGGTGCTACATGTCATATAAGCAATCAGATTGGGTGGACCTTTTTTTTAAAATCCCATTTATATCCCACCCTTCTTCGAAGACTCATGGCGGCTTACAATTTAAGGCACAAATCAATGTGCAGCAGAGAAATCAGCAAGGGCAGCAGCTCTACAGACAGAGCTTGAAGATGCTATCTCCATGCACAATTTTGAAAGGCCAGAAGATGGAAACTTATACAGCCATGTCAAGGCCTACATGGTTGACCAGAATGCACTATGACATGAGCAGGAAGGAGCAATGTGGTCAACCACAAATCTCCTGAAACCAAGTGATCAAGAGGGGAATCTCAACCAGCAAATGTGCAAACCAGTCAGAAAACTGACAACATACCATCTGAATCATGAGACCTCCCCCTCAGATCTGTAAAACTCATCCCGACAAACCAAGAAGCAAGGGGTAATCGGATTAGCCCATCTGTAACAATGAAGAGTCATCAGCAGGGGGGCAAACAAGAAGCCATGATTCCTAAGCTCAATGCAAAGGCAGAGGAATTCTGGCCAAACCTTCAAGACAATTTGAAAATGGATTGGCAGTTAGAACAACCCCCAACTGGGTCATGGGAAGATGCCCTCCTCAGTAAGTACTCTGAAGAAAACTATCAGCCATCTTCAGCACATGCCTCTGCTCTTGGAAGTAATACCTATGAAGCAAACGAGAAGCCATTAATCGTGCTCCTAAGGACTATGATCCCTATATAGCACCAATGTATCCTCCAACATTCTGGAGAGGAAGATTAGATCTGGCATCCAGGGGTGTGCAGAAATTCTCTGACAAGCCAAGGAAGGAGTACTTATTATGGAAGCATATTTTCAAGAACACCATTCGCATGGAGGGTTGCAGCCAGCCGAAGAGCTCAGGCATATGATAGTATGGCTGGGACCAGAGTCTACAGACGTAGTTAAGGACATCTACTCATCTCAACTAGGTAACCCAGACATCACTCTTGAGGAAACTTGGGATATGCTTGATCAGCAGTATGCCGCATCTACATTGACAGAGTCCTCTTTCTTGGATCCTATCAACGAATTCCCTGACATCAGTATCAGTGAACCTCGCAAGCTGTGGAAATTCTCTGCCCTCATTACGCAGCTGCAGAAAGCACAAAAAGATCCCACCTTGCTGGGATTTGTCAGTCTTGACCAGTTCAGGATGCAAAAGCCTATCATTCAAAAACTACAGTTAAGTGAAGAATGGATCAAGTTATGTGATGTTTACCAGATAAGTAAGTGAGGCAAAGATCCCCCTTTGCTGTTCTTGCAGAATTTGTTGCCCACCAAACAAAGCTGTGCAACAACCCTTGACACCTCAGCATCAGAGAAAAATGGTTTACAGCTGCCAAAAAGGCCTTGTCAAAACTCTGGAACAACCAATGGTCCATTCCAAACTGCAAAGGGAAAAACCTTTGTATCTGTGCATAAGACATAGGTCGCTACCTTGCCCATGAAGAATTCAGATGAGCAATTGGCAAAGAAAGCTCAAGTGAAACCTCTGCAAACAAATAAAGACCTAATCTGTCCATTACATAAGCCCTCACATTCTCTGAACAAGTGTAGAGAATTTGGAAAGAAGTCCCTGGATGAAAGGAAAGCTTTGATCAGGGAGTACAAGGTCTGCTACACGTGCTGTGAGTCTACGGAACACATGGCCAAACCTTGTGCAACTAAGGTGAAATGCCACCTATGCAAGAGTGATAAGCACCCGGGAGCCCTGCATCCAGACTCTGAACAACTACCATGAGCACCTTCTACTCTTCCTTCAACCAAGGAGCTTCAGCATGGCTCCAAAGAGCACCCAGAGGCACCCACCAAGGTCCACTGCATGTCAGTATGTGGTGACTCACCATTTCCTCATTCATGCACCCATATCTCTTTAGCTAAAATCTACACCGACAGATGCCCAGAAGAAGCCGTGAAGACGTATGTGTTAATAGATACACAAAGCAATTGCTCATTAGCTAGGTCAGCATTCTTCGACCTCTTTGATGTCCCAAGTGAAAAAATGCCTTTCACAATATCAGCGTGCACTGAGCTCTAGAGCACGGCAGGGAGGAAAGTCACTGGACTCTGCATAGAGTTATTAGATGGGACTTCACAGTTCCTACTGTCGCCATTGCTAGAATGGGACTCCTTACCAGATGATCACAGTCAAATTCCAACACCAGAGATAGCTAGCACCATACCTCACCTGTCACACATGGTGGATCACTTCCCTGCCCTAGAATCTTAAGCTGAAATCCTACTTATGTTGGGAGTAGATGCCCCTGATGCCTTTGCTTATCACGGAATAGTCAGAGGCCCATCAGGCACCCTTAAGACAGAACTTGGATGGGTCATTGCAGGAACGGTCTGTGTCGATTAGCTGCAAGCTCCAACTCAAGTGAACGTCTCAGTGACTTCCATTCTTAGTAATGGGAGAGCATCCCACCTGAAACCATGCCAAGAACACTTCATGCTTTCAACAACCAGACCTGTTTTAGGAGCAACAGTGTTCCAGACCAGCAAAGACAACAATGACGTGGCCTTGTCGATAGAGGACAAAGAATTTCTGGAGCTCATGAATAAGGAATTCCACAGGGAGTTGGGTAGCCCCACTACGCTTCCTTGTACCCAGGCAGTGTCTGCTGAACAACCATGAGCAAGCTCTCTCTTGCCTCAACAGTTTGAGGAGAATCCTGAACAGGAAGCCAGAAAAGAAAGCTCATCTAGTGGAGTTCATGGATAAGATGATCCAGAGCGGACACGCTGAACTTACCCCCACCCCTGAGGAAAGATGAGGAATGCTGGTATCTACCATTCTTTGGAGTGTACCACCCACAAAAGCCAGGTCAGATACAAGTAGTCTTTGATGCCAGGGCATCTCTTTGAACAAAGTCCTTCTCACAGGGCCTGATCTCACCAACAGTCTGCTCAGCATGCTCTTCGACTTCAGAAAGGAAGCTGTAGTGGTAATGGTTGACATCCAGCAGATGTTTTATTCATTCTATGTCAGGGAAGACATCACAATTACCTGCACTTCCTGTGGTTCAGCGACAAACAGCACAGCCAGCAAATAACAGAATACAGAATGCAAGTGCACGTCTTTGGGAATGGTTCTTCCCCTGCAATCGCTAACTACAGCCTGCAACATACCGCTTGTGTAGGTGAAGCCAAATACTGTGCAGATGCCAGATGCTTCATAGAATGGGATTTCCATGTTGACAATGGCCTAAAATCTGTACCCACTCCAGCAGATGCCATAGATCTATTAAAAAGGACATACCAGATGTTAGCAGCAGCCAACCTTAGGCTGCACAAAATGCATCCAACAGTGAAGAAGTGTTGGAAGCCTTCAATCCTGAAGACCATGCTAAGGGTCTACAGGATCTCAATTTTGGCACAGATGTCCCTCTTATCCAACACAGTCTTGGTCTGTGTTGGAACTTGAGGAAGGACATCTTCACCTTTAGAGCTCCAGCACAGAACACTGTCTTCACAAGAAGAGGAGTTTTGTCAACAGTAAATAGCCTGTTTGATCCTCTAGGGTTTGTTGCACCTGTAACAGTCCAAGGGAGGCTCCTTCTTCATGCACTCTCCCAAAGGACCACAGACTGGGATGAGCTGCTTCCACCAGAACAGAAGCAAGACTGGGAGACATGGCATGGATCCCTAAGTTGGCTCCAAAGTGACCATGTACAGCGCACATATGTTCCCATTTCACTCACCACTGCAATGAAGAAAGAGTTGCATGTGTTCTCAGATGCTTCAATGAAGGCAATAGCAGCTGTAGGATACATCAGAGTCTATGTCGGGGAGAGCCACATTTACATCAGTTTCGCTATTGGAAAAGTGAAGCTGGCACTAGAACAAAGTCACACCATACCCAGGTTGGAACTCTGCAGTGCCATTTTGGTTGTAGAAATTGCAGACCTGATAACAAAAATGATAGACCTTGAGCTACACTCCACCACCTTCTATACAGACAGCAAGGTGGTGTTGGGCTTCTACATCTAAGTAAACAATAGAGGAAAGGATCAGAAGATCTTTGAAGCCTGAGCAGGGGCGATATGTGCCAACGGATCAAAATCCAGAGGACCAGGCTACAGGGTCCATTCCTGCATCACTGTTGGCAAAATCAATCTGGTTAAAGGGTCCTGAGTTCTTGGCTCGATCAGACAGCCAGATGTCACAGAGACCAAAACATCACAAGCTTCTAGACCCAGATCAAGATGACTACGTTTGACCTCATGTACCCAGCAAATCACTCAGACAGGATGAGAAAATGACTGTCCAGACCATCTGCTTGTCAACAAGGATCAAGGAGACAGAGAAACTGCCTCATAATCATTCCCTAGAACTGGCTCGCTTCGAACACTTCTCCAGATGGAGACCTCTCATATTGGGTGTAGCAGCGATTGTTTGTTTTCTGCATCACAAAATGAGCTTACTAGACAGCTATCTCCAAGCTGAGAGATGGATTCTATGAAGTGTGCAATGACACGTACCCAGTGGTATTCGAGTGTCTGGAAGCTAAGAAGCCTATCCTGGAGTCTAATTCATTGCTCAAGTTGAACCCATTCCTTGATAGTCATGAGTTATTTTGAGTAGGGGGGCATCTAGATAAGGCTAAAATACTCCCAAATATCAAGCACCCTGTCATCCTTCCTGCTCGTCAACATGGCATGCACCTGCTGATCCAACACTACCACAAAACTGTCCACCATCAAGGCAGGCACTTCACAGAAGGTGCCATCAGAGCGGCTGGATTCTGGATTGTGGAAGCCAAAACATGCATCGCCACTGTTTTGTACAGGTGCCTGCATTGTCGCAAACAATGAGGTGCAAAACAACACCAGTTGATGGCTGACCTGCCACCTGAGGGCCTTAGTCCAGGACTGCCATTTACCAATGTAGTCCTAGACGTATTTGGGCCTTGGTCTGTGTCTGTTTGTCAGACCAAAGGTGGTCAAGCTAACAGCAAGCATTGGGCCATCCTTTTCACAAGTCTTAGCATTCGAGCTGTCCACATTGAAGTCATCGAATCCATGGACACTTCTTGCTTCATCAATGCTCTAAGAAGGTCCCATCCTACAGAGGCCCAGTTAAGGTATTTAGATCTGATCGTGGAACTAACTGTAAAAGCCTGCAAAGAACTACAGATTAATGAAGGCATTCACCTTGATTCAGTAATTGACAAATATCTAAGGGCCCAAAACTGTGTATGGATATTTAACCCTCCTCATGCATCCCATATGGAAGGAGCATGGGAATGTATGATTGGCATAGCCCACAAAATCTTAGATTCCATGTTCACAAAGACACCCACTCTGATGCATGGGATCCTCACTACCTTCATGGCAGAAGTGGCAGTTATCATCAATGCTCGACCTTTGATTCCAGTTTCCTCAGATCCTAAAAATCCAACTGTCTTCATCCCGGCCACCTTGCTGACCCAGAAGACAGGAGACTAGCCAGAACCATTAGGGAACTTTGTTCCCAAAGATATGTATAAACAATAATGGAGACAAATTCAACTGCTCGCCAACACCTTCTGGAAGGCTGGAAGCAAGAATACCTGTCTACTCTTCAGGATCACTGCAAATGGAAGACCAAAGAGCCTAACCTTGAAGAAGGAGAACTCGTGGCCCATGGGACTTGTGCACCAAGTTCTACCCAGCTCTGATGGACTAGTTCACCAAGTTGAAGTCCAAATCGCGAAGCCACAAGAATCAGGTCATGATTCACAGACTTTCATTAAAAGGCTTTACACCAGACCGATCATCGACCTGGTACTGCTGTTGAGGAAGACCAAACTTGAGCTATGCATATTTGTGTCTACCTCATAATCACATTGTTTGATGCTATGCCTTTGTTTATCTTAGTTAGTAGTTAGTTAATAGTGGAAATGTATAATTCCAGATGGGGAGTCTGCTGTTAGAGCAAGTTATATTTTGAACTGTCGCCTTAAGGGATAGCCTTCTGGGAAATGTAGCTTTAAGTTACCTGGTCATATCTGTGTTCTGACTGGCCACTGGGAGGGACTTTGTGGGAACGGCCAGAATTTGGCCTCCCAAGAATTTGTCAAACTCGATCGTGTCATGTGATGTATTGTGACGTATCGTGATGGTTTTTGCCTTTGCAGATCTGCAGTGGGCGTGGTCTGTGCATGATGCATCTGGTCTGCATGTTGCCACTTTGACATTCCTATTCTGAATCAATGTAATTATAGCTGAGCTCTATGTGTTTTAAAATTTTACCTGAATATTGATGCATTTTTGAGTCTAACAACCAAATTTAGGGGGCTGGAAGTTACATTTTGAATCCATTGTATCTGGTATTTATAGAATTGTCTTCTTTGGGATAACTACAGTTTATTTTTTATTTTATTTTTTAGGGGTATTCTGTCCTATTAGGCACTTTTCCTTATGAATAGCTTTTAAAATTCTGCAAATCCCTGTGAGATGCCCGAAAAAAGATCTTCCTTGGTTATCTGGGAACAGTTTGATCCTGCTTGACTTGAGGAAGTGGACAGGGTCCTTGATGCTGTCAGTGCAATCACCTGTCAATAAGATTCATGTCCCTCCTAGCTGGTGAACGTCTCCAGGGCAGAAAATAGCAGGTGGGCCCAGGCAGTCATAAATTCCTCACTCCAGGAGGAGACTTTCTGAGGCGCTTTTAAGAGACCGTGGTCCACCTATCCATCAAAAACCATCATTTGATCCCACCTTTATGGACAATTTTCATCAAATTTCTATCATCCCTTTTAGTGAAGGCGTTAAAAGAGATGGTTGCTTGGAAGTTTCAGAGAGGATCCTGGATAAAACAGGATGGCCTTTCAGTCTGGATTCAGGGCTATTGATGGGACAGCAATTGTGGACAATCCCTGGTAAAAGCAGAATGTGGGTTGTGGACCATCTTGGCTCTCCTTGACCTCTCAGCATCCTTCAATGGCATTGTCCTTTAAGTATCTGTTTAGGCCAGCTATGGGGTCTGGGGCCAGGCAGAACAGTCTTGCAATGGTTTGCCCCCTTTCATCAAGGCTAACCCCAATCAGTATTCATAGAGAGAAATCCAGCCCATGGCATTGTCTGCTTTATCCAAACTCTGGTCCCATCCATGTTAATAGGTGGAGAGACACCCAGTCCATGTCTATGTTCTTTTGGCACACCACTAAGCTTGAGTACTCTCTCTCCACAGATCTTTTATATCTGGATGAAGTTTCTGGGTGAGATCATTTCCCACCATGGGATGAGATGCCATTGTATTTTAATGATACTCAGGTATACATCTCCATTGGGGAGTCTGGACGCTGTGGGGGGATGGATTGGGGAAACAGGCTCAAATAAACCAGGGTGCTTCCAACTCTTGGCTCTGGATGCAATACGGAAAATAAATATATACATTTTCATGTAATCTCCCAGCTTTGCAAGCTCCTATTCAAGGTATGCCTGGAAAAGAGCTGAGGCCCAATCTAGGAGACTGTTGTGATCCCAGCAGCTGAGTCTGGGGAATCAGAGGTGGTGGTGGAGGAGGAGGGGCCTGGGGAGCCATCAGAGTCAGAGGAAGGCTCTGATGAGCTACAGGACTTACCATCTGATGAAGAACCTGGCCCCTCGTGCTCAGGATGAAACCCAGCTGTGCTGGCAAGCTGAGTAAGACTTTGAGGATGCACAGCTGGAGGACATTATAGATGCTCGTAAATGCAGACAGGCCACATGAGTAGGACAGAGGGAGGCAATGGGGTGACTCTGAGAGAGGTGGGCAAGGCATTGAGAAGCCACACCTTGGGGCTGCATGAAAAAAGGGGATGTGTGGGCAGGGCGGGTTGCTGAAGGCAACCATTTGCAAAGGACTCCAGTTTCAAGAGATCACATTTTGTTTGCTTTGCCTGTGAACTATTTCCTGTTTGACTTGTGCTTCGTTTTGCCTTGAAAAATTCTCTGTTGGAAAATGTGTTCTGTTGCTTTTGCGACAATTAAGTCTGTAACTCAAATAAAAGGGGTTAGTTTCCCAGCCTAGTTGTTAAAAGAGGGGTTTGTCTTTGTGAAGTAACAAAGACGTACATAAGCTGGGACCAAACAGAGACATACCAGATTGTGAGGCTCCACACAACCCAAATTAGTTATCATTTTAAAAGATTTTTTTTAAACAGCTGATCTGTGTCCTGCTGAACATAGGGCAGTAAAGAAGTGGAAGACACTTTAGGTCAAGTCATCCTGAACTCCATCCTGAAATTTTGATTCTCACCCTGACTATGCCTTGCAAAAGAGTTCCTGCAAGGCAGGAGGTTTGCATACCCCATGTGTGCAAAGAAGAATCTGGTATAAATTCATTATTATTAGTTTATCTTTGCTTTGGCGAGTTGTGAAAGAAGCAGGGGAAGCTAGAGAGAAATCCTCCCCTCCCCTCTTGCCCATGCTGCTCTGGCTCTCCCCACTTTCCATGGCCTGTGCTCATTCAGCCGGTGAAATTAATACCACTGAGCCTGCCAGTGTCACAATACCAACTGATATGCAGGTTTAATCATTACAGATGCTGAACAGACTGATCAACATTTCAGCTACAAGACAGTTATACCATATAACTGATTGACTTTGGCCTAGTACTGATGCTATATTAGCTTAATGGAAGAGTGGGATGGTGAACATTGGGGTATTGATTTGTATGTATGCAATTATTTGTATTCATTCATTTATTATGTGTATTTCTTGTTGATGTTCCATGTATTTGAAATGTATTTACAAGGCTAATTACATCTTAGAAAAACCCCATCAAGTGAACCTCCAGGAAATACTTCTGGAAGATTGGGCAAAAGAGATTGTGAGGGTAGTAACATGTGGGGATAATAGGCCTTCTATTTACATTTTCTTTCTACAAAAGGATTTCTTGCTCCATAGCACAGATGGACTACATAGCATGGAATATGCTAAAAAAGATGGCCAATATTATACCTAGGTCACCTATTGACCGATGGCTGCTGGGAGAGGCTGCTGGGTTGGGTCACTGGCTGAAGACGGAAATGAACTGAACACACCCACCACTGCCACCCTTCTCTCCCTCCTGGCCTTGATAGTTCAGGACAAATTCTATAGCCAGGAGAGTAATCAGACATTCTGACAAGACCAACCTGCCTATCAGTTACCAGATTGTCATCAGTGAACCACAATAAAATTGATTGAATTTATACTGAGATTGATGTTATATTAACTAAATAGAACAGGGGATGATTGAAAACAAAACTGTATATTCATCTGTATGTTTGGTATGCTCTGCCAGTGTCACAATACCAACTGATAACCATGTTAGTAATGCACGCCATTTTGTGAGCGATAGAAAATCTGCCTGGCTCGGAGAGGGAGGTGCACAATTGGCTCCCTTCAGGGCAAAGGCTCTGTTCCCTTTTGCACAGAGCCCAAAGCATTGTTGGGTGAAGTGAGACAAGCCGGGTGAGAAAGACCGATGGCTGCTGGGAGAGGCTGCTGGGTTGGGACCCTGGCTGAAGACAGAAATGAATTGAAGACACCCACCTGCTGATACAGAAGGAGGCCTTGGGCAGTTCAGGACAAATACAGTAGCCCGGATAGTAACCAGAGCTCTCCAGTGCCCCAATAACTGAGTATAAAGGTGATTGAATGTGAAACAACTTGTCCAGTACTTCCCCATCATCCCTAATGACCATTGATGGACATTGATGCCTGCACGTGCTTTCTTTGTACCAAAAAAAGTTGATGATGACATGAATGCTACAAAATGTGCCTTGTGTGACTCAATTGCAAAATGTGCGTTTCTGGGGCTAAATAAAGCCATGGCCCAGTTTTTAAATTTGATGTCACTAAAAAACTTCCACTTTGCTGTTTCATTGTTTTCCTGCTCTTGTAAGCTTAAACCCGATGAATGTGGTTTTTTGCTCAGATGGGATGACAGTAGGGAAGCCCATTTGCTTGAATGAATTGACTCTCTGAAAGTAGTTTTGGAGGTAAAAGAAAGTACACAGAAAAGAACTCTCAGACTCTTGTCCTGATTCTACTAGGCCACCTAAATCGCAGAATGCTACAACGTCATAGCAGGACGTTTGCTTCCTCGTAAAACAGGGGTTTCAAACTGCCGGCCCGCAGGCCAGACGCATCACGAAGAAACCGTGCCCACCCCATTGCCGGCAATGGGGAAAAAGTTCCGATACGTCGCACGACATCACGTGATGTCGCAAGTTTGACATGTCTGTTGTAAAAGATGTCATGTCATGAAACAGGAAAACAAGCAACCAAATTCAGTATTGTTTGGATTAGAAGACTCTGATGAATATGTTGAGATCACTGACCTGTGTTATATTAGTATTTTTAAGGGGTACCATAAAACCTGACCATATTGTGCAAGTTTTCCGTGATGGCCCCGAGTACAAAAACAAGTATGGTTCAATTGCGCTGCTTCTTTGTAAAGTAATTTGCATTAATGAAGTGACTAAATGAGTTTATCTTGAACATAAATGCGACCTCCAGTACTACGGCCTTGTAAGAGCATTGTTAAAAAAAGCACCAAAAGCTGTGAATTTAATTCTACGTAGTTTTTTTCACCTAAAAATACTGTATTTACTAAAAACCGACACGAGGGACAAGCTCCCCTATAAAACAGTTCTTTTCTGCCTTATTTTGTTTTCTATTGCTACACCCTCCCCTGCTCTCAGGGAAAATGCTTTGCTTTTGGGAATAAATAAATCTCCTTTCATCATAGCCGTTTGGATTTCACTTTGATTTATTTGCCTTGAGTTAGATCGTCGTTATTCTTTTGATACTGAATAAAAAAAGTGGTTGCTTGGCAATTTTATATAGAAGGACCTGGATGAAGCTAACTATCTCTCCCCTTCCAGTCAGGATTCAGGTCCAGTGATGGGGCAGAAGAAAGCTGATAGTGATAGTGGACAATCTTTGGCAAGAGCTGGATGTGGGTAGTGGACCATCTTGGTTCTCCTTGACCTCTCAGCAGCCCTCAATGGCATTGACCATTGCACTATATTTTTTGTAAAGTAATTTGTATTAATAAAGTGAGTAAATGGCAGTTTATCTCAACCATAAATGTGACCTCCAGGACTATGGCTTTCTAAGAGCATTATTAAAAAAACTCTAAAAGCTGTGAATTTAATTCTATGTAATTTTTTTCCCTAGAAATACTGTATTTACTAAAAACTAACACCAGGGTCAAGCTCGGCTATAAAACATTCCTTTTCTACCTCTTTTCATTGCTACCATCTTGGTTCTCCTTGACCTCTCAGCAGCCCTCAATGGCATTGACCATGGTCTCCTTTTAGGCCAGCTATGGGGTCTGAGTAGCACAGTTTTGTGTGGCTTTGGTTGCTTTGGTTGCTTTCTCCAAAGTACATGTTAATAGGTAGATAATGACACTTAAGGTTTCCTCTCCATTGGGGTGACTGGAGGCTATGGGGGCACAGATTGCGGAGAAAAGCTTAAGAAATCCAGGCTGCTTCCAACTCTCATCTCCAGATGCAATGCAAGAAATATATACATTCTCATGTACCCTCCCAGCTTTGCTAGATCGTAATCAAGGTGTGGCTAAGAAAAGAGCTGAGGTCTAAGCCAGGAGATCTACTAGAGATCTACTAGATTCTGAGGCTGCAAACAGCCCAAGTTAGTTATGTATCTGCTATTTATAGAATTGCTTTGTTAGGGATAAGTACATTTTACTTTTTAATAGTATTCTATCCTTCTAGGCTCTCTCTTGCTTGGTTATCTGGGAACAGTTTGATCCTGCTTGACTTGAGGAAGTGGACAGGGTCCTTGATGCTGTCAGTGCAATCACCTGTCAGTTAGACTCATGTCTCTCCTAGCTGGTAAACCTCTACAGGGTAGAGAATAGCAGGCGGGTCCAGGCAGTCATAAATTCCTCACCGCAGGAGGAGACATTCCTGAGGCCTTTTTAGGAGATAATGGTCCACTCATCCATCAAAAACCATCATTTGATCCCACTTTTATGGACAATTTTCATCAAATTTCCTACCTTCCCTTTTAGTGAAGTTGATAAAAAGGGTGGTTGCTTGGCAGTTTCAGACAGGATCCTGGATAAAACAGGATGGCCTTTCAGTCTCGATTCAGGGCTATTGATAGGACAGCAATTGTGGACAATTTCTGGTAAAAGCAGAATGTGATTTGTGGACCATCTTGGCTCTCCTTGATCTCTCAGTAGCTGAAGTGGCTTGCGATGGCAAGGATTATGCGGAGACAGCAGGCTCGGTTACATGTGTTTATTGAGGTACACCCGGCAAAACTCTGTCGGTTTGAGTTCTTTATGTAGCCAGCTGGAAGTTAGTTCCTCCAATCAGTAAACCGGGCTTCTCCCACCAGGGCCGCTGGGCCAATCGGCTGGGTCGGCTTCTTGACAGCTAGAGTCCTCGTGCTGCGCTGTCAGCTTTCGCGCTTGCGCTGTAGCCGGCGGCAATTTGACAGCTGTCAAATTGCCGCGTGTTTCCCTGTCAGCTGTATTTACCTCATGTAACCAACTATTAAACAAATAACCAATAACAACATTAACATTAAACATTCATATATATATATCAGTTGCCTTCAATGGCATTGACCTTTAAGTATCCTTTTAGGCCAGGTGTGAGGTTTGGGGCCAGGCAGCACGGTCTTGCAATGGTTTACCTCCCTTCAGAAGGCTGATGCTAATTGGTATTAACAGAGAGAAATCCAGCCCATGGCTTTGTCTGCATTCTCCAAAGGCTGGTCCCGTCCATGTTAATAGGTGGAGAGACACCCGGCCCACCAGTTTTTTGGCACACCAATAGGCTTGAGTACTGTCTCTCCACATATGAAGCTTCTGGGTGAGATTGTTTGCCATCATGGGATGAGATGCCATTGTATTCTAATGATACTCAGGTTTTTGCTTGTACAGATTTACATGTCTGTTTAAATGCTGCATAAAGGTTGCTAATTGATGTGTATATGTAACGGTTACTGACTAGGCCAGACTTGTTGTCTCCAGGGCTATCATTGGTAGATTTGGGGCAGGAATGGGCCCCTTCAAATTTATTGATCACCACCTAGAGGCCAACTGTATAAATAGCTGTGCAGCAGCTACTGTTTTGCTTCTGTTCCTGTTCCACTTCAGTAAACCTTGTTCCTGTTTGAATGTGTGCATCTTGTTAACTGTGACCAAACCAAGTATATAACACTGGCGATGAAGGTTCCCCCCGCCATGGCCTGCCAGCAAGCCACGCTGAAGACCACCACTCCCAGGGACCAAAGAGAAGCCAGCAGCACAAGGCAATGAGAGAAGCAGGAAGCAAAGAAGACTACTCACAATGGTGAAGGTTGGCAAGCTTGAAGAGTTCGATGTAATGCATCTGGAGAGATAGGCAGCCTACATCTCCAGGGTGGAGAACTACCTAAGGGAAAATCAAGTCGCTGAAGATGGTCTGAAGGCTGCAACACTTGTGTGTGTGGGCTTGAAATGTTTGACATCACTGAGAACTTGGTTGCATTGGCACAGCTGGAGTCTGTTACTTACATAGACCTGAAGAAATGGCTCTGCGACCATTTTCAACCTTAGCTGTCAGTGATAGTGTGGAGGCATGCCTTCGAACAGTGAGAACAACAACCTGGCGAGACGGCTATGGAGTTCATCATGGGATTGAGGCAGGCATCTCATCTTTGTTAGTTCATGGACTTGGAAGAAAGCCTTCGAGCCCCCTTGTCTGTGGACTTAGGAGCAGACAGCTCCAACAAAAACTTTTTGTGAAGGAGACTCTCTCTCTAGGAAGCTTTGAAAGAGTTCATGGTGGATGAAGCTGCCGGCGGGGCTGTGAAGGTGTTGCAGTCCACCAAAAGCACACCACATGCAAAAGCCATCCACCATGAGGACACTGAGCAACAAGAAGATGTCAACTCTGACCATGAAGTCGACAAGATTCAGTGACACCAAGACAAGGAACCGAGACCCCCTGACAAGGCAGTTCCCTTCCTTCAATGTTTGGGCTGTGGAGGCCACCATCAATGAGTGGACTGCAGATTCAGGACAGCCACGTGTTGGGCCTATGGAAAATTAGGCCACATCACAGCTGTCTGTAGAGGTTGCCTGAAGGACTGCCATCTGGACGAGCCATTCAGGAGAGGTCCCCGGGTCCCAGGAAACAGAGTAGGGTTCTGCTCCAACTGCAGAAGTGCCTGATGCACAGGTGTTTGCTGCCCCCTCAAACAAAAACTTCGACTACAGGTTGAGCTGCAAGGTGTTCCTTGCAGAATGGAATTGGACACCAGTTCAGCTGTATCTATTATTTCCCTTGAGACTTTCCAGTTTGTTTGGAGCTGCAGCAAGAGGTGGGCCAAACTTTGGCCATCTGATATTATTTTAACTAACTTCCAGAATTCCCAAGTAGCTGTCAAGGGCGAGGCCACTTTGGCCATAAAATTCAAGGGGTTTTCGGGGCCTCAAGATGTCATTGTGGTGGAGAGCCAGAGAACAAGCCTCATTGGGCTTGACTGGTTTGATGCATTGGGCATTCAAGTAACCAGAATTCACCAGACACAAGCAGCGAATGTGGAGTCAGTCTGTGAGACACATGCTTGGGAGAGTACAAGGGCCCTCCAACAGCCTTTAAGCTTGATCCCTCCATAACGCCCATTAGGGTTAAGCCCCGTTGTGTGCCTTTTGCATTAAAGCACAAAATTGATGCAGAGCTGGACAAGCTGGTCAGTCAGGGGATACTACAGCCCATAGATAGTGGGGAGTGGGAAACTCCTATTGTAATGCCACTGAAGGCCAATGGGGAAGTTAAGATTTGCACTGATTACAAGTGCACCATTAACCAGGCACTGCAACAGCATGCATACCCATGCCAGTTGTTAGCCACATCTTGGCATCGCTGCAAGGGGGTAGCATGTTCGCTAAGTTAGATTTGGCACAGGCCTATCAGCAATTATCAGTGGATGAGGCAACAACAGCTGTACAAACCATTGTGACACATAGGGGGGCTTTTAAGGTCAAATGCCTCCAATTCAGGGTTAGTGTAGTCCCAGGGATCTTCCAGGGAGTAATTGTTGTGATTCAGCATCAGCCTGTGGTTTTGGCAGCTGAGTCAGACAATTCTGAAGAGGAGGTGAAGGAGGGGTTTGGAGAGCCTTTGGTTGCAGAGGAAAGTTCTGATGCACTGCAGAGCTCTCAGCCAGGCCCCTCCCATCTTGTTCCTCCTCAGACCCAGCTGTGTGAGCCTGAAAGATTGGAAGAAGACGATCCACAGCTGGCTCTGTTCAGGGATGCTCTAAGCAGGAGGCAGACTAGCAGAAGTGAACAAAGAAAAGCAATGAGGCACCTTGGGAGAAGGCAATGAAAAGCCATGCCTTGAGACTGCTGTTTAAAAGGGGAATGTGTGGGAGGTGCTGGTTGCTGAAGGCAACCATTTGAAGAGCTTCTGATAGTGTCTCGGTCTGTATTTGTTTAACTCTGTTTTGAACTGTTTCATTTAGTTTTTGCAAATAAATTTGGTTGGCTTAATTCCAGCCTATTGAATATAAAAAAGGGGTTGTCCCTGACATTCCAACAGGGCCAGTCATAGGCTGGATCAGAACAGTAATACAGCATACACTCAAGGGTATTCCGGGGGTCTGCCCCTATTTTGATGATGTACTCATCTCCAGAGAGTCTACTGAGGTCCTGGCAGGGCAGCTCAAAGCTTTCCTTCAGTGGTTCCGCACAGCAGGACTCAAGCTGAGAAAGGACAAATGTAAAATTGGGGTCCCTTCCACTGAATTCCTGGGGTTCCGTATTAGTGCCGAAGGCATCCATCCTGCAAAGTCCAAGGTGAAGGCAATTCAGCTGCACCAAGTCCCAGGTCTAAAGGAGAGCTCCAAGCATTCCTGGGCCTCCTAAATTTTTACCATACGTTCCTTCCTAACAAGGCTGCAGTGGCAGAGCCATTACACTGGCTCTTAGACAAGAACACCCTGTGGAAATAGACCAAGTTTCAGGAAAACAGTTTTAAGGCGGTAAAATCACTACTGTCCTCAAATTCAGTGCTCATGCGCTTTAATGAAAACTTGCCAGTTTGTATTGCATGTGATGCATCCCCTTACAGGGTGGGAGTCATATTAAGCCATTTGTTGGCTGATGGGACTCAGTCCCCTATTGTTTACTATTCAAGGACCTTGTCCTTGGCTGATTGACAAAGAGGTCTTGGTAATTGTGGCCGAGGTTAAGAAATTCCACAATTATTTGTATGGCTGCCAATTTATGGTCTTTATTGACCACAAGCCATTGCTGGGACTATTCACCACAGACAGGCAGACACCTCAGATACTTTCCCCCAGAATGTTAAGGTGGTCCATTTTTATGTCACCCTACAGCTACAGGCTGATCCACAAACCCAGCAAAGACATGGGTCAGGCAGATGGCCTTAGCAGATTGCCATTGCCACACGTGGAGCCAGATCTAGCTCCAGCTGCTTGCATCCCGTCTATTCAAGATTTGCAAGAATTTCCTGGTTATAGTTTGGGGCATATATCTCTACCATCATGACTGTTAGAGATTAAACTTGATTTGGGTGACAATATTATATAATGGAGTAAAAGCACCTTTAAGGAGTTAAACGGCCTAAGGGTGTGGCTGTAATTATTCCACATAAAAGAGAGATGTTACACATAGTTGCTCTTGTATATGTGTTTGATGTTAGTGTTTGGATACCTCTTGTTCTCTTGTTTGCTAACTTGATATTTATTCTCTCAAGAATCAACTGCTTGCTACAGTGTATATTGTTTTTGATATTGGTAAGCAGCTTTTGTATTTTGATACTATGTTTTTATGGACTGACTTTTATGTGCATGATACTGGATTGATATTTGGACTATTTCTTACTGTGTTTCTTTTTGTTGTCTGAGTAAAAATAAGTTATAAAACTCGTGTTAGTGCATTACTGTTTGCCTAAAAGTCCCAGTACAACTTCCACTGTGTATTAATAATACTCTGTTAAACAAACCATTTTTTTTTCAACAACATATTCTAACAATAGTTATGGGCCCAGATCCAGTGTGGTGCTGAGGACAGGCACAGTATTGTATTTATATTTCCTAACTGAGTTTTCAAATTCAGACAATGGCACAAGGATTATTCAATCCATTCTGCATTACCCGGCTTAATGGGTCAAACTACGTATCCTGGTCTACACAATGTAGTTTGCTATTACAAAATCAAGGTCTTTGGAAAATAGTCCATAATCCTCCTGATGTAACTGCCTGGGATCCAACTAATGAAGAAGATAACAAGAAGATTGTAGACTTCAATAAAGACAATGATAAGGCTTTATCTATCATTGGGCTAACATTAGGAGACCAACAGCTAGTCCATGTGCGTGGAGAAGAATCTGCTGCTAAATGTTGGGCTAAGTTGAAAAAGATTTTTGTTCGGGACAGTGTTGGTGCTCATATAAATCTTACCAGAAAGCTATTTAGAGCTAGACTGGAAAAGAATGGCGATATGTTAGCTCACCTTAACTTTATAAAAGCAACTTTGTTGGAACTGCAAGAAAAAGAACTTATTTTCTCAGAGCTTCACCAGGTTTACATCATTTTATCATCATTGGATGAGAGCTACGATGCCTTTGTATCGTCCTTGGAGGTTTTGTCCAAAGAAGACCTAACTGTTTCTTCAATAACTGGAAGGTTGTTGGAAGAATCAAGATGTCGTATGGAGAGAAAACAGTTGAGAGAGCCATTGCAACAAGAAATAAAGAAGACTGAATCTGCTTATATTTTAAGGAAATGCTTTAATTGTGGGTTAAAGGGACATATTGCTAAGTTTTGTCAGGATAGTAATTGTCAGAGAAAGGAAAGCCATAGAAAGAATAAAAAGCTGATTAATGTAGCTGTAGCTAATAGAACTACTAATAACCACAATTGGTGGGTGGTAGATAGTGGAGCTACACACTGTATTTCAAAAATAAAAAGGGATTTTGAGAATATAAGGTCTAGTAAAAAATATATTTCTATGGCTAATGGCTGGAGAGTCAAGGTCTCTGGAGAGGGTAAGGTTTATTGTTCATTTTTAAAACAAAATTTGGAAATGCTATATGTTCCCAGATGTGATTATAGTCTATTATCAGTTAAGGCATTATTGGAAGCAGGTTTTAAAGTTACTTTCCAAGGGGAGGAATGTCTTATTCAAAAGAATGAAGTGAACTTAATAGCTAATATGAAAGACGGTTTGTTTGTAATTAGCAATGATCCTATAATAATGGCTACTACTTGTACAAATCAAAAACCACATGATGAATGTATTCATTTATTACATAGAAGATTGGGTCATGTGAATTTTAATGCACTAAAAGAACTGTAGCTTTGTCTAATGGATTTAAGTTAAAGGCTTGTAAGAAATATCTACAGTGTAACGTATGTGGTAGAGAAAAGAGCAGGGCAGCACCAGCTAATAGGTTAGATGGATTTAAAACCACAACTCCATTAGAACTGGTATTTATGGATTTGATAGGTCCTATGAAACCCAGTTTAGGGGGTGCTTGCTACATATTAAATATTCTAGACCATTATAGCAGATATGGGTTCTGTTATCTCCTTACGTCAAAAACTGAAACTATACAAACAATATCTAATTGGCTCAAGTTTGTACAAAGGAAAACTCAGTTAAATGTAAAAACCATAATAACAGACAATGGAACTGAGTTTGTTAATAAACAGTTTAATGAGCTGTTAGTTTCAGAGGGAATAGAGCATAGACGTACAGCTCCTTATAGACCTCAGCATAATGCATTTGTTGAACGGAGGGGCCAAACATTGCAAGCTATGATTAGATCTATGATTGAAGATTCTGGTTTACCTGATAGCTTATGGGGAGAAGCAGCAAAATGTGCTAATCATATTTTAAACAATGTGGTTAGTTCAGCTACAGGTAAAATTCCTTATACCTTATGGTATAAGAGAAAACCAAATCTTAGTTATATTCACACATTTGGGACACCTGCTTGGGTACATATTCCAAGTTCAATAAGAAATAAAGGAGAACATAGAGCTAAACAATTATTTTTGTTGGCTATGAGTTAAACCATAAGTCTTATCAGTTCTGGGAGAAAGGTACTAAAAATATTTATTGTAGTTCTAGCGCTGTTTTTCAAGAACAGTCAGGCTGGGAAAGGGTAGAAGATATTGTATATATTCCTCAACAAGATTTAACTAACTCCTCAAATGAAAGTGATAAAGAAGAGGAGGAACCTGCTAGAGAGATCAAACAAGAACCACTGATAGTGGAGACAGGAGAGGAAGAAGATAATAATGTAAATGTACCTATAAGTCCAATAATTCTCAGAAGGTCTAACAGGGAAAGACGACAGCCTGATCGTTTCGAGGCAGGTTTAATTTGTCAAATAGACATTGAACCTTCTAATGTTGAAGAAATAAAAATGTATCCTGAGAATGAAAGAAAGAATTGGAAAGTAGCTATGGATAAAGAAATAAAATCTTTGCAAGATCTTAATGTTTATCAAGAGGTTAAAATACCTAAAACAGAAAAGTTAATTGGATGTAAATGGGTTTTTAAACTGAAAGAAAGTGTTACAGGAGAAGTAATACATAAAGCAAGATTAGTTGCTCAAGGATTTGCACAGAATAATAGTGATTATGATGTAGTATTTTCCCCAACGTTAAGAGCTTCCACTCTTAGGGCTGCTTTAGTTTCGGCAGCAAATAAGAATTATAGTATAAAACATGTAGATATTGAAACTGCTTATTTGCATGCAACATTAAACCATGATATATATATGAAAGTTCCATCAGGAATAGAAAGTAAGGTAGGGTACTGTTGGAAACTGAATAAGAGTTTGTATGGTTTAAAACAGTCAGGTTATGAGTGGAATAGATGTTTAGTAAAAGAGTTAAATAGTTTGGGATTTAAAGCTAGTATTGCAGATCCTTGTTTATTTATAAAACAGCAAAATAGTGAATTATTATTGTTATTATTATTCACTGATGATATTGCTATTATAGCAAAAGATGAAACAGAAACTGAAAGAATAATTTCAGGGTTAAAAAGAAAATTTAGAGTAAAAGATCTAGGAGCTATTAGTCATTATCTAGGGCTGGATATTGTCAGGACTAGTAAAGGATTTAAACTGTCTCAAGCTAAGAAAATTAATGGTTTGCTGAAACGTTATAATATGGAAAACTGTAAACCAGTAAAAACACCTATGGTTCAAGGTTTTGAGAGTTCAGCAGATAACAGCAATGTCTTTGATAAAAAGATATATCAATCATTAATAGGCAGCTTGATGTATTTATGTAATTGGTCAAGACCTGACATAGCATTTACAGTTAATCATTTAGCTAGATATTGTGAGAATCCTACAACCAGATGTTGGCAAGGTGCGAAAAGAGTTTTAAGATATTTGAAACACACCATACATTATTCTCTATATCTAGAGCCAACAAAGGAATTGGAACTAAAAGCATTTGCAGATGCTAGTTTTGCATCTGATACTGTAACCAGGAAATCCACTTCAGGATTGGTTGTATTATTGGGAAACGCTTTAGTAGGATGGAGGTCTAACAGACAGAAGCATATAAGCTTATCAACAACTGAATCCGAATTTTCTTGTCTATCTTTATTATGTACTGAGCTATTGGTATGGAAACAATTATTGTTTGATATGGGTTTAAATTGTAATGAACCAATAAAAGTGTATGAAGACAATCAAGCAGCTATAAAATTAGCAACTAATGCTGCAGTGAAAACTAGATCAAAACATACGGATCTACGGTATCTAAATGTCAGACAATGTGTTAAAGATAATTTGATTAAACTGGAATATTGTGCAACTGAAGATAATATTGCTGACCAGTTTACTAAAGCTCAGGGTGCTATAAAGCATAAATCTGTTTGTGATATGTGTAATTTGAGATTGTAAAAATATATGTATAATATGCCACCCAAAAGGGGAGATTGTTAGAGATTAAACTTGATTTGGGTGACAATATTATATAATGGAGTAAAAGCACCTTTAAGGAGTTAAACGGCCTAAGGGTGTGGCTGTAATTATTCCACATAAAAGAGAGTTAGATGTTACACATAGTTGCTCTTGTATATGTGTTTGATGTTAGTGTTTGGATACCTCTTGTTCTCTTGTTTGCTAACTTGATATTTATTCTCTCAAGAATCAACTGCTTTCTACAGTGTATATTGTTTTTGATATTGGTAAGCAGCTTTTGTATTTTGATACTATGTTTTTATGGACTGACTTTTATGTGCATGATACTGGATTGATATTTGGACTATTTCTTACTGTGTTTCTTTTTGTTGTCTGAGTAAAAATAAGTTATAAAACTCGTGTTAGTGCATTACTGTTTGCCTAAAAGTCCCAGTACAACTTCCACTGTGTATTAATAATACTCTGTTAAACAAACCATTTTTTTTTCAACAACATATTCTAACAATGACCTTCCTGTGATTTATTACAACCTCGACTATCAGTATTCTACCCTCTTTATCGTTATAAATTTGTTTTGCCATCAATTTTGGGTTTACATATAGTGCCACTCCTCTCTTTTTCTTGTGTCGGTCTAAGGAAACGAATAGGTTCCCTATTCTTGGTTGTACTAACAAATATTTTTGTTGTTCCTTTATATGGACTTCTTGTATTGCCACGATATCCAATTGTTGGTGAATAAGCCTATTAAAAAATTTCCGCCTTTTCACTGGCGAATTCAGTCCATTAATATTCACAGACATAATACTACACTCACCTCCCTTCATCTTACTTATTTCTGGGTTTTGTGGATCTCGTAATTCGGGGCTCTCTCTCTTCCTTGTCTCTGGCTCCATGTTTCTCTGTTAACTCTCCAGATTTGTTCCTTCTATCCTCTGTTGCTAAGACCTTCCCATCCATTGCCACTCGTATTGTATCTCTTTCTCTTACCTCCCTTCCATCTTGATCTTCTAAATCTACTTCCTCTTGGCTGTGGAAGTGGAGTTTGTAAAAATCTTCTGCCTTCTCTATCGTGTCCAGTCTATGCCTTCTATCCTGCCACGTAACTAGAATACCCTCTGGGGTTAGCCATCTAAAGAGGGCTTATTAATTTAGATGTTAAGAAATGATAGCCACGTCTCAGATCCCTCATCCTTTTAGGTATCTGTTTAAGGATAGTAATTGGTTGGCCCCAAAATTCTAGTGGTTCCTCTCTAGATCTATGCAGAAGCTCATCCCGAATTGATTTTTTAACTAGCCTTACATGTACTTCTTTTGGGAGATTGTGCCTTCTCGCATAATTAGTTTGAACCCTATATGTTTCATCAATTTTCGCCAGCATTTCCTCCTTCCCTACACCGAGTGCCTTTGCCATCAGTTCTGCCATCATGACCAAAAAATCTTCCCCTCTTTTTTCTTGAACGTTTTGGAAGCGTAGATAATGAGCAGCCTTTTCTGCTTCCAGAAAAATGACTGTTGTCTCTAACTCCTTATTAGCCTGAAGAAGTGTTTCATTTAAATCATCTACTCTCTTTTCCTCTTTTTCCATTCTAGCTTCCATATCTTGAAGTCTTTGTTCATTTTTGACTAATTGTTGTTGAATCATCTATCGCTTGGATTTTCCCCTTTAATTCACCAGTGTCGTTTCTTATTTGGCCTATTTCTCTCTTCATCTCCTCATGGTTTTTGGCCATTACCTCGTGTAGGTTTTGCAAGAGGGCATGTAGATCTTTAAAAGAATTCGAGTTAGATCTTTCCCTTTGCAGCATATCCTCTATAGATTTCTGATTGGAGGGACTTGAGATCATCCCTTGTCCCTGTGCTGCCGCCTTTTTGCCAGCGCTAGGCTTAGTTGCTCCCGAAATACTTGTCATATTTTCCCGGTTGTAACACGCGTTTTATCAATATGTAATACCCTGAGTCTTATATAAACCTTTTAACTCTATGACAAAAAGTATATAGAACAGTTACCACCAGATACTTATTACCAACTAAGCAATTTATATAATAGAATTCTATAATATATATGTCTGGATATATTCAAAGACACGTTCTTTTTTTTTCTTCCCGTTTCCAGCGCAGAAATTGACACCTTTTCCGTCTTCCTCTACTGTCAAAGACCAGTAGGTGTCCCACTAAACAAACCTCCAATTACTAAATTGCTATATCAAATGGCCGCCCGTGACAAGTAGAGTAGAATTTCAAAAGTTTCAAAAGTTCAAAAGTTCAAAATTTACCAGGATAGACCAGAATAGATCAAGCTGATCGCTTTCCACGCCCGACAATCCAGAGTTCAGTCTCTAAGGCTCCAAGCTCAGACTTTGACCTGTTGTAGTTTATCTCCAGCTAGTATGCAGTCATATAGTCTTCGAATTTCTTTTCCTTGCTGTTTTTGCCAAACGCCTCCCTCGAGACTTCTATCGCCGCTTATTCCCTCTCCGTGAGGCACCCACTTCAAACCAGTACCTCTTTGTCAAGCGCTTCCTATTAGATATTCGGATATACTCTCCGTCAGCTCTGCTCTACCGTTGTCCCGCTGCTTACGTGCTAGCTCCGTCCCTCTGTCAGATCTTCATGTTGGCCATTACTGGCCTCCTTCTCCCCGGTTCGCTCGCATCAGACTTTCTCCGGATCTCCAACACGAACCGCCGCTCATGAAGGTTCTCCGGGCTGCCTGCAACTTCGGATGTCCCTACAGGACCTCCTGAAGCTCCGAAAAGCCCCCGCGAACACTGGGTGAGAGGTTGTGCGTGGAGAGAACTCCGTTCACACAGCCGCCTGCTCTGACAGCTGGCTCCGCCCATGCTGTCCTGGGTTCACACAGGATGGCTGGACAATAGCTCGGGGCCAGAGTTCCAGAGCTATTTCACATGAAGAAATGAGCTTTCAGCTCAAAAGGGGTGCATTCTTTGGAGAAGTAGGGTTATTGTCCCCAGTTCATTAAGGCACAGAGTTCTCCAGTCTCTGCATGAGAGCCTGAGTATCGTCCAGATGAAGTCACTGGCACAGAGCTACCTTTGGTGGCCAGGGTTAGATAAAGCTATATAGGTCCAAGTACACGGGTGTTACATGTGTCAACAGTCCAAACCAGAGATGCTGCATGCCCCTGTCCACTGATGGGAGGAGACTCATATGCTGTGGTCAAGAATCCATGTTGATTTTGCTGGGCCCTTTCAGGGACAGCTGTTTTTGATAGTGGTTGACAGCCACTCTAAATGGTTGGAAGTAATTCCCATATCCACTATGACTACTGTTAGGACCATCCAGGAGCTTAGGAAACTTTTTGCTACACGTGGGCTGCCAGACATCTTAGTCTCCGACAACCAGCCCCAGTTCACAGCGTCTGAATTTCAGGCCTTCCTGAGGGCCAATCTCATAAGGCACGCCACGTTGGCTCCTTTTTACCCCTTGACGAATAGGCAGGCAGAATGCATGGTGCGTACAACAAAAGAGTCACTGAAATGCATTGTCTCAGGAGGTTGGCTGATTTCTTGCTATGCCAGCACACTATGCCATGCACAGCCATGGGCAAAAGCCCTGCAGAGCTTCGTTGGGGAAGAAGACTGATCACAAAACTGGACTGGTTGCACCCTGACCGAGTAGCAGCAGACACCGCACACACAAAGGCATCAAGGGGGTTGCAAGTGGGTAATAGGGTGTGGGCTCAGAAGTATGGCCATGGGGCTTTGTGGGTGCCCACTAAAATTGTTAAAGTCTCAGGACCCCTCTCCTACAAGGTGGTTCTGGAAGGGGGAAGTGAGATATTCACCGGCATATTGATCAGCTGCAATGGCGGTTTGCTGAACAGTCACTAACCAAGGACTCCCCAGAGGGTCCGCAACAACAACCGCAAGCCAACAGTCTAACAGACCAGTTCACACACTGAGAATTCTTTCAGACATTACAAGGGGGATGTGGCCATAGATGAAACCAATCTGGAAGTTCAAATTTTGTCCCCAGATGGGAAAGGACAAACCGAACTGTGCAGCAGCCCTGCTGATCCCGCTACCCAACTGGACTTTGGTTTAGGCTGACCAGGAATGGTCATCCAAAGGAACTTGAGTCACTTCAACTCAATTGAACCCAAGAGTCCTGGTCTACCAATCCTGGCAGGCAAGCAGGTAGACTGGGAGCTCCCCGGAACCCCCAGGTATTCTGAACGGTCTCATTGACCACCGAAATATCTTCAAGATTATGTTAGTAAATAATGTGTGTACCATCTAGGGGGGAGGGGTGTAATGTATTGGGGTTTTTGCTTGTACAGATTCACGTGTCTGTTTAAATGTTGCATTAATGGTTGCTAATTGGTGTGTATGTGTAACAGTTACTGACTAGGCCAGACTTGTTGTCTCCAGGGCTATCATTGGTAGATTTGGGATGGGAATGGGCCCTTTCAAATCTATTGGTCACCACCTAGAGGCCAACCGTATAAATAGCTGTACAGCAGCTACTGTTTTGCTTCTGTTCCTGTTCCACTTCAATAAACTTTGTTCCTGTTTGAATGCCTGTGTATCGTTTACTGCGACCAAACCGAATACATAACATTACATTTCCATCAGGGAGCTTGGAGGCTGTGGGGGGATGGATTGGCGAAAGAGGTTTGAGTAAACCAGGGAGCTTCCAATACTTGGCTCTGGATGCAATATGGAAAATACATATATACATTCTCATGTACCCTCCCAGTTTTGCAAGCTCTTAATCAAAGTATGGCTGAGAAAAGAGCTGAGGCCCAATACAGGGGACTTAACAGATTCTGAGGCTGCAAACAGGCCAAATTAGTTATCATTTTAAAAGATATTTTTAACAGCTGATCTGTGTCCTGCTGACCATAGGGCAGTAAAGAAGTGGAAGACACTTTAGGTCAAGTCATCCTGAACTCGTGACCTCCCGATTGGACTACTGCAATGCTCTCTACATGGGGCTGCCCTTGAGGACCACTTGGAGGCTTCAGCTGCTGCAGAATGCAGCCGCGTGTGTTGTGATGGGGTTTTCCCGATATTGTTGTGACTCAGGGCCAGCCTGTGGTTTCGGCAGCCGGCTCAGATGTGTCGGAGGACTCAGATGAGGGGGAGGAGGACCGTGTGGGAGACGAACCGGTTGATGATGGCGTGGAGGCTTGGCAGAGTTCCCAGCCGGGGCCCTCTTCTCAGCTGCGTGAGCCCGATAGTGCGGAAGATGATGACCCACAGCTGGCCCTGTTCAAGGACGCCCGACGCAGGAGGCAGTCGAGCAGGAACAAACAAAGAAAGAATGTGGGACTCCTCGGGAGGAGGCACAGGGAGACCACGCCCTGAGCTCTCTATAAAAGGAGTGTTTGGGGAGGGGCTGGTTGCTGAAAGCAACTTTTCCGCTTGAGAAGACAAGCTCTAGTGTTTTTGTTAACTGCGTAATTAAATCTTGGCAGAAGCCTTTTAGCCTTGGACGCTCTCCAGTCTCTTCTTTTGAATAGGGGTTTGCTAGAAGAGGGCTGGTTCAGAACAGATATTCCCATGTAACACCTCTCCTCCGCGAGCTGCATTGGCTTCCAGTTGCCCTCTGGGTGAGATTCAAGGTGCTGGTGATGACCTATAAAGCCCTAAATGGCTTGGGTCTGGGATATTTGAGGGAACACCTGCTGCCGGCATCAAGCTCCCTTCGTCCTGTGCGCTCCCACAGGGAGGGACTTCTCAGGGTACCGCTGGTAAAAGATTGCCAGAGGGTAACACCCAGGGGGAGGGCCTTCTCTGTGGGTGTGCCTGCCGTTTGGAACCAGCTGCCCATAGAGCTTAGGACTGCCCCTGACCTTCATTCATTCCGCCGGGACCTGAAGAACTGGCTCTTTGAGCTTTCCGGCCAGGACTGAGAATTTTAATTGTAATTTTATTTTAATTGGGTTTTAATTGGAGTTTAACAGGGGTTTTATTTTATTCAAGGACTAAATTATTTTAATTGTTCTTAACTTTTGTAATTTGTATTGTTATTTTAAATACCTTGTGAACCGCCCTGAGTCCTACGGGAGAAGGGCGGTATATAAGTCCAATAAACATAAACATAAACAAACTCCATCCTGAAATTTTGATTCTCACCCTGACTATGCCTTGCAAAAGAGTTCCTGCAAGGCAGAAGGTTTGCATACCCCGTGTGTGTAAAGAACAATCTGGTATAAATTCATTATTATTAATTTATCTTTGCTTTCGAGAGTTGTGAAAGAAGCAGGGGAAGAGAGAGAGAAATCCTCCCCTCCCTTCTTGCCCATGCTGCTCTGGCTCTCCCCACTTTCCATGGCCTGCGCTCACAGAAAAGAACTCTCAGACTCTTGTCCTGATTCTACTAGGCCACCTAAATTGCAAAATGCTACAACATCATAGCAGGACATTTCTTTCCTCTTAAAATATGCCATGGAACATGAAAACAAAGGAAAACAAGCAACCAAATTCAGTTTTGTTGGGATTAGAAGACTCTGATAAATCTGTTGAGATCACTGTATTATATAATTAGTATTTTTAAGGGGGTTACTGTAAAACCTGACCATATTGTGCAAGTTTTCTGTGATGGCTCCAAGTACAAAAACAAGGATGATTCAATTGCACTGCTTCCTTGTAAAGTAATTTGTATTAATAAATTGAGTAAATGGCAGCTTATGTCAGCCATAAATGCGACCTCCAGGACTATGGCTTTCTAAGAGCATTATTAAAAAAACACTAAAAGCTGTGAATTTAATTCTATGTAGTTTTTTTTCCTAGAAATACTGTATTTACTAAAAACTAACACCAGGGACAAGCTCGGCTATAAAACATTCCTTTTCTACCTCTTTTCATTACTACCATCTTGGTTCTCCTTGACCTCTCAGCAGCCCTCAATGGCCTTGACCATGGTCTCCTTTTAGGCCAGCTACGGGGTTTGGGTAGCACAGCCTTGTGTGGCTTTGGTTGCTTTCTCCAAAGGCCAGTCCCAGTAGATGTTAATAGGTAGAATGAAATGGGATGAGGTGCCATTTATATGATAATGACACTTAAGGTTTCCTCTCCATTGGTGTGCCTGGAGGCTATGGGGGCACAGATTGGGGACATAGCTTGAGAAATCCAGGCTGCTTCCAACTCTCATCTCCGGATGCAATGCAAGAAATATATACATTCTCATGTACCCTTCCAGCTTTGCTAGATCGTAATCAAGGTGTGGCTAAGAAAAGAGCTGAGGCCTAAGCCAGGAGATCTACGAGAGATCTACTAGATTCTGAGGCTGGAAACTGCCTAAATTAGTTATTTATCTGCTATTTATAGAAGTGCCTTCTTAGGGATAAGTCCATTTTATTTTTTAGTAGTATTCTATCCTAGGATCTCTCCCTTATGAATAGCTTTAATGTTGTGCAGGTCCATGTGAGATGCCCGAAGAAAGATCTTGCTTGGTTGTCTGGGAACAGTTTGATCCTGCTTGACTTGAGGAAGTGGACAGGGTCCTTGATGCTGTCAGTGCAATCACCTGTCAATTAGACTCATGTCCCTCCTGGCTGGTGAACGTCTCCAGGGCAGTGAATAGCAGGTGGGTCCAGGTAGTCATAAATTCCTGAGGGCTTTTAAGATCGTGGTTAGCCCTCCATCAAAACCGTCATTTGATCCCATCTTTATGGACAATTTTCATCAAATTTCCTATCTTCCCTTTTAGTGAAGTGGATAAAAAGGGTGGTTGCTTAGAAGTTTCAGAGAGGATCCTGGATGAAACAGGATGGCCTTTCAGTCTGGATTCAGGGCTATTGATGGGACAGCAATTGTGGACAACCTCTGGTAAAAGCAGAATGTGGGTTGTGGACCATCTTGCCCCTCTGTATCCTCTCAGCAGCCTTCAATGGCATTGACCTTTAAGTTTCCATTTAGGCCAGCTATGGGGTCTGGGGCCAGACAGCATTGTCTTGCAATGGTTTACCTCCTTTCACCAAGGCTGATCCCAATTCATATTAATAGAGAAAAATCCAGCCATGGCTTTGTCTGCTTTCTCCAAAGGCTGGTCCCGTCAATGTTAATAGGTGGAGAGACAACTGGCCCATGTCCATACTCTTTTGGCAGCATTTCTGTTGAGGATTCGAAGCAGGGATTGGGTGAGGGGGTGTTTGGTTTTTATTCCCCCTGTCTGCTGGGTGGTTGCAGCAGGTTTTGGTCCCTTCCCTTGAAAGGGACACCATCTGGTAGCAGTAGAAAAGAGATGTGCCATTTTGCTCTTCTTCCCCCCCTCCCCCATGAATAAACTTACATAATAGCCTGTTCGGAGAATATACCAATTTCACCCCCCCCACAGCCCCCTGGATCAGACCCCCACAGGGTCATTTTCCCTTGCAACCCCCCCCCTTTCGCTAAAGATCCCATTTTCAGCTATTAGCCCCAGAGAGCTTATTATAAGCCTCTCTGGATTCCTTCAGCAACGTAATGGGCATTTTGGATCTGGTGTTCCTGAGGAAGAGGTCAGTTGTGTGTTTGTGTGTGGGGGGGGGGAACTTAACCGATTCAGGCAGAATTTTTAGTGGATTTAAAAGCGACCCATTGGAACCGCGGGACCTCTCACTGTAGATTGCACAGCCTAAGCACATGGCTTGCGGGGTGAAAACAGCACAACTACAGTATGCGGTGAAGGCAAGGGGAGGGGGGGGCAGAGGAAAAACTCTGAAAAATAGACCGCCAGAGGATTAGGGTGTGGAAAAGCCATAATACAGACCTAGAAGGAATTGAAGCATTAAACTTTGAGCAAAAGCGCTAAACTGGGCAAAAGCAGAGTGGAGGAAAGTTCACCCTATCCTGCTTGGGACAAGAGGGGGAAAGAACTGGCTGCAACACCCTCCCTGAAAACACCCACGATCCTCCCCCAGGCATAGTGGGGGCATTGGGAAATTGCAGTAGCCCAAGTGGAGAGAACAGCTGGTTGGTGGGTGGGAGTTCCAGCCTCCAGAGCGCCCAGCTGATTGGCGGAGACGTGTGGGGCTACCGGCACTCCTAGCCGATGCTCCCGGATGTTCAGAGGCGCCGGGGCAGGGCCGCCAAGACCCAGCTGGTCAGTGGTGGGGAGATGATACCAGCACTCCCAGCTTTCCGGCGGCCTTGATACTAGGCCACTGATGCTCCCAGATGTTCAGTGGCGCCGGGGCCAGGCTGCTGAGACCCTCCTCTGGTCGGCAGCAGGGAGATGATACCGGTACTTCCAGCTGTCTGTCGGCCTTGATACTAGGCTGCCAATGATCCCAGATGTTCAGCGGTGCCGGGGCTGGGATGCCGAGACCCTCAGCTGGTCGGAGGTGGTAGGGAGAAGATACTGGTGCTCCCAGCTGTCTGGCGGTGACACCCCCTCCCCCCAGTTGCCTCCTTTACATTCTATTTTTGACCCTTTTGGGGGAGGGGGTCAAGGGAGCACACTCTAGCTGCGGGCCCTGCATGGCATCCTGGCTTTGTGCTACATAGCCCGCTGAGGCCTTGCTGGCTGGGCACCTCTGACCGCAACCACTCACTTATCCATTGCACTTTGACAAAGCCGATTGGCTCCTTGGCAAGTCCCAGATCCAAACTAAACATTTTCAGTGGGGAGTGAGCAGGGCACAAAGGGAGGTGTCTCTTTTGGTTTTTCAGGGCAGGGCAGGGCGGTTACGGCCAAAGGGGCTGCCTGCCTACCTAATTCACTGGCTCTGGGCTGGCATGGCCATGTGGCTGCTGGCACTCTGCCCTGCGGCAGGAGCGGCAAGTGCAAGGCATCGGCCCCGCCCCTGGTAATAGTTGTCCTTGGAACTGTGGGGGGAGTCTCCCTCCAGCCAGGCCCTATTATGGGCAGCACCCTCTTCCTCCAGGGCCTGCTCTATTTTCTGGGCAGAGGGGGAGGAAGATGAGCAAGACACTCGCCCTTCTGAAGTAAGAAGGGGGGAAGGCGACATGGATCCTGCACGAGAAGAGGTTGCTGCACAATGATTCCCTGTGGAGGGTGGGGACTTGCTCTGCACCTGCTCTCTTTGCATGCCCTCAGTATGGTTTTTCTGCAGGCCTCAGCCAAGCAGCATATTTTCCAGCAGCAAGTGACCTGCGAAGGAGCAGAGTGGGTGGGGGGACGTGGGGGGGGGAGGAAGGCGACACCACATACCACCAGCCAGGTGCTTGCGTACCACCAGTGGTACATGTACCACCAGTTGAAAAGCCCTGGTTGTAGAGAACCGAAGCATACAACTGATTGATATCGCTGTACCAGAAGATGCCAGAGTCGAAAAAAAAGAACTGGAAAAAATTATTAAATATCACGACCTGGCCATCGAAACTGCGCGATTATGGATGAAGCATGTAAAAGTGATATCCATTGTCATTGGGGCACTGGGAACTGTGTCCAAAAACTTTGCAAAATACATCAAGAAAACTGTAGCTTCTTGCAATAACTCCAGCAATGTTACAAAAAACTGTGCTACATCTTACATTTTAAGGAGGTACCTGGTTGATACCTAGGATGCTGGCAGCAACCCGTGTCAACCATCAGCGCCAGTCAATTTGAATGTTCATTTGACTGAGGTTCATGTATAATGAATAAATAATAATAACAATAACAATAACAATAACAATAACAATGATAATAATAATAATAATAATAATAATAATAATAATAATAATAATAATAATAATAATAATAATAAAGGTCTTACTGACTACTGGAGAGACCAAACTGGCCTACCACAAAGACCAAATGAAGAACAGAAAGGAAGCATAGGAAGACAAAGCACTACATTAAAAAAATAGCTGGGAAAGCAGATAATAACAAGACCAGGCAATGGCTAAGAGCAGGAAAGTTGAAGAAAGAGACCAAGGGATTAATTCTGGCTGAACTAGACCAAGCCTTAAGGACAAATTGCATATAAAGTCAAAATTGAGAAGACAGCAACAGACAGTAAGTGCTGCCTATGCAATGAAGCTGAGGAAACAGTGGACCATCTGGTAAGGTGCTGCAAGAAGATTGCACAGACTGACTACAAGCAGAGGCATGACAAAGTAGCAACAATGGTGCATTGGAAGATCTGCAAGAAATATTACTTCCCTGCAAGCAAGAACTGGTGGGATCATAAAATAGAGAAAGTCATAGAAAATGATAAACTGCTCTGGGACTTCAGAATTCAAACAGACAAGCAACCTGCAACATAACACCCCGGAGTTAACAATTGTTGATAAGACAAAAAAGTCTGGATAGTGGATGTGGTAGTGCCTGGAGACAGCAGAATAGATGAGAAAGAACTGGAGAAGATAAAATACAAAGACCTACAAATAGAAATAGAAAGACTGTGGCAACAGCAAGCAAGGGTAGTACCCAGGGCTTTTTTTTTGTCATAGAATGCTCAGAACTGAGTTCCAACACTTTTTTTGGATGGGTACCTTTTTTGGATGTAGGGTAGACAAGGCAGGTTATATGGCATGTGTGAGTTCTAGCACCTATTTTACAAAAAAAAAGCATTGGGTAGTACCAATAGTAATAGGCGCCTTAGGTGCAATCCCAAAACAACTGGAGCACCACTTGAACACCATTGGCACTGACAAATTTGCCATTAGTCAATTGCAAAAGGCGGCCTTACTTGGAACTGCTTCCATCCTGCAATGTTATCTGTAATACCATCAAACATCCACATCTACCTATCCCAGGTCCTTGGTAAGGACTCGATAGGTAGACAAAATGCCAAATCCAGTCTGAACATCTGGCTGACTGTGCGATGATCAATAAATAAAATTGGAATGCTTGCTATGCTTCCCTCCAAGAGTGATTTCTGTATCACCTGCCTGAGACAAAAAGCATTCCAGAAATGTTAGCTCACTGCCAGTCAGTGAAGCCTGTGTGCTTTATCTTTTAAAAAATGTATCATTTACAACAATTTTTATTTAATTACATTTTTATCCCTTAACATAGAATCTAATCAGGGTAAGGAGAAAGTAAAATTTGACAATCTTTGATAGAGCTTGCATGGACAAGAATAGTCTATCTAGTGCCGGACAAATGGATTTCTTTTTTCCTCCACTTTTACCTGCAGAAGTAATCCAGAAAATAATACATTCTCATGTAGCTTCCCAGCTTTGTAGAATCTCATTCTGAGAATTATTAAGAAATTAGAAAGAATTAAATACTTTCACAGTACAAGTAATGGTGGGTTCCAATCTTGCCTTAGGTATAGGTGGCTGCATATAGTCCTATCAGAGTATGCTCTGTAATTATGCTGATATGCTCTCCTGGTTAATCTTCCTAAGAAGAAAGAAAAAGTCTGCCTAGAAGCTTTATCTTACATTGCATGATTATATACTTAAGTCTAACAAGATTCAAGGGCCAACTATTCCTAGTTAAGTTAAACCAAATTTGACTAATGATTGTTTTTTGATTCAGTAGATTTTAATGTGGCACTTGTGTGGAGAAACTAGAGCCACTTTGGGAAGAGTTCTCCACACTACTGAAATCTATACAACAAAGGACGCAACAAAAGCTACGCTTTTTCTGTTAATCATTACAGATGCTGAACAGACTGATCAACATTTCAGCTACAAGACAGTTATACCATATAACTGATTGACTTTGGCCTAGGACTGATGCTATATTAGCTTAGTGGAACAGTGGGATGGTGAACATTGGGGTATTGATTTGTATGTATGCAATTATTTGTATTCATTCATTTATTATGTGTATTTCTTGTTGATGTCCCATGTATTTGAAATGTATTTACAAGGCTAATCAATCCTATTTTAATTTTAACTTTATCTTAACCTTTGTACTGTTTTAACTGTTTTTAACTTTGCCCTGTAAACCGCCTTGAGTCCTTCGGGAATAGGGCGGTATAGAAATCTAATAATAAATAAATAAATAAATAAATAAATAAATAAATAAATAAATAAATAAATAAATAAATAAATAAATAAATAATTACACCTTAGAAAAACCCCATCAAGTGAACCTCCAGGAAATACTTCTGGAAGATTGGGCGAAAGAGATTGTGAGGGTAGTAACGTGGGGATAATAGGCCTTCTATTTACATTTTCTTTCTACAAAAGGATTTCTTGCTCCATAGCACAGATGGACTACATAGCATGGAATATGCTAAAAAAGATGGCCAATATTATACCTAGGTCACCTATTGACCGATGGCTGCTGGGAGAGGCTGCTGGGTTGAGTCACTGGCTGAAGACGGAAATGAACTGAACACACCCGCCACCCTTCTCTCACTCCTGAATCTTGAGGCAGAAGGCGGCCTTGGCAGTTCAGGACAAATTCTGTAGCCCGGAGAGTAACCAGAAATGCTGACAAGACCAACCTGCCTATCCGTTACCAGATTGTCATCAGTGAACCACAATAGAATTGATTGAATTTATACTGGGATTGATGTTACATTAACGAAATAGAACAGGGGATGATTGAAAACAAAACTGTATATTCATCTGTATGTTTGTAATTATTGGTATGCTCTGCCGGTGTCACAATACCAACTGATAAGCATGTTAGGAATGCGCGCCATTTTGTGAGCGATAGAAAATCTGCCTGGCTCAGAGAGGGAGGTGCGCAATTGGCTCCCTTCAGGGCAAAGGCTCTGCTCCCTTTTGCACAGGGCCCAAAGCATTGTTGGGTGAAGTGAGACAAGCCGAATGAGAAAGACTGGGGAGAGGCTGCTGGGTTGGGACACTGACTGAAGACTGTATGCGAAACAGCTTGTCCAGTATTTCCCTATCATCCCAAATGACCACTGATGGAACTAAATACCTGCACGTGCTTCATTTGTACCAAAAAAGTTGATGATGACATGAATGCTACAAAATGTGCCTTGTGTGACTCAGTTGAAAAATGTGAGTTTCAGAGGACTTCTGGGTGGCTTTCCAGTGTCGTGGACGGTCAGAATCGACCGCCGGCCCTTCATTTCTGTTTAAACCGTGGAGCAGCCAACAATCAGCTGCTCTGCGGCGTGAAAACCCCACTCCTCGGGTGAAGAGGGGAGGGGGAGTTCCCAGGTAGGGGTAGAGCCCCCTTAGAGCCCCAGAACATTTGTTCTGGGTCTTGAAGGGTGAGGACTCCTCCAAAGCCTGGGAATCTCTGGAGCGGAGGACTCTTCTGCTGTTAACCCTCGAAAAACAATTCTTTTTTCGTCCTGCTTACTATTTGGAAAAGAAAGGGAAAATGGCGTCTGAGTGAATAGGGAAGAGAGAGGGGAAGAACTTTCCCCCCCTTTTTTATAAGAGGTGAAGGGGTTTTTCTTTCTTTCCCCTCTCTCACTTTTTTATAGTGAAAGTGTTTGCTGGGAGATTGAGGAGGAACTGGACTTTAAATTTGCTCTGCCTGAATTTACAAGATTTGGTTTTAGTTGTTAAAGGAGAAGAAAAGTGAAAGTGTGATAAGTGGCTATAAAATGGCCTCTAAGCCTCCTAGAATCCCTGTTACTAAAAGTGCAGGGACATCGCCTGTTCAGCAATCTGGATTGCAGTCTTTGACATCATGCCCCACAGCTTCTCCACCTGTAACGTTAAAGGACTTGCAAGATGCTTTAAAAGTGGCCTTAGCCACTCAGTCTGAAAAAATAACAAAAAATAACTGAACAGGTGGCTGAGCTTATAGAGGATAAAAACAAGGAAATGCGGGAGGACATTCTCTTAGCACTTCAGGGGCTGGTAGGGTGTATTGAGACTCTGAATGAACGGGTGGAAGAAGTGAAACAAAATAATTTGTTGTTGGAGGCTAAAATGGGTGAAGCTGAATTTAAAATGGATAAAACGGATGAAGAGGTTCTGATGATACAGTGATAGAGATATGGAGTTTACCCTGAGGATCAGAGGTTTGAAAGAACTCACAGGAGAATTTGCCAAGAGATGCTGGTGGATGCTCTGGCACCTATTTTGGGGTTTAAACCCGAAGAATTCTTTGGGGAGATAGATAAAGTCTTCAGAGTTAACTCTTGGATTACCAGGCAGAGGAAATTGCCAAGAGATGTGGTGGTGTACTTTACGAAGAGGAGGATAAGAAATGAGATTATCCAAATTTTTTATAATAAGAGATTTACAATTGCTGGTCAAGAGGTGTTAATTCTGAAAGAGATTCCCCCAAAAGTTTTGAGAAAAAGGAAGTGGAATGGAGAAGATGGATTGATTTTATTTAGAACAAATATGGGACTACAAAGTATCCTTTAGCATTTGAACAGTTATTAGTTATTGTAATTAGAGGCTATATTAGTTTTCTTTTCTATGGTTAAGGAGAGTTAAAGTGCGATAGGGTTTAAAGAGTAATTATAGTAATTAGAATATTTTACAGTAAGATTGTATGATGTAATACCCTGTATTCGGATCTGGGAAGTCGGGGGTGGTGGTGTTGGGATGGGAGGGATGGGGAGGGGGGTGGGGTAGATGGAGCATAGGTTTCAAAAATGTATTTTAAAACTTTTCAATAAAAAAAATGAGTTTCTGGGGATAAATAAAGCCGTGGCCCAGTTTTTAAATTTGCTGTCACTAAAAACCTTCCACTTTGCTGTTTCATTGTTTTCCTGCTCTTGTAAGCCTAAACCCGATAAATGTGGTGTTTTGCTCAGATGGGATGACATTAGGGAAGCCCATTTGCTTGAATGAATCGACTGTCTGGAAGTAGTTTTGGAGGTAAAAGAAAGTATACAAAAAAGAACTCTCAGACTCTTCTCCTGATTCTACTAGGCCACCTAAATTGCAAAATGCTACAATGTCATAGCAGGTCATTTCTTTCCTCTTAAAAGATGCCATGGAACATGAAAACAAAGGAAAACAAGCAACCAAATTCAGTTTTGTTGGGATTAGAAGACTCTGATGAATCTGTTGAGATCACTGTATTATATAATTAGTATTTTTAAGGGGGTTACTGTAAAACCTGACCATATTGTGCAAGTTTTCCGTGATGGCTCTGAGAACAAAAAGAAGGATGGTTCAATTGCACTGCTTCCTTGTAAAGTAATTTGTATTAATGAATTGAGTAAATGGCAGTTTATGTTAGTCATAAATGCATCCCCCATGACTATGGCTTTCTAAGAGCATTGTTAAAAAAGCACTCAAAGTTGTGAATTTAATTCTATGTAGTTTTTTCCGCCTACAAATACCGTATTTACTAAAAACCAACACCAGGGACAAGTTCCCCTATAAAACAGTCCTTATCTTCTTTTTTCTACCTCATTTTTTTCTATTGCTACACCCTCCCCTGTTCTCAGGGAAAAAGCTTTGCTTTTGGGAATAAATAAATCTATTTTCATCATAGCCATTTCTCACTTTAATTTATTTGGCTTGAGTTAGAACCTCAATTTATTCTTTTGACACCGATTTAAAAAAAGTGGATGCTTGGCAGTTTTATTTAGATGGACCTGAATGAATCTCTCCCCTTCCAGTCAGGATTCAGGCCCAGTGATGGGGCAGAAGAAAGCTGATAGTGATAGTGGACAATCTCTGGCATGAGCCGGATGTGGGTAGTGGACCATCTTGGTTCTCCTTGACCTCTCAGCAGCCCTCAATGGCATTGACCATTGCACTATATTTTTTGTAAAGTAATTTGTATTAATAAAGTGAGTAAATGGCAGTTTATCTCAACCATAAATGCGACCTCCAGGACTATGGCTTTCTAAGAGCATTATTAAAAAAAAAACACTAAAAGCTGTGAATTTAATTCTATGTAGTTTTTTTTCCTAGAAATACTGTATTTACTAAAAACTAACACCAGGGTCAAGCTCGGCTATAAAACATTCCTTTTCTACCTCTTTTTTCCCCCATTGCTACCATCTTGGTTCTCCTTGACCTCTCAACAGCCCTCAATGGCCTTGACCATGGTCTCCTTTTAGGCCAGCTACGGGGTTTGGGTAGCACAGCCTTGTGTGGCTTTGGTTGCTTTCTCCAAAGGCCAGTCCCAGTAGATGTTAATAGGTAGAATGAAATGGAATGAGGTGACATTTATATGATAATGACACTTAAGGTTTCCTCTCCATTGGTGTGCCTGGAGGCTATGGGGGCACAGATTGGAGACATAGCTTGAGAAATCCAGGCTGCTTCCAACTCTCATCTCTGGATGCAATGCAAGAAATATATACATTCTCATGTACCCTCTCAACTTTGCTAGATCTTAATCAAGGTGTGGCTAAGAAAAGAGCTGAGGCCTAAGCCAGGAGATCTACTAGAGATCTACTAGATTGTGAGGCTGCAAACTGCCTAAATTAGTTATGTATCTGCTATTTGTAGAAGTGCCTTCTTAGGGATAAGTCCATTTTATTTTTAGTAGTATTCTATCCTAGGCTCTCTCCCTTATGAATAGCTTTAATGTTGTCCAGGTCCATGTGAGATGCCTGAAGAAAGATCTGAAAACCCACCTCAGGGACAAGCTTCCCTATAAAACAGTCCTTTTGTACTTAATTCTCTGTTGCTATTCCCCTCCTCCAGAGAAACCTTTGGGAATAAATAAATCTCTTTTCCTCAAAGCTATTTGGATTTCATTTTGATTTTTTTAGCTCAAGTTGAAATCCCAATTTCTTCTTCTAACAGTGATAAAAAAGATGGTTGCTTGGATGAAACAAATTATCTCTCCATATTCAGTCAGGATTCAGGCACAGTGATAGGACAGTGATAGGACAGAAGAAAGCTGGTAGCAATTGTGGACAATTTCTAGCAAGAGTGGGATGTGGGTCATGGACCATCTTGGTTCTCCTTGACCTCTCAGCAGCCTTCATTGGCATCGACCTTTAAGTATGCTTTTAAGCTGTCTACAGGGTATGGGTTTTGGCAGCACAGTCTTGTATGGTTTGGGCTGTTTTCTCCAAAGGCCAGTCCCAGTCCATGTTAATAGGTGGAGAGACACCTGACCCATGTCCATGCTCTTTTGGCAGACCACTAGGCTTTAGTACTCTCTCTCCACATATCCTTAACATCTGGGTGAAGTTTCTGGGTGAGATCATTTCCCACCATGGGATGAGATGCCATTGTATTCTAATGATACTCAGGTATACATCTGCATTGGAGAGTCTGGAGGCTGTGGGGGGATGAATTGGGCAAAGAGGCTCAAATCCTGGACTTCCTAGACTCATGCGACAATACACCAGCACGGACTTGTACGCCCTCAGGGGTGCCCCCCTCTCCTGGGTGCGACCCACCTCCTTAAATACTCGTAACCTCGATGACGGGCCCGAGTTTTGGGACCCGGAGAGATGGCTGGGCAGGGGCAGGGGCCGTCAATACAAATTTAATAGAAGGCCTCTGATTACTTTATCGAAATTTTTTATGGGGTTAGGGAGAGGGGTGGGAGATAGGGGTTGTTTGGCTATGGGGGGTGGCCAATCAACCATGGCTCAGGCCCCCGAGAGAGCGGGGTGTGGTTGTCTCCAGGGCTCATGAGCGGGTCGTGGGATTACCGATTCCCACGACGGGGAATGGCAGCAGGTGGATAGACAGAGGGCCGTATCGTTACCGGGAGGGCCGTCTCCGCTATTTGCAAGCGGTGAGGCGCTCCGACCCTCTGCTTCTTCCCCGAGGCTCCGGGAGCGAAGATGTGCAGCCTCCTGAGCTCCGGCTGGTGTACCTGAATGCCAGGTCCGTGGTTAACAAAGCTCCCCTCGTTAGGGATTTAGTTGAGGGTGAGCACGCGGACCTGGCTTGCATCACGGAGACATGGTTGGGCCCAGAGGGTGGGGTCCCTTTGGTTGACCTCTGCCCACCAGGCTTCCAGGTGCTACATTGGCCACGAGCTCATGGTAGGGGTGGGGGTGTGGCAGTGACTATTAGGGAGACCTTATGTCCGCGGGAGACCAACGTTCCTCAGATAGTCGGGTGTGAGTCTCTCTTTGTGAGATTTGGTTCTGGGGCGCAGTTGGGCTTGCTGCTGGTGTACATTTCGCCTAGTCGCGCAGCAGCAGCCCTGCCCGAGCTGCTCGATATCCTCTCGGGGTTGGTGGTTGAGTTTCCCAAACTTATAGTTTTGGGAGACTTCAATCTACCATCCCTGGGAGGTTCATCTGAGCTAGCTCGGGAGTTCATGGCTTCCATGACGGCCATGGACCTGACGCAAGTAATTTCTGAACCAACTCATGAGGGAGGCCACACTCTTGACCTGATTTTTTTATCTGGACGGTGGTTGGATGATCTTGGTGGGGGCTCTCCATTTATTATGCCCCTGTCATGGACCGATCATCACCTCCTGCGGATGGTCTTCCGTTTTGCCACCCCCCGCCGTGGGGGTACGGAGCCAATCAGATGGTTCCGCCCCAGACGCTTAATGGATCCTGATAGATTCCAAGCAGTGCTGGGGTCCCCACCTGCCTCCATTGCTCACAACTCGGCGGATGCCTTAGTGGAAGCCTGGGAAAGGGCAGCCACTGAGGCACTTGACCGGGTTGTACCCTTGCGGCCCCTGACCCAGTGCAGATCCCAGCGAGCTCCATGGTTCTCCGCAGAGCTCCGGGAGATGAAGCGTCGGAAACGGGGCCTAGAGAGCTGCTGGAGGTCTAGCCGATCTGAATCCGACCGGTTGCGGTTAAGAACCCATATTAGGTCTTATCTCGCAGCGATGAGGGTGGCGAGGTGTAATTACTTCTCCACCCTCATCGCGTCCTCAGATAATCGCCCGGCCGCCCTGTTTAGGGTGACTCGCTCCCTTCTTAATCAGGAGGTGAGGGAGGATCCCTTGCAGGGTCGTGCCGAGGAATTTAGCCAACATCTGTCGGATAAAATCGCTCGGATTCGGACCGGTTTGGACTCCAGCTGGGCAGAGTCTGGCGATCAGGACACGGGCGGTCTTGTCGATGTTATCTGGGAGGAGTTTGATTCTGTGACCCCTGATGAAGTGGACAGGATTATGGGGAAGCTGAGCTCCACCACATGTTTATTGGATCCGTGCCCTTCCTGGCTGGTTTACACAGCTAGGGAGAGGACACGAGGCTGGCTCCAGGCGGTCATATCTGCTTCTTTGAGTGAGGGTTATTTCCCCACCGTCTTGAAGGAGGCGGTGGTGAGACCTCTCCTCAAGAAGCCTGCCTTGGACCCAGCTGTATTGAACAACTTTCGTCCAGTCTCCAACCTTCGCTTTCTTGCGAAGGTTGTTGAGAGTGTGGTGGCGCATCAGCTCCCTCTGGTCCTGGATGAAGCGGATTATCTAGACCCATACCAATCGGGTTTCAGGCCCGGGTACAGCACGGAGACGGCATTGGTCGTGCTGGTGGGACATTCCTCTGTTCTAGTCCTATTAGACCTCTCAGCGGCTTTCGATACCATCGACCATGGTATCTTGCTGCGGCGTCTCAGGGGATTGGGAGTGGGAGGCACGGTTTTACAGTGGTTCTCCTCCTATCTCCAGGGACGTTCGCAGTCGGTGTTGACAGGGGGGCAGAGGTCGACTTCAAGGACCACCTGCTGCCGGTGTCAACTCCCCTCCGCCCTGTGCGTGTCCACAGAGAGGGCCTCCTCAGGGTGCCTCCAGTCAGGGAATGTCAACTGGTGGGCCCCAGGGGGCGGGCCTTCTCTGTGGGTGCCCCGGCACTATGGAACCAACTGCCGGTTGAGCTCTGGATGGCATCGGACCTCCGATCCTTCCGTCGCGGGTTGAAGACCGATTTGTTCGAGTTAGCTGGTCTGGCCTGAAGGGGTATTTGGGTTTTTAATTGGTTTTTATTTCACTATTGTTATATTTTAATTTGGGCATGGTTTAATTTTCTTTTAATTTTTGTATACTTACTTATATATGCCCTGTGAACCGCCCTGAGTCCCTTAGGGAGAAGGGCGGTATAGAAATTAAATAAAATAAATAAATTAAATAAAATAAATAAATAAATAAATAAATAAATAAATAAATAAACCAGCGTGTTTCCAACTCCTGGCTCCGGATGCAATACAGAAAATAAATATATACATTCTCATGTAATCTCCCAGCTTTGCAAGCTCTTAATCAAGGTATGCATGAGAAAAGAGCTGAGGCCCAATCTAGGAGACTGTTGTGTTCCCAGGAGCTGAGTCTGGGGAATCAGAGGTGTTAGGTACACACCTGTCCGGCCACCTGATTGGCCCAACCACGCGGTGGGAATCCCTGGACACTGGGTTGGGTGGCCAGGGCGAGCGCGGGAAACCTGAGCCTGCGGGTTGGCCAGCGCCGGGAGCGTCGGGCATATATATACAGGTGGCAGGGCAGGTAAGGCCAGTTCGGCCACGTGTATCGTCAATAAACAGCTAAATGCAGTCCAGCTCCGTGTGTTCACTCGCCAACCGACCAGACACAACAGTGGTGACGAGGGTGGGATCGGCACGGCAGAGACAGAAGCGCGAGATGAACGGACGCGAAGCAGGAAATTCAAAGAGCCGTCAGCCGCGACAACTCCGAAACAAACAGAGAGAGAATGGTGCAAGTCAGCTCAATCAGAGAATTCGACCCCAGGTACCCCGAAGACTGGATTGAATATGTGGGACAGGTCGAGGGGTACATGTTAGTGAACGGAATCACGGACGATCGGAAGAAAGCCGCCACGCTGCTATCAGCGGGACACCGGTTTACCGGGTCGCCGTGGGACTATGCCAACCAGCAGCGGTAGCCAGCGTTTCTTACGCTGAACTCCTCGGAAAACTTCGTGAGCACTTCACCCCGAAGAGGTCCGAACTATTTTGGAGGAGAATCTTTGAAAAGCGGAACCAGAGACCGGGTGGATCCATAACGCAGTTCGTGGCAGCAGTGAGAGAAGCCGCGTTTCGCTGCAAATATGATAACCTAGAGGTGCACATTCGAGACCGCGTAGTCCTGGGCTCACGCGATGAACAACTCCAAAACAGGATCATATCTAAGCCCACGGGGAATCTACAAGAGGTCCTCGACGAAGTGCTCACCTACAAAAGCACCGGCCAACGCGACCCCCCCACAACAGCAATGGCGCAACCACATCCATCCACCAAGAGTGCCTTGTGGACAGTGGGGTGGAGGACTACCTGTGGGAGGCCGACATCAACGTAAATGCAGACAGGCCACATGAGTAGGAAAGAGGGAGGCAATGGGGTGACTCGAAGGGAGGAGAAGGCATTGAGAAGCCACGACTTGGGGCTGCATAACAAAAATGGAATGTGTGGGCAGGGTGGGTTGCTGAAGGCAACTATTTGCAAAGGACTCCAGTTTCAACAGATCACATTTTGTTTACTTTGCCTGTGAACTATTTCCTGTTTGACCCGTGCTCTGTTTTGCTTTGAACAACTCTCCATTGGAAAGCATGTTCTGTTGCTTTTGCTTTTGGGACAATTAGCAAGTCTGTAACTCAAATAAAATGGGTTGGTTTCCCAGCGTGTTAAAAGAGGGGTATGTCTTTGTGAAGTAACAAAGACATACGTAGGCTGGGACCGAACAGACACATAACAGATTGTGAGGCTGCACACAGCCCAAATTAGTTATCATTTTAAAAGATATTTTTAACAGCTGATCTATGTCCTGCTGACCATAGGGTAGTGAAGAAGTGGAAGACACTTTGAGGTCAAGCTATTGCTAAGCACATTGATTTGTGCTTTAAATTGTAAGCCGCCCTGAATCTTCGGAGAAGGGTGGGATATAAATGGGATTAAAAAAAAGTCATCCTGAACTCCAGATTCTCACCCTGACTATGCCTTGCAAAAGAGCACTCCTGCAAGACAGAAGGCTTGCACACCCCATGTGTACAAAGAAGAATCTGGTTTCCTGCTGATGGAAATACCTGAGAGCTACAGAAACAGACATGCAAAATGTCCAATGACTACTGGGTATAGATGTACGGCAAGTGTTAGTAGAACCCTGGCTCTCCCACAACAATGGACTTTTAATTTGTGAGACTTCAATAGGAACCTATCAGGAGAAATTGCTGTCACTGCACAAAAGAATTTTGCAAACCACTGAAATAGTTTTGGACTTAGTTAACCTTCACCAACCAAACTGCCTGCCTGCCTGCTTTCTATTGCAACTCTTCTTATTAATTATGACATGTTGACAAGACCAACCTGCATATGAATTACCAGATTGTCATCACTGAACCACAATAGAATTGATTGAATTTATACTGGGACTGATGTATTAACTAAATGGAACATGGGGAGGATTGAAAACAAAACTCTGTATTCATATGTATATTTGTAATTATTAGGTAAAAGGTAAAGGTAAAGGTTCCCCCGCACATGTGTGCTAGTCGTTTCTGACTCTAGGGGCCGGTGCTCATCTCTGTTTCAAAGCCAAAGAGCCAGTGCTTGTTCGAGGATGTCTCCGTGGTCATGTGGCCGGCATGACTAGATGCCAAAGGCGCATGGAACACTTATCTTCCCACCGTAGTGGTCCCTATTTTTCTACTTGCATTTTTACATGCTTTCAAACTGCTAGGTTGGCAGAAGCTGGGACGAATAACAGGCGCTCACTCTGCTACGCGGACACTCAGGATTCGACCCGCCAAACTGCCGACCTTCTGATCAACAAGCTCAGCGTCCTAACCGACTGAGCCACCACGTCCCCATTTGTAATTATTAGTATGCTGTAAAGTGAATTTTTATTGATGTATCAGATATCACATATATGTGCAAAGAAGACATTAAGTGAATCCCCATCAAGTGAAACTCCAGGGGAAACTTGCAGAAGACTTGGAGTGATGGATTGTGAGGGTTGTTACTTGTTGGGCTAAACAGCTTGGCCTTCTAGCTGGCCAGCCAGCAGCCCAAGCCTTCTTGGCTGCCCTTGGAAACACACTTTGAACCAATGTGATATATTGCTCCAAAATCCTGAAGGAAGTAAGACTAAATAGATGGGTTATAAATTTATCTTTGCTTTGGAGAGTTGTGAAAGAAGCAGGAGAGAGAGAGAGAGAAAAAAATCTTCCCCTTCTCTCTTGCCCACACTGCTTTGGCTCTCCCCACTTTCCATGGCCTGTGCTCATTCAGCAACTTAAATTACCACCACTGAGCCTGCCAGTGTCACAATACCAACTGATATGCATGTTTGGAATGCATGCCATTTGGTGAGCGATAGAAAATCTGCCTGGCTCAGAGAGGGAGGTGCACAATTGGCTCCCCTCAGGGTAAAGGCTCTGCTCTCTTTTGCACAGGGCCCAAAGCATTGTTGGGTGAAGTGAGACAAGCCGGGTGAGAAAGACCAATGGCTGCTGGGAGAGGCTGCTGGGTTGGGACCCTGGCTGAAGACAGAAATGAACTGAAGACACCCACCTCCTGATACAGAAGGAGGCCTTGGGCAGTTCAGGACAAATGCAGTAGCCCGGATAGTAACCAGAGCTCTCCACCGTCCCAATAACTGAGTACAAAGAAGACTGTATGCGAAACAGCTTGTCCAGTACTTCCCCATCATCCCAACTGACCATTGATGGAACTCATAATGTGTGCACATGCTTCGTTTGTACCAAGAAAGTAGTTGATGACATGAATGCTACAAAGTGTGCCTTGTGTGACTCAATTGCAAAATGTGCGTTTCTGGGGCTAAATAAAGCCGTGGCCCAGTTTTTAAATTTGATGTCACTAAAAAAACTTCCACTTTGCTGTTTCATTGTTTTCCTGCTCTTGTAAGCTTAAACCCGATGAATGTGGTGTTTTGCTCAGATGGGATGACAGTAGGGAAGCCCATTTGCTTGAATGGACTGTCTGGAAGTAGTTTTGGAGGTAAAAGAAAGTACACAGAAAAGAACTCTCAGACTCTTGTCCTGATTCTACTAGGCCACCTAAATCGCAGAATGCTACAACGTCATAGCAGGACGTTTGCTTCCTCGTAAAAGAGGGGTTTCAAACTGCCGGCCCACGGGTCAGACGTGTCACGAAGAAACCGTGCCCACCCCATTGCCGGCAATGGGGAAAATGTTCCGATACGTCGCGCGACATCACGTGACGTCACAAGTTTGACATGTCTGTTGTAAAAGATGTCATGTCATGGAACAGGAAAACAAGCAACCAAATTTATTGTTTGGATTAGAAGACCCTGATGAATATGTTGAGATCACTGAACTGTGTTATATTAGTATTTTTAAGGGGTACCATAAAACCTGACCATATTGTGCAAGTTTTCCGTGATGGCCCCGAGTACAAAAACAAGTATGGTTCAATTGCACTGCTTCTTTGTAAAGTAATTTGCATTAATGAAGTGAGTAAATGGCAGTTTATCTCAACCATAAATGCGACCTCCAGGACTATGGCTTTCTAAGAGCATTATTAAAAAAACTCTAAAAGCTGTGAATTTAATTCTATGTAGTTTTTTTCCCTAGAAATACTGTATTTACTAAAAACTAACACCAGGGTCAAGCTCGGCTATAAAACATTCCTTTTCTACCTCTTTTCATTGCTACCATCTTGGTTCTCCTTGACCTCTCAGCAGCCCTCAATGGCATTGACCATGGTCTCCTTTTAGGCCAGCTACAGTTTTTGGGTAGCACAGCCTTGTGTGGCTTTGGTTGCTTTCTCCAAAGGCCAGTCCCAGTAGATGTTAATAGGTAGAGAGAAATGGGATGAGGTGCCATTTATATGATAATGACACTTAAGGTTTCCTCTCCATTGGTGTGCCTGGAGGCTATGGGAGCATGGATCGGAGACAGAGGTTTGAGAAATCCAGGCTGCTTCCAACTCTCATCTCTGGATGAAATGCTAGAAACTTATACATTCTCATGTATACTCATACTCTCCTAGCTTTGCTAGATCTTAATCAAGGTATGGCTAAGAAAAGAACTGAGGCCTAAGCCAGGAGATCTACGAGAGATCTACTAGATTCTGAGGCTGCAAATAGCCCAAATTAGTTATGTATATGCTATTTGTAGAAGTGCCTTCTTAGGGATAAGTCCATTTTATTTTTTAGTAGTATTCTATCCTAGGCTCTCTCCCTTATGAATAGCTTTAATGTTGTGCAGGTCCATGTGAGATGCCCGAAGAAAGATCTTGCTTGGTTGTCCGGGAACAGTTTGATCCTGCTTGACTTGACGAAGTAGACAGGATCCTTGATGCTGTCAGTGCAATCACCTGTCAATTAGACTCATGTCCCTCCTGGCTGGTGAACGTCTCCAGGGCAGTGAATAGCAGGTGGGCCCAGGCAGTCATAAATTCCTCACTCCAGGAGGAGACATTCCTGAGGCCATTTAAGGAGACTGAGGTCCACCCATCCATCAAAAACCATCATTTGATCCCACCTTTATCGACAATTTTCATCAAATTTCCTATCTTCCCTTTTAGTGAAGGTGTTAAAAAAGAAGGTTGCTTGGCAGTTTCAGAGAGGATCCTGGATAAAACAGGATGGCCTTTCAGTCTGGATTCAGGGCCTTTCAGTCTGGATTCAGGGCTATTGATGGGACAGCAATTGTGGACAATCCCTGGTAAAAGTAGAATGTGGGTTGTGGACCATCTTGGCTCTCCTTGACCTCTCAGCAGCCTTCAATGGTATTGACCTTTAAGTATCTGTTTAGGCCAGCTATGGGGTCTGGGGCCAGACAGAACAGTCTTGCAATGGTTTGCCCCCTTTCACCAAGGCTAACCCCAATCGATATTAATAGAGCGAAATCCAGCCCACGGCATTGTCTGCTTTCTCCAAAGTCTGGTCCCATCCATGTTAATAGGTAGAGAGACACCCGGCCCATGTCCATGCTCTTTTGGCACACCACAAAGCTTGAGTACTCTCTACATATCCTTAACATCTGGGTGAAGCTTCTGGGTGAGATTGTTTCCCACCATGGGATGAGGTGCCATTGTATTCTAATGATACTCAAATTTACATCTCCATTCGGGATCCTGGAGGCTATGGGGGGATGGATTGAGGACAATAGGCTTCTGGTGGACCTTGGCAGGTCTGAATGGTTCAGAGTGCATGGGGCTTCAAGATCTCAGACTTCTACTTCCTTAATTCTGGATTGGGTAGCACTAGCATTGACAGAGTTGGTTAACAACTTGGGCATTGTGGATGGTTGCAGCTAGTACAGTCTTTGCACAAGTTTAGCTTATTTTCCAGTGGAGGCATTTGCTGAATCAGGAACCCTTGCTCTCAATGTCAAAACTAGGAATTAAACTAAAATTTTATAAAATGTGCTTCATTGAGGAATATTCTTCGAGGGATTGCACTGTCAGCCATTCAACTTAAGAGATGCAATTCATCCCAAATTCAGGAGATAGTTGGTAGCAAAACAGGGAGTTACTGTTTTGTTGATGTCAGATTACTCAAGTTTGTGAAAAGACAAATTAGTGAATCATATTAGCTGACATCAAACATTTTATGGTTGTGCAAGAAACTGCCTTTTTGTTCCATGTCAGGAGTTTAAATTCATATTTATAAGCCATGATAACTATTGTAACACTGCCTTCTCTTAAATGAACACCAATATCAAATGTGAAACTGAATTCCTGTGCAACAGTGATAAAATAATAGAGTACCATACAATATTAGTGAGAATAATCCAATTTGTGATGATCCTACTTTGGAAACAAGTCACTGTTCACTCATCAGATATATGCAGATTACTGGTAATCAAGACAGTTCACATGGGAGATAAAATACACACCTGACTCCAAATCCTGGAACCCTCTGCTTTGTAGAGCCTTAATGAGTATGATTGTAGGCTGAGCTGAGTTTATGAATAAAAAATGATTATTTAAGACGTACAACTAGCTCTCTCAATATAGTATATTCTCCCTGGTTATAATTTTCTGCTTTTATTATGCTTGCAATGCTCTTGAACCATTCTTAATATTGTGACCAATCTTTTGGGTGCCAGGGACTGGTTCCTTGGAGGGTGGTTTTTCAGTGAACCAGGGAGGCATGGTATATGCACTGCCTTGACCCTGCAGTTGTGTGGATGGGACTTCACTCACACAGCCTGGTTCCTATCAGGCCACAGCCCGGTGCCAGTTCATGGCCTTGGGTTGGGGACCCCTGCTTTAATGGGACTGTATAGATAGTCAATCTCTAGACATCTTCTATGTGCTAATCATGACATGGATCTACAGTGAGGACATTGGGATTTCATTCATACTACAGAAGTGTAGCTGGATGCTAGTCAAAAAAGGGAAAATAGTTAAGACTTATGGAGTGGAACTACCAAGGATCACATAGCAGACATAAGACCAGTTATAACTATCTTTGTATCCCAGTCACATGGGAACCACAAAGAGGCAAGGAAGACAGCAACATCAAAGTATCATGAAAGGTCCTGACAGATCCTGAAGATCCAGTTCATTAGGAAGAACAAGATCCATGCCATCAGTATGTATGTATGTATGGCTCTGCCAGTCATCAGATTCCATGTCAGTATAGATTGCTGGCCAAACAAGGACATGAAAACCATTGATATGAAGACCTGGAAGCTCCACACAGTGTGGGTTCCACCCCACATCCAACACCCAGAGACTTTACACCAGATGGTAGAAGAATGGTTGGAGTATAGCAAGCATTGAAGTCATTGTTATGGATGAAACCCAGAGCATCTGGGAGTACATCAATAAGATGGCACCCAAAGTTGAACTTCTGAGAGAATGCCCGAGGTAGCAGATGTTGGAGAAAGATCAAGCAGAGGAAGTATCATAGCAAGACAAGACCCTGCATGGTATATACCATTGACAGCTGAGGTAGAGAATTGGTAAATCCTATAAGTGGCTGGGAACTGCTGGACTAAAAGATAGCACTCAGACATTGATCATAGCAGCACAAAAACAGGCACTAAGCACCAGATCCATAAAAGTAGTGGTCTACCATACTAGACAGAATCCAAGGTGCAGACTATGCTGGGACAGTCTAAAACTTAGTAGCAGGGTGTAAGATGAAGGCAAGAACAGCATATACTGAACAGCACAACTAAAAAGCTGGTATTGTGTATAGGAAACCTGTACAGAATATGGACTACTCTCCTTGGTCTAGATGGGAGATCCCACAAAAAGTAGTGGAAACTAAGATGGCTAAGATCCCATAGGTTTTCCACATGCCCACAAACAGGCAGGTACTAGCCAATCAATCAAACCTCACAATAGTGGACAATGGCCAAAAGACAGCAGTGGTAATAGATTTAGTGGTGCCAAATGACAACATCAGGAAGCAGTGTGAGAAACTGGAGAAGTACCAGAGTCTGAAGGAGGAACTGGACATGATATGGCAAGTAAATGCCAAAGTTTCCCAGTAATGGTAGGCTGCCAAGTGTCCAAATTTTGATCATATGATCATGGGGATGCTGTCCTAAGTGCAAAGTGTGTCATAACATAACCTTTTTACAGTGCTATTGTAACTTTGAAGATCGTTAACTGAATGGTTGTTGAGGACAATCTGTACAACACCAAGTTAGCTTTGCAATAGTAGCAAATATCTGTAGCTTGGGTGTAGGATGAGGGTGAAGGTTCGTTCTCTGAATTTGAGGGTTGGTTTCCAAATGTTTCGTTACCAGGCTAGATAACATCTTCAGCACTAAACACAACCAACCTTCAAGCTCTGAGAATGATCCTTCACCCGCACCAAACTAGCTCTCTGAAGTGTGAAGATCTATTAAAGACTAATGACTATAATTAAACAGCTATTCACTGGAGACAGATTCTATTAGAATCCCTGTTTGTTTCTATTAAAGTATTGTGTAACAGTACCTGTTGGGAGTATTAGCTGTCAGTTCACTTCCTTTTAAGCCTCCTTTTTTATCCCACACACTACATGCTTCAGTAGGTTTCTACATATTAACTTAAGTAATGTATGTGCTAATGTCATAACTATTTGATCGATTTAATTTGCCACCATCTACTCAGATTCTAAATTAGGTTAATCTTTAAACGAATCATATTGGAACATTGATAAGCACCTTCATATTTAGTAAAATACATTGTTAGCCACAACAGTAGTTAAATTCTTGATTAATAAAATGCAAATATTTACATTTTACAAAAATATTTGTAAAACAAGAGGAAGTAGTTGGGAAAGAGACCACATTCAAGCATGTTGCTTCTGCTACTCTCCCTGCTTCTTTATAAAGATCTGGAATCACAACACTGAATGAGTTTCTTTTAAATGTTCTAATGTACAAGAGGCTTCTCTTGAAAATACCAATAAGGGCTCCTGTCCTGGACTTGCTAACTTGTAGCCTTGCAGCCTTGAGAAAAGCTGTCATTCAACAAAGGAGACAGTATTTCACCATCTAATCTTTATTAAACACTGCAAGATCAGGTAAAACCAGGATGCTCAAATATGGGAGGAGATGGCACCCTGGAGAGCTGTGGATGGCTTCTCTGCATAAGGAATGGAGGCTGGAATTACCTCACTTCCTTTCTTCTTCCCATCAATGCTTGCAACAGGAAGTGACAGGACAGTGAAAGGCATATAGTTTCTTTTAAAGGCACATTTGAACACAAACACCAGCAGTAACAACGGACAGAAATAGGACTCTCTAGTCCAGGGGTCTTCAAACTTGGCCCTTTTATGACTTGTGGACTTCAACTCCCAGAATTCCTCAGCCAGACAAGCTGGCTGAGGAATTCTGGGAATTGAAGTCCACAAGTCATAAAAGTTTGAAGACCCCTGCTCTAGTCTGTAAGAGCAGTGAGCTCTTTGGAGCCGGGATAGTTCCATCACTTCAGAGCTTGTCCCAAACGTATTAAAAATGTTTAAGGTTGAACACAGGTATATATAATAATGTATGTATGAATGAATGAATGTTATTGCTCAAGGATAATTGAAGATTCCCATTTGCATCATGATTTCTCAATATATCCTGTATTAACAAAATCTAATTTTCATATTAATTTTACCTTGACTAAGTGATCAGAAAATCAAGATATGTATATTTGTTCATTTGTTCAAGCCAAATCTAGCTACCATGTTATTATTATTTTTAGAATAGAAACCTATTGTTGCTCTGGAATTTTTAGGTACATTTAAATGTAGTCTTTTAAGTTTCTAGTGTTGTTTTCATATTATCTGTACCATCATCTTTGCCAGTTTAGCTTACTAGACCAGCAGTTCAGGAGAGGGCCAATAGAATGTAGTTTACTCAGAAAAATCACCTCTACATTTCACTATTTATTCCCTACATGTTATCTGGTTTCATAAAAAAAAAAACCTATTTCAGTCATTACAAATGCTGAAATTCATTATTTCATATTGTGATTACAGAAATCCTGAGTATAGAAACAAAAATATTTATACAATTATAGAATCATAGAACTGGAAGGTACCTTGGAGTTCTTCTAGTAGTCCAACCACCTCCCAAAGTAGGATTCTTTTTTACATCCCAAGAAAGGTTGTCTAATCTTTTCTAGAAAACTTTCAGTGATGGACACCCACAGTTCTGGGAGAGAAACTGTTCCATTGATTAATTCCATCTGGCATGATCTCCCAACCTTACGGGAGGATACACCTTAACCCAGAGGATACACCTTAACCCTTAACTGCTTGTGTAACTTAGAGAAAATTGGAGTCTCTTTGTCCACGCCAGGCCTGACCTAGAGAGGAAGTGGGCCAGTCATTGGGATGAGATGATACACGGCAGCAAGATGGACAGCAAATTTAATAAATAAGATGAAATGATTTTTTTTTAAAAAAAAATCCTTGCTTTCTTTTCAATGTTCTGAATTAACCTAAATTCCATCAGACCCCTGAGCAGCATTCTTGCTTCAAGGACCATGCCAGACTGAACAGTTTAAGATTTGGCAATGACAGAAGGAAGTATTTCAAGCAGGGCAATAAATGGTTTTAGTTACCAGGTAATTTCCCCAAATGTCCTTGAATACGTAATTTCCCATAATGCCCTTGAGTCCAAATCCTAGCTACTTGGTTGGGAACCTTTTTGAAGCAGGGGATAGAAAAGACCTTGGGACCTGCAATGTTGCAAAATTATGGCAACTGTTCCTGCTGACATCGTCTAATATTCTGAACATGTGTCACTTTAGTGTTCCTCATTAAAAAGCAATAGGTAAGAATGGCCATCATAAGATCAAAAGAGAAAATAGGCATCGAATCTAGTTTTCATCTTTGCCAGAATTTTAAGAAATCAGAATGAAAGACAACAACAGTATTTGTTTTGCTCCTCTCCTTAGGGAGAGGGTCTGTGTGCCATATTCAAGTATAAACTAGATCTTCAAAATCACATGCCAATTTTGGCAGATTTTATTATTTTATTTGGATAAAAAACCCTAGATATTTTTCTGATATATTTTATAGCATTAATATGTGCATAATTAAGGAAGCCTTATTGTACTCAATCAAAACATTCTCTATTCCAATTAGATATGTTGTTGAACATACCATGGTGAGCAACACATTCATTTTCCCCGTACCTTCTCTCCATGGCACCCTTTAGTGAATCTCAACCTTCTTGTGCAAGTTGTAGGGAGAGATAATTTGAGGATCCTATTCTGATGAATACTAATTGTAAATTACTTCAGGAATACAATTTGCATTAAATATGGAATACAATACAATCAATGAAAAAGAAAGCTTGAAAAGAAGACATAATTCATTCAATTTGTTTCAATGAATATTTATTACTTGATATAAAGAACTTCTGGTCTCGCATTATTCAAGTACCAATTTCCTTAATGATTTGTCAAGTAAGGAATTGTTGTGCAACATACATTGTTTTGCCACATGCTCATTTTGGCAAGCCCCAGATAAGAGAAGACATCTCTGTACAAAGATCCCAGCACTTTTATAAAAGCACCAGACTTTTATAGTACCAGATAAATTAGACATGGAGACGCTGTCAACCATTTTAACTTTCCAGTTCCAGATCTGAAAACTGCTTTGTCAAAGCAAGTATGTTTTATGTTTTAAAATATATTTTATTCATTAGAAGGAAAAATCAAAATCAAATGGATTTTGCCTGTGGCTGGCATTTATGTTGCCATAGATTCCACTGTACAATTTCTATAAGCTCTACAGGCTCCTGATTTAAGTCTTTCTAGTAAGTGATGCACTAAAAACCCAAGCAGTCAGCCCTAACAGGTTTGTTTCTTCCCCAAGTCTTCAAGAAAAGCACAGTGATAGCCGGTAATCCTTATTGCAGTGGGATTTTTATTGCATTGCTAAAGTGGTATGCCCAACCTTTCTGGAATCACACATGCTTATATATCAGATCACAGAAGTGATAAAAATGAGAGTCAACATTACCCAGCTAAAAATTATTCAGTTGACCTTTTCAATAAATAAACTCAAAAACCTTAAAAAATACCAATGAACTTTATTGTCTGGATTAATTTTTAAAAATAACTTTTTGGCAAACCATTCTTGGTATTAACAAAGAAAGGTGGCCAAACCCAAATAGGATGGAGAAATATATAATGATATAAAGCTTGCTGTTGAAAAGAAAAAAATATGAATGTGATCCTACAATTTCTGCCATAAACATTCAGTTTCCCACATAGCTGGCATCTTGACCCACAGCTTCAAACAGAGTACAGTGGTAGGGCAAGTAGGATAGTGGTGGTGGTGGAATTTAAGGTGGCTGAGAAAATAGAAGTGACAGTAGAAGTGGAGGGACTCACTTGGCCATCTCTCAGCTATACACCTCAAGAAACTCAAAGGCTTTCTACTGGACCCCATTTTGAAGATCAACCAAACCATGATGACTTTTGTAGTGGCTATGGCAGCTCCAATCACAATAATGTAAAAGATGGCTTTGGAGAAGCTCATTTTAGTGATGATGCTAGATTATTCTTGAACAATGAAAAATGCACCATGCAGAACTTGAATAATTGTATGGCTTCTTACCTGAGCAACATGAAACTTAGGAGAAAACAGTCATCTTGAGTGCTTAATCTAAGAGTGGTATCAAAATCATTGAGAGAACACTGAATTGAAGGAGTCCAGTTCTTACTTTAATGATACAAATACATTAGTGAGGTAATATACTGTCTCATTGTTTTAACTGCCTGAAAAAGGGGGTTGCCTGTGTCTACAATTACAATAATGGCTAAATAACTAATCAAAATAACTAATCAAATAAATGTGGTTCTTAATTGATGCTAAGCTATATTTATCTTATTCCCCTCCAAATAAAAATAAAATATATATCCAACAACTAATGTTTTGCCCTTACATCTGAATTATGCAAATTTGGTAATCACTAGGTGAAGACTGCATTTTGCCCAGGGGCTGGAAATTATCCCCAATTTAAATACTACTGTGGGTGACCATAAATGACTAGGGATTTCATGCTGATGAACAACTTGCACAGTAGCAAGCTCAGTTATATTGCTATGGAGGGACCCCTCTCTATGATTAGCAAAGGAAATCAGTTTTCCATTAGATCACAGCAGGCTAGCAATTAGAGGCTAATTATTTTGCAGATTAATGATCTCTTTGTAAGGAGCTACATTTTAGATTAGGCATAGGTAAAGGTAAAGGCAAAGGTTCCCCCGCACATGTGTGCTAGTCGTTTCCAACTCTAGGGGCCGGTGCTCATCTCTGTTTCAAAGTCGAAGAGCCAGCGCTTGTCCGAGGACATCTCTCCGTGGTCATGTGGCTGGCATGACTAGATGCCAAAGGCGCATGAAACACTGTTACCTTCCCACCGTAGTGGTCCCTATTTTTCTACTTGCATTTTTATGTGCTTTCGAACTGCTAGGTGGGCAGAAGCTGGGACGAGTAACAGGCACTCACTCTGTTACGCAGCACTCGGGATTCGACCCGCCAAACTGCCGACCATCTGATCGACAAGCTCAGCATCCTAACCCACTGAGCCACCACATCCCTAGATTAGGCATAGAAAAATTTAATTTTTTTAACTTATTATGATTACTGCTCAAGTTCCATAATTGCTTTTAATGAGCCATCATCATCATTGTCATCACCACTGTCACCATCAACACCATCATCATGAATGGAACTGATGTATTTATCACAAAGAATCTCAGAAATATTTGCCATTCTGATGGCTTTTGTTATCTTTATTATGCTTGGAGCATGTAAATATGCATTACTATGCTATGAGCAATAGATGTGCGGTACTCAAATTCCAGTGAAAAATGTCATAAAGATTTATATCTGTGGTGGGATTAGAATTCATGGGTGCCTAGTTTCTAGTCTTAATCACACCAATCTGGCTCTGTTTGACATTAACTTTTCCTGCAAATGTGTTGGGCTGCCACAGATCATCTGAAAATTCTAGTTGCTGTTATAATATAATGAAACAGGCAAAAAAAAATTAGACAAGATTTAAATAGTCCCATTTTTCTCCAATGTCCATAGCTCAAATAAATATTAGATGCAAGCAATCCGTTTCTTTTTTCTCTTGTATAAATTGTTTTTTCTCTCTTTTCCTCCAATTCTCCTTTACTCCTTACTCTTCACCATCCAATGGGAAGGGGACTTAAGAATTAAACATGCTTTTCATAGAGGTACTCACAAACTTCTGTTTTAGGCCGAAACATTTTATTGTTTATATTCCACCTTTATTATTTTTATAAATAACCCAAGGCAATGAACAGACATTGTACTCCTTCCTGATTTTATTTTCCCCATAACATGAAGTGGTTGGACAGAGAGTGTCACTGGCCCAAAGTCACTCGGGTGGCTTTCATAACCAAGGTGATACTTGAACTCAGTGTCTCCCATTTTCTAGCCTGTGTCTTAATTTATCAACTTCCTTAGACAAGTCATAAATCAGCCTTCGCATTTTAGCTTTCTCTAAATGTGTTATATAAGGATGGAGGATTAAGAAGTCTAATCAAATATCCTATAAAACTGGGACATTACTTAAATGGAACCACATAGAACAGTTAGTAACAAAATAAATACAAATGTAAAAGTAAGTTTTAACTTTAAAAGAAAATGGCTAATAGTATAATAGCCTATTAGCCCAAGCAAAAATTGGATACCGTTGATGGCTAAAGATTTTTTTTTTATGAAAATCTCCAGTTACAGTGGTATTTTAGTTTCTCCAATTGTGAAATAGAGATGAGACTGAAGGTGGTATGCACCAAACCATAGACGCTGATCTTATGTTCACTTTTGGATCACCTGACTTTGGAAGAGTCTGATCTGGGGGTGTGGGACAAATCTATTCAGGAAGAGCTGAAACAGCTTAAGAAGAGGAAGGAAGCATTTCCTCACTCCTTTATCTCAAAGATTATTAAATAAGCATGCTAATTACAAATAGAATCTATACCTACATATGGGTCTCTCTTGCCGCAGGGAGCAGTTTAATATTCCTAGGTCATTTCTGTAATTGTTCACTTTTCATTAGACATGATAATAAAGGATCCCAAGCTTCTGATATTGTTTTTTGCAAACTGTGGGAAATTTAAATAGTAATTAACATTAGGAACTTAATTAGTAAAGACTCCTAGAAGATTCTCCTGTTTTGCTATGGCTGAGTTTTGAAGAATGGAGAATTGAGTATAGTTGATTCATAAATAGCGTCTTTGTTCCTTTTTGTCTAATAAGGTTTGCAGATTGGGCATTTATAGATAATTCTGAGTTTATATCTTCCATATAGGTAGAAATAAAGGGCTTTCTAATGTGTGATTTACAGTTGGAATATTCCTGTTTGATAAAGATTAGTCTTTCAGATAGATTAGTCGTGTTTTTGATTGGGGGCTGGTGATGGTCCTTAACCTTCAAACATAACAGACCAGAAGATATCAGTGCATATCTGAGCAGTCAAATGTACATCTGTTTCACTTTTTAGATTTTCTGGGGGGGTTGCCACATACAGATGTGATTCAGATTTTTAATTTCATCTGGAAAATTGATCCAGTTCAATTCAGACAATTGAACTGAGTATACTGTTGGACATGCATGAATTAGGAACCAGAATTAGGGACCAGAGGCACAGACACTTGCCTGGGCTCCTCTGGGAGGAACAGTAGAAAGTAATAAGGTGAACAGCAACAGCAGCAGCAATGACACAATTATTTGGTTATGACCAGTACTCATGGGTGCAAATCTAGTATGTGTGTTTGTGTGATGCTCTCAGTATGCTCTTATGTATAGAATTTAGGTTCTGGCCTGCAGGCAGAGTGTGATTTTCAAAATTAATCATTGGAATTCTTATCCTGTGTCCAGAATATGGAAATGATCCTGAGGACTTGAATATAAAGTGGTAATTGAGAAAAACCAAAGGTTGAACAATGGTATGTAAGGAAAGTAGGTTACCCTTGTAGAATAGCATTACTGTCAGACTGCATTTTCTGCTGCTTAAAAAAGAATTATTGGCAGATCATCCAATGTAACATGTGAGAAAGATATGTGGTTAGTAGTGTGAATTGAGTAGCAATGGGCACTTGTAGAAGAGATAAAATGGTGGATAAGTATAATGTTGGATTTTTTTATTATTATTATTTTTTAAATTCCATTTATATCCTGCCCTTCTCCGAAGACTCAGGGCGGCTTATTGCAGGCTCTACCACCATCACAATCATTATCTAGTTTAAATTTTACTGTCTATCCCCCACAAGAAACAGAATATCAAATATTGTTATCACTGCAGGGCAAGGAGCATCCTGATTCAAAGTATTTTGATTTTTTTAAAAAAAATATTTTATCTGAATGGGAAAGAAACATGAACATCAATTTCTTAAGTCTCGGCTGTTGGTAAGAAAGGCACTGAAATGTCCTATGAGCTTTGAACCTACTCATACTTCTTTGCTTTGTACTATATGTCAAGACATGTTGATATGGTTTTGTTCCGTTTTGCAACTGAATAAATACAGTTGTGTAAAATCTCAGTTTCTATTAAGGCTCTAGAATTTGCAATTCTTGGTGAAGAATACTGATGGCTGTACAATGATGTGTAAGTTAATATCCTGAGCACAAAATTGATTTACCCATTATAATATAAGGGGATGGGGAAAGTATAGCCAATCCATGGGCCTGCCAGAGATGGGCTTGTTTCTGTCATGACAAGTCAGATGGATTGACCATGCAGAGTTCTGATCTCCATCAGGTGATATAGCAAATATAAGAATAGAAGTCATGCAACTAGTTAACTCAGACTAGGTTACATTCCAGAGATTACATTCAAGTTATTTTAGTTTCTCATCCTTGCTCTTATCAATTGCCCAGGCATTCAGTAGACAGACTGACAAACATTATTGGCTTTTCTTTAACTAGAGGACACTAGACTTAGATGGGTTCTTCAACTTCTATCCAAATGGGTTTTCCTTTTTGTGAATGCCTTTCCTCTCCACCTCTCGCTGTTTCTGTTGAGTTAAAGGCTGGACCAAATTACTGTAGTTTTCTCTGAATGTTATATACATTTCTGGTCTAGGCTGAATCAATAAAAGATGACTTGTGAAATGTAAGGTTGGTCTAGGGAGTAATGGGATATATGTTTGACATGACATGCATCTTAATGTAAAGATAATTTGCATCACCCAAACCCATATGCCGCATGTGAACAAATTAAGGCCCCAAGAACACCTGTGTGCTTTTAAGTCTTGGATCTAATTCTCACAACCTCATCAAATTTAAAGGGAGAGAAAGAAAAAAAACAATGGAGATCAGATTTAAATATTGCAATCAAACCAAAATTTGCTTTCATTTGATCTTTTCCACACATTTGTAGGGAAACGTGGTGTGCCCCTTAAAGACCAAATGTGGCCCCTTGATTTGAAAAACTTGTGTTCTGCTAAAAATTCTACTGTATATGAAAGCACAGCTTGTTTTCAGAATTTTGCAAAGCAGCTGCATAAGTAAAAATATACTAAGATATATGCATTAAAGGAAAAAACATACAAGAAAATTGTTTGCAAAAAATGTCAATGAATATAAAAGTGACCCAAAACAAGCTTAGAGTTGGGGAAATAAACTGAACAAAGCCTACACTGACATTTTTTTCATCCATTATATAAACTGCAGAAAGATGGTGCTTACCAAATTTAGCAGCCTTTTTTCTTATATACAGAAAAATAGCATCTCAAATGTTAGCTTCCTTTCACTATTTAGTCAAGCAGAATAATTTGGGTTTATGTATGTGTGTACTTGTTTGAATTAAAACTGGTTCTTCCATTTGTTCAACCTCTTTGTAACTTAGCCTCTGTGTTGTAAAAGATTATCTTAGCAAAATGACTGTAACCCTATAGTAGTAAGCTACAACATGTATAAACTGTTCGTGAATGTGGTAGAGACATTAGCTAGCCTGCATCAAATGTGAGATTCAGAGTCAAAACCAAGAGTACAAAGATACTCCTTGCTATCAAGAAACAGTTGGGTCAGGAGACCCACCAGTAGCTTGAGGAAGGGAAGCATCCTGCTTATGTAGAAATTTTCAAAGCAATAAAATGCCAGTAACTATTTTGAGGTGTGAAAACATGTTTCCAAGTTAGTAAAGTTTTCCTCTTCTAATAAAATGCATTTTTTCAAAAGGACTGGAATAAGCAAAGAGGTAAAGGTGGAAGGATTCTTTAAAATAAGTATAGATAGGTTTCTTTAAAACTATACCCAGTTTGGTGGGCTCAAGACAACAAAATTACTAACACAGGTCCCTACACAACACACCAAACACACAGTGCTATTCATTACTATCTCCACTCTTCCCCACTACTACTCCTTCTGCTAGTCTTACTCCTTGAGAGGACTGCTAAAGAAAAATACCCCTTTCAACCCCCCCTTCCCCCTCTTTTAAGCTGCTTTACTTCCCTCCACATCCTTTTCCCTCTTCTCTTTCCCATAAGACTCTTTGCTGCTTCACAGCACAGCATTTATAGTCTATCTCACCACCTGATGCTGGGGGAGGGCTTAAAAAGCTGAAAGCAGCACAGGTGTCAACAATTTTCTAGGCAGCCTGCTCTCTCAGAGTCTCATCATGAAAGACCAGTTGAGACAGAGAGGCCATAAAAGCAAATAACCATATGCTAAGTAATGGACTAAGTCTGGAATAATAATCAGGACTGAACAAAGGAGCAAGAACTTCCAACAATTGTTCTATTACTTTTCATTCCTGGCTTACTTCAGTTTTTTGCTGAATCACAAGTTGCAGCCAATATAATTTATGCAATTCTTTGATATTTTGCTAACAAGCAGCATCCAGCAAATTAGAAATGATCACGATCCAGCCAATGTACTGGACCTCTGTGAACCAGAGCACAATTACATTAAGCCATAATGTTACAAACCATGTTATGTGAACATAGCCACTCTTGTGGGCTTTGGGGTTTTTTTGTGTTCTTTGAAACCACACTATCTTTCACTTTAAAACTTTTGATTTGGATAAAATGTAGTTTTATCTCTAATTACTAATGCAGAAAGAATGATGTTAATTTTCTTAGCCAATATTATTTAAAACAAAAACAAAGGCTGAAATTGCATTCTATGCAGCAGAGGCACTAATAATGAGATTATGTTCCAGGATTATCCAAAAATTACTAAGTGACAAAATTAATATGCCCATTAAACAGTAGCACTGTTGCTAAAATGCCAGACTGAGACACCCATTTAAAGTCCCTACTCAACCATGGGTGTCACAAAGTGACTTCAAGTTATTTTTACTTCTCAGTTCAATCACAAGGCTGTTAGGCAGATAAGGTTATGGAAAAATTGCCCCCCAATGCAGTACAACTTTCAACTCCCAGACATAAGGTGGAATATGAACACCATAAACAAAGACATCTGAGTTCAGCATTAATACTGAAAAGGAATTGTGCATGTAATAAAAAATCAATAGCAGTAGAGGATTAGAATCTACTTTTCTGGATTTCAAACATTTCATAATTTAATTTTGAAATTTGACTTTTGAGAAACTTAAAATCTAATGATTGAATTAATTTTAAGGAATTGCATACAAATACCCTGTAAATTCAAAAATGCTAAGTTGCCTTTGCTTAGCACTTCTAAAAGTCTGAAATGAAACAAGGTGGTATTTAAAAAGCATTTTTACTCATATTCATTTAAATTTAGTCCTGGGAACCTCATTGAATCAAATAGAATTTGTTCCCAAGGTACAAAGGTTTCTGTCTCTTGTGTTACTTGCTTTTATGTTCTCAACATCTCATAGAAACTTTGCTAATGAATATGTTACCTAGTTGCATAATGAAACAACTGCAAGCAGAACACTAAGCTCAGAGAGCACCAAGGACTCCATAGTTTATATAGCATCACCCAACCCTTGCTGGGGTTATCATCAGCTTTAGTGCCAAATCAGCAGAGGAATGGCTGAGTGATCTTATAACATGGCATTTTAGATAACCTCAGTGGTGGGATTCAGCTGGTTCTTACCACTTCGGCAGAACTGGTAGCTAATTTTTTGTTGCCTAGGCCCAGAATGGACTTCCGGAAGCAGCATCCACATAGAAAACTGGTAGTTCACATATTTGAATCCCTCCACTGGATAGCCTCAATGCTGTATTAGAGTATCAATTACCAATGCAATCAAATACTGAAATTAAAGTGAAGGGGAAAGGCATATTCTTCTAAGTCAGTGGACCAGTCGGCCATGGAAACAACTTCACATCTTTAATCTGTGTCATCTTCACCTGAACTAGATGATGCAGCAGCTTGACAACTAAGCACATTTTCAGTACAGCAGTGAAGTCAAATGTATGTATTTCCACAAAACAGATTTTGTTCCACAATCATATGGATAAAGGAGAAAAGATGGCACCTATTTAAGGTGAAATGGGTGATCAGCCTTTTAACACTAAACCTCTGATATAACTAAAGGTATCTTAGATTCAAACTAGCAGGGAAAAAGTGAAGGCAGAGTGATTTCCTTTCCTTTTTTTGCTCCCTATTCCAGGTCTTATTTCTTTAATTTCCCTTTGTGGTATAAGGAATGGGAGAGAAGTGGCTGAAACATACTAAGGACATTTCATGTTGGAGGGTTAAATACACATAGTCCTCGACTTATGAGCACAACTGTAAGTTGAGGGCTAGTTTTAGGTCCACTAGATTTAAAACTTTCCATACTATCACCTCTATATTTCTCCCAACTGGGCTGCTTTTGAGAGGCTGACACTGGATCTTTCCAGCCAGGCAAAAAATTAATGGTTGGATCTATTTTGAAGATAATCTCTTGGATCATGGTAAAGGCCTGGAAGCCTCTTTCTGGGGGATAGGATAACAGCCTTAATTGTCTCCTCATTATTTTTATTGCCAACAGATTTAATTTTCAGTGATAAACATAAATCTGCAGTTACCTATCAACCTGCTTGTAAGTATATCTAAATTGTGAATCACTGCAGTTGTTATATTACTAACACAGCTGTCAAGTGAATCAGGCTTTGCTTCTCAGCAGCTCACAAAAGGGGATCCCTTAACCCCAGGACACTGCAGCCATCATAATACATACCAGTTGCCACCCATCTGAATTTTGATCGCATGACTATGGAATGCTGCAATGTTGAAAAGCAATCGTAAGTCACCTTTTTCAGTGCTATTGTGACTTCAAACAGTCACTAAACAAATGGTTGCAAGTTGAGCACTACCTGTATAGAAAACAGGATATCAGGCAACCTCAGAGATGCTAGTTTTACATATACAGAAAAAATTTTGTAGCAAGAGTGCACATCTTCAATTGTCCCAAATCCCACACTAGGATTTGTGAAGCATTTTAAAGTTTGCAGTTCAAAAATGGGAGGGCCTATGGCAGGGGTAGGCAACCTTGGCTCTTCTGTGACTCATGGACTTCAACTCCCAGAATTCCAGAGTCAGCACAGCTGACACAGCACATGAGTCATAAAACAGCCGAGGTTGCCTACCCCCTGGCCTATGGCATGGAGGATGGTGATGAAGCGGTGCTTTAACCACCTTGCAATTCTTAAGCCTAGGCTCTACAGGAAGAAGCACTATTCCAGGTTTCTCTTTAATACAATTGTGCCCTAAGTTAAGCCAATATATACTGTATGTCTCACCTGTTGTGGGTGTGGGAGCACAGTGGCGCTTCATTTTGCAATTAAGCTTATCTTCCTAATGTTAATGACATGCATCTCTATCTGCAAAATCTTTCCTTTGCCCCTCCCTAATTGACTCCTCTTTTATCTTCATAATCACAATTGGTCTTTGTTTTCCTGTTCTGATTCAAGTACACTAATTTTTCCTTTCTCACTGCTGCACTTTTCAAAAAGCATTTGCAAAGGAAACCAACAGCATCCTAGAGTAAACAGAAAGGGACCTTTTATTGGTGGGTCCTTTTTAAGTTAAACTCCTCTGTTTCTTCCCCTCAGGCAGACTTTCCCCTCCTCAGATCAGAGCTAATGATGGGGAAAGGAAAAGCCATTTCAGACACTAACAAGCAAACTTTCCTCTGCGAGCTAGGCTTAGGGAGACAATAGACCACTCATATTTAATCCACAGCCTCAATTCTATCCCAAGTTACCTAACTTTTCTGAACTTGATGGACAATCGTTTCTAGCTTCTATGCAATCTCTGAAGATGCTGCCCTGGAAAAGGGCACAGTTTTTAACAACCCTCTAGTGCCCCTGTTATGATTTTAAGATCTTGTCTTAGAATGATACAACTAATGTCCCATTCTAGTTGTATCATTCATTGAGTAGTTTAGAAATGTAGAGTTGAATGGAAAAACCACTGATCTGCTTATATAATATGTGTTGTTACATTATGGTGTGGGATTGTACAATATACAAATGCGCTGCAGAACAATCAGTGGAAATTTTTTTAATCATGTGGACAACCAGCAGAAAAAAGACACTTGGTGAGATTGTATGTAGCATTTTTTTAATACAAGAATAAGTATATATGCTGAAAGCTATTTTGGATTATTCTGAAAAGGGAAATAAATTTCTGCATTGATTATGGTAGACAGCCCAGGAAGCGATCTGTGTTTCACTATGAAAATTTTCATATGAAACAACAACAATATATCTAACTGTATGTTATGGACGAGCAAATATATTACAGTATAAGCTTTTGTGGATTCTAATGCATTGAAGCTTCTAGTCTAATGGCATTAAGGCTCATTACTGGGGGGGGGTTGTTACAATAAGTGAGGATATCTCCCCGTTTGTGCTCTCTTTGTTCAGCTTTGTCCCAAATTAAAAACTTTGGTACACTGCACACCTAGGACTTTGGAATTTTAAAATAAGGCCAAACTATTTGTTCTCATCTCTTCAAATTAAGATCCACTCCCACTCTTTCTGTACAAGGGTAGGCTTGCCAACTACATTGGAACAAATAACTATTAGGCCAGTCTGCAAGAATAGCAAATTCTGTATTTTGTCAAGTTTCAGCCTTAATTCAACAGATTCTTCCCTCCAATGGAAATGGCCAGTGACATTCCATTTGGTCCTGATTTGATATACTTCATCCCAATTCCTTGTATTTAAGAAGCTGATACTTATTTAAATAGAAGTTGGTAATTTCATCAGCCTTTCTGGCTGGTTCTCCAGTGGATGCGGAAACACAAGGAAGCCAAAATACCAACACTTTGCATAAAGCTATCACTATGGATCATAGTAGACGTTTACCGGTCTACTATAGAGAGCGTCCTCTCACACTGTATTATGGTTTGGTATGCTGGCCTGACAGCTGTGGATAGGAAGATATTACAGAGGGTGGTGAGCACAGCACAAAACATTGTGGGCTGTCCCCTGACACTACTGGGTGACATCCCTAGGGCTCGCTGACTTGCAAGAGTGAGGAAAATTCTCAGGGATGACTCACACCCTGGACGGTATCTCTTTACTCTCCTACCATCCGGTAGGAGATATAGGAGTATAGCCAGCCGTACCAACAGGCTGAAGAACAGCTTCTATTCATGGGCTGTCAGGCTCTTGAACAGGACATAATTTTATGTGTGACTGTGTTGTGTATGTAAATAGTTGCTAACAAGGGAAATAGCAGATTGCAATATAGCTGGGTTTTGAGCGGGAGATTCAGGTGCAATCATTGGATGCAATAAACTAGAAGCGGGAAAATAGACTCCGTTGATTGGTTACAGTTCAAACACTACCACTATAAAAGGTTGCAACATTTGACAGATGACAGTTGACTTGTGTATTCAATAAACTCGTTCATTGTTAAACCACTCTGAGTCCTCGTCTATCAGAACCAAACAATTGGCGACGAAGGTGGGATAGACAGAAGACCAGAGAATTGGCGGAATTGTCGCGCAAAGGCGGCAAATTCGGAACAAGTCACAGTCAACCGAGCGGCCGCGGCAGAATAAGAAAAATTCTCCAAATGGCGCAAATCGGGTCACTGAAGGAATTCGACCCAAACTTCCCCGAGGATTGGGAAGAATACATCGGACAAGTCGAAGGGTTCCTGTTAGTGAACGGAATCACAGACGACCGGAAAAAGGCGGCAGCATTATTGACGATTTGCGGCACACCGGTCTATCGAATCGCTGTCGGACTGTGTCAACCGCAACCGGTCTCAAGCGTGCCTTATGCCGACCTCCTAGCCAAACTAAAGGTCCACTTTACACCTAGGAGATCCGAACTCTTCTGGCGGCGCATCTTTGAGAAGAGAAACCAGAGACCGGGAGAATCCATACAAAAATTTGTCGCCGCCATCAGGGAAGCCGCAGCACGATGTAAATACGACAATTTAGAAATAAGAATTCGGGACCGAGTAGTACTGGGCTTGCGTGACGAGCAGCTACAAAACAGAATAATCGCCAAACCCACTGGCGATCTGCAGGAAGTGATCGATGAACTTTTAACGTACGAATCCACCGGGTATCGCGACCCCCCCCGCAGTAGCATGGCAGCGTCGTCCGAGATCAACCAAGAGGGCTATGTGGACTGCGGGGAGGCTGACCAGCAGTGGGAAGAAGATATTGCTGAAGTCTCCAGGCGATTCGGGAAATTGGCACCAAGACCACCCAGAAGTGAAGGGCCTGAACATAACCGCCGTCAACAACCCGCAACTCCGCAAAGACAAGCGACGGGGGCACAACGACCATGGAGGGACACCGCAACCAGACCGCGCGACAACGACAACCAGAACCGGTGTGGCAGCTGCGGAGGCAACCATCCCCGCGCCTCTTGCCGATTCCGTACCGCAAAGTGCAGGGCGTGTGGAAAGACCGGCCACATCCAGGCCATCTGTAGGAGCCGTGCTCGCGACAACCGCCTTCACGAAGTCGATGTGTGGCCCGAAGGTAAGGTAACCCCTTATTTCAGTGGCAAGGAGACCCCTAAACCCCGGGTTAAAATTCCAAATCTAGGGGAGGTGGCGCGTGTCAACCGCAGGAGAAATGGGAAAAGTAGCAATTTTCCAGAAGGAAAATTAAAAATCGTAGTCCATCTGCAAGGGGTTCCTTGCAGAATGGAAATAGACTCAGGGGATTCAGTGTCAATAATTTCCAGTGAAACCCTTGAGAGGATTGAACAAATAAGTGGAAGGAAAATTCCACTTAGTTCAACAAAAATTCAATTAACTGACTTTCAAAAAAGCCCCATAAAAATAAAAGGAAAGATTAGCCTTAGCGTTAAATTCAAGGGATTTAAGGGGGTCTTAGATTTAATAGTCACTGAGGGACATAGGACTAGTCTAATTGGCCTTAACTGGTTCCCTGCCCTGGGCATTTGGATCGGGGGAATAAATTCAGTAATTAAAAATAAGACCCTCGAATCAGTCTGCAATGAATTTGCAGACGTATTCGATGGATCTCTGGGTAAATACAAAGGGCCCCCAATTAAATTTAATCTAGACCCCTCAGTAAAACCAATCAGGCTTAAGGCCCGAAGGGTACCTTTCGCCCTGAAGGAAAAAATCGAGGCCGAGCTCGACAGGCTTGTAGGCCAAGGCGTATTAGAACCTGTTGAGGGTGGTTTGTGGGAAACGCCGATTGTCACACCCCTCAAACCCAATGGGGATGTGAGAATCTGCGCTGACTACAAGGCCACCCTGAACATTGGAATGAAAAAACATGCTTACCCGGTCCCGACGGTGAAGCAGGTCCTCGCCACGATCCAGGACGGCGCCATGTTTGCCAAGCTAGACTTGGCGCATGCGTACTTACAATTGACTGTTTCAGAAGAGGCTGCAGAAGCACAAACGATTGTTACCCACAAGGGGGCGTTCCGAGTCCACAGACTGCAATTTGGTATTGCAGCAGCTCCAGGCATCTTTCAAGAAGTGATGGAGAGGACCTTAAAGGGCATACCTGGTGTATGCCCTTACTTTGATGATGTCTTGATAGCTGGAAAAAATGAGGAAATGTTAGTGGAACGGCTGGAACAGGTATTGAGCAGATTTAGGAGGGCAGGATTGAAACTAAAAAGGGAAAAATGTTGCATTGGGGTTAAGTCCACTGATTTTTTGGGGTTCAGGATTGACAAAAATGGAATCCATCCTACCCCTGACAAAATTAAAGCAATTAAATGGGCTCCTGAACCAAGGAACAAGGCTGAACTACAGGCCTTCCTTGGCTTAGTAAACTTCTATCATACGTTTGTGCCACACAAGGCTGCCATTGCAGAACCCCTCCATAGACTCTTAGATAAAAAGACTCCTTGGCAGTGGCTGAACAAACATAGAGTTAGTTTCCAAACTTTAAAGGACATTCTTTCCAGCCAATCAACTGTAACCCACTTTATAGAAAATAAACCAATTTACCTAGCATGCGATGCTTCGCCTTATGGTGTAGGGGCTGTGATCAGCCACTTAGACAACCAAGGAATACAAAGACCAATCGCATATTATTCCCAGACACTAACCAAGGCAGAGCGGAATTATGCTCAGATAGACAGGGAGGCATTAGCAATTGTGGCAGGAGTAAAGAAGTTCCATGACTACCTTTATGGTAGGAACTTTACCATACTGACTGACCACAAACCCCTGTTGGGACTGTTTACCACGGATAAACAGACTCCCCAAATCATGTCACCCAGAATGCTGAGGTGGTCCATTTTCCTCTCAGCATACTCATTTTCCCTCCAATACAGACCAGGCAAGGACATGGGACATGCTGACGCCCTTAGCAGACTGCCCTTAAACAGCACGGAGGAAGACCCTGCCCCTGTGGGACAAATAATGTCCCTACAGGACATTCCTGATTGGCCTCTAACCGCTAAAGATATAGCTGTGGCAACAAATAATGACCACATTTTAAAGAGAATAATGGCCTGGGTCCTGAGTGGGTGGCCAAACGCCAAACCGGATGCCAAATACATTCCCTATTTTAGAAGAAGAGATGAACTGTCAGTTCATTTGGGATGCTTACTGTGGGGAAACCGTGTGGTTATTCCTGGAATCCACAGACCAGCTATTTTATTAGAATTACATGAAGGACACCCAGGAATAGTACGGATGAAGGCGTTGGCTAGGAGTCACTTGTGGTGGCCAGGACTGGACAACGACATTGAGGAATGTGTTGCCAATTGCCATTTGTGCCAACGTTCTAGGCCAGAACAACAACACATCCGTACGCATAAGTGGGAGTTAGCTAGAAATCCTTGGTCCAGGATTCATATTGACTTTGCTGGACCTTTCCAAGGGTTAACATTTCTGGTAGTGGTTGACAGCTTCTCTAGATGGCTAGAGGTAGTACCAGTCAGTTCAGTAACTTCAGGAAGAACAATACAGGTATTAAGGGGCCTCTTTGCCACTCATGGGTTACCGGATGTAATCGTGTCTGATAATGGGCCACAATTCACATCTATTGAATTTCAGGATTTCCTCAAGGCCAACTCGATTAAACACAAGACATCAGCACCCTTCCACCCATCCACCAATGGCTTGGCTGAACGAAATGTGAGGACCACGAAAGACGCCTTAAAAAGAATCATTCGGGGCGACTGGCATCAAAGACTGGCCGAATTCTTGCTGACCCAACATACGACCCCATGTTCTGCTACCGGCAAAAGTCCAGCTGAAATGAGGTGGGGAAGGAGACTAACCACCAAATTGGACAGATTACACCCTGACAGACTTCTACCAAGTGCTGAATTGGACATTCCAAATAGAACATTTAAAGTGGGGGATTTAATCTGGGCCAGGAACTATGCTCAAGGGGACAAATGGATTCCAGGGGTGGTTACTGAAATATTAGGTCCCCTGTCGTACACTATTGAGGGGGAAGGGAATAGGATCAGCAAAAGACACATAGATCAGCTGAGGAAGAGATCTAGTGGATGCTTGCCAGTAGATGGGGACCAAAGTATATTAGGGGGAAACAGTACATCCAGGTTCAGTGATAACAACATGCCAGAGAGTGAGGTAGAGGAAAGGCAAAATAACTCATCCCCTGGTACCCAACAACAACAATTTAGTCAAATTGACTGGGAAGTACCCCTGCGAAGTAGGCCAGTGACCGCTGATCTTCAAACACAAACTAATACACAAAACAGCAACAGGGAAACATCAGAGTCTGGTAACCAAGAGCCCAGGTCCAACAGAGACAATCAGCCAAGCAGACAATCAGGAAGAGGGGTCCCTAGCAGCCAGAGCAATAGATACCCCTCTAGAATCCATAGGCCACCAAAATATTTAAAGGATTTTGTACAGAAATAACAACAACTGGGGGGTAAGGGGTGTTGTGTATGTAAATAGTTGCTAACAAGGGAAATAGCAGATTGCAATATAGCTGGGTTTTGAGCGGGAGATTCAGGTGCAATCATTGGATGCAATAAACTAGAAGCGGGAAAATAGACTCCGTTGATTGGTTACAGTTCAAACACTACCACTATAAAAGGTTGCAACATTTGACAGATGACAGTTGACTTGTGTATTCAATAAACTCGTTCATTGTTAAACCACTCTGAGTCCTCATCTATCAGAACCAAACAGACTGACTTGTGAGGCTGGTGCATTGTGCAATTAGCTCACATGGTGTAACAAGATGGTGGGTTTGTTGACACTGTGAGTTGTGGCAGGGGGCATGAAGGGAAACTCAGCTAATCTCACTGTAGACATGTTGTACTTTGATAATAAAGGTTCATTCATTCAACAGCTTGCAGAAGAGTCTCTTGGCAGGACCATCAATGGAATCCTGAAGAAGGCAGAGAAAATGAAAACGAACAATGCATCTCTCCCTGCATGCTGTTGCATTTGGAGTGGGAACTGCTTTTTCTGTTTCTTCTCTTAAAATTTGGGTTAGTTTGCATGATACATCCAGTGTTGCATAGATTTCTCAAACCTGTCATGGAGTTAGGTAATGGCATAAACATGTCAGCCTGAAATCTGAACACAGATATGAACAACTCTTCTGACAGGCACTTTGCAAAATAGCTTACCCACACTAATGAGCATTGCTCCATTCACTTCTTGTCAAAACTATTATCATCTACCATAGTGGATAAGCTGTTATAAATCAATCCATTAATAAAAAAATGTGTTAATCTGTTTCATAAGCAAATATAATTGATGTCAAAAAGACACATATGTCAACAGAGCTAAATTAATTCCCAGATCAGGGAGGGGAAGCCACTGCGTTTGGCTTACTTTTAAAAGGCATTTACTGGTAATTATTTCAAAACATTGACAGACTGGTTGGGAAGGAAGGAAGGAAGGAAGGAAGGAAGGAAGGAAGGAAGGAAGGAAGGAAGGAAGGAAGGAAGGAAGGAAGGAAGGAAGCTGTGTGTCTCTTTATAACTATGTAGTTGTTCTTTCACATCTGATGAATGACATCAGAATCCACACCCATCTCTAACCAGATTTACAGTATTCTATAGCAAACAAACTTTTGTAATTGCATCAGTATTTTAATAATTTAGTTAACCTGTATGATAAATCAAGTGGTGCTTTTTGTGTGAGTAGGGCAGAAGAGCTCCAAAGATGTAAATGCTTAGTTATTTGTGCACTTATCAGCTTATATTAAAATCCAATTCTTACAAAAATATTTTGATTTGTTTTCCTAGGCATATTTGAACAGGAATATACAAATAGCTTGAAAATATATATGCTCTATTATGATTCTGGCTTTGTAAATTCCCCTTTTTATGGTTTCTAAAAAAAAATAAAAAATCCATTCCTCCACAATTTGGGAGTCCAAATGTGATGTCCCAGGATTAGTTACTGTGTAATACTAATAATGGTTGGTTGATTTTATATACTCTTGGATATCATGAAAACTACATACTGTTTTTTCAGAAAAGCCAAAATCTTAAATGAACATCCAATTGGAAATCATACAGCATGTCATCCACAGGACTAAAAAATAAAATAAAAATCAAGATAGTACAAATGACCCTCATGAGCAAAGTCTTGACCTGCACGCAGTGATGGGATTCAGCCAGTTTGCACCACTTTGGCAGAACTGGTAACTAATTTTTTGTTGCCCAGATCCAGAATGGAATTCACACAGAGAACTGGTTGTTCACATATTTCAGGGCTCTTCAAACTTGGCCCTTTTATGACTTGTGGACTTCAACTCCCAGAATTCCTCAGCCAGGCACACAAGTCCACAAGTCATAAAAGGGGCAAGTCTGAAGACCCCTGACATATTTGAATCCCACCACAGCATGCATAATGCAACACATCTTAAAAAGGTTTGTAATTTTGATCACATAGTTGTGGCTTCCCTCTTGACTATTTCAACCTGAAACTCCCAGCATTTACTGACCATGACAGATCCTAACAACATGTCTTTTTTATATAAATCAAAACTTTTTTTTAAAAAAACCTAACCAATATTCAAATATATTGAGCAAAGATGCATATTTTTTTCAGTCTGAAAGATGCATTGGATATTTGAATAGTGAGCTGGAAACCATAACTAAGTTGTCCTTGATTTCATTAAAATTTAACTTTAATATAAATTCATTTCACATAACTATTTCTATGTATTGAATAACTGCCCTATTTCATCACATTAAAAGTTATAAATCAGTGGTACCTTTTAAAGAATGCTGTGAATTATGCACAAGTAATTCAGTAGTGCAATCCATAGCATTTGCATCCATAGTGCATAGAATATTAACACTCAAAGAGAGGGATTCCTTTAATCTTTCTAGTTAATTAAACCAAAGTTTTCTTTTCAGTTTTCACACTCTCTTCTCTAAGCATCATGTTTTATACTAGCTACACTTCCCAGTAAGTGTAGGGTGTTCCAGATAATAGAAGGCATGATCATGAAATGGGTGCTAACACATTCTTTTATTGTAGCCACTTTCAAATGAAAAACTAAGTTATGAACTTTAGATATCTCATGAAGTAAAAAGTAAAGGAATCCCTGAGGATTTTACTCTGCTAGTCATTGCTGAGTATAGGGGGCTATGCTCATCTCCGTTTCAAGGTCATTGAGTCAGCATTGAAAATATTTCCATGGTCATATGGCCAGCATGACATCATGGAGCACTGTTACCTTCCCATTGAAATGGTACCTATTTATCTACTTACATTTGCATGCTTTCAAACTGCTAGGTTGGCAGGTGGGCCAAGAATGGGAGCTTATCCCATTGTATGGCATTCAGATCTTGAACCTAAGCTGCTGGCTCTCCAGCCAACAAGCCCAGCATCTTAACTACTAAGCCACTGTGCCACCCCATCTCATGAAGTAGCAGTATATAATCCTAAATTAGCTTTATGTGTGATAGCAAGTAGACCTTTTGTGTGTAAAACACCATATCTGATTTTCTGTTTGACAATGGGCAAATATTTAAATTGGATATTAGACTTTGGACTTATTTATACAATGGGAAACTCTTTCATGTTGATAATCTGCAGCCTGTTGAGATAAAACTTCTGCAAGACCTGCATGAAGATTCAGAACACACACCAAAAAATAAGGAGTAAGCATTTAATCTTGTCCTTTTAAGCATTTAACCTTGCCCTTTTAAAATCTAGAGAAGCACATTAAAATTTAGGGAGGTAACCCCTCCCCCTAGCACAGGTCTGTCCTAAAAACCCACCACTATTACTCATCCTCTTCAGTCAGCTTAATAACTTGAGGCACACTCTCTTCTTTGAGTATCATGATAACCTGGGTGGAGCTTTGCCAAGCCTTCACCATCATAGTTTTGACTAAGCATCCTCTTAGGCAAGAATGCCTTCCAACTGAGATTCAGAACTCTGTTCTTGCTACACCCATAGTCACCTACATCCATCAGCATCATCACAAACAAATCAAGATAACAAGACAAGTGAAGCTTTGTTTTCTCCATACCATTTGAAGAATTTTTTTTGTTTTTACAAGAATTCCCCAGATAAACAACTATGAACAGACAATACAAAAATTCAAAGATCCACAGTAAACAATTTAAAGTTAAAGAACAAAACAGAACAATAACTAGCAAACATAAATATCAACATCAATTAACCCCAATTGCTTCTGGAAGAGAATGTGAATTTGAAAGGTTTGAAAGACAGGTAAAAGAGGCTATCTGTGTTAAAACTGAACAGCCTTCCCTCAACAGAGGGGGAGGGATAAAAAAACACCTATCTCTTGTCTACAACACAGTCCTTTCAGCAGTTAGAAGGAAATTACTCTTGCTTTCTTTTCATCCTCTATTAAATTAATGCCCTTGAAATAAAATAAAAAATGAAAAACTAAATTCTCACCACTATCTTTTACTTTTTGCAATCTTGTAATTCCTGGGTCATTTATGTTATAAAACAGGGATATGTTGGCTGTTTGCAATCTCTCTCTCTCTCTCCACAATCATAACTCATCTACCCATTTATTGTTCCACTTATAAACATAATTTCTATGAATGTCTCAAGGTAGCCAAACATGCAATGTATGTATAAGGAAATGATGCTTTGGGATCTGGATCCAGAATAGACAAAGGAAAGATCTGCATCCAAACAAGATATAGGAACTGCATGAACTTACATTATCAGGGATGAAAGGATGATCTTAATGGAAAGCAGATTTATTCCCATATACGTGTGAAAGATTTATGGAGGAGAGGGTGGCATGATTGAATTACTTCACCTCCTCCCTCCCTTCATTTGTTCATCCAAAGTTCCCAATAGAACCTATATAATTTATATGTGATCAGTGATTCTGTTTAACTGGTATATAAGCAAGAACCTGGAAAGGAGATTGGAAACTTGGAGCTAGGTACCTGCTTCAGTTCTCTCTCCACCTGATTTTATTATTTCACTTTTTTTTAAAGGAAATGGATATGTTGCATCTCTAACCACAATTTGATTCCATTGTTGGAACATTTACAAAGGATAGCAAGCTCAGTATTTTATTTATAATATTTCAACTTGCCCAAGGGTAGGGAGGGAGGCTAAAAGTGATTCATAAGAAACATCTTTGTGGGATGGAAGAGATGATAATGATGATCAATTTCATAAATATTTCGATAAATGAGTCTTTTCTAACTACCCTATACTTATTTTTTTTTGGGGGGGGGAATAAACTTTGTCCCATGGTAGCCATTTGTTTCATGAGTCCAGGGTATTCAATATTTCAAAGGTGTTTTTCAATCAAAAAGCTGGAACATGATGGCTCACTTTATTAGGAGCCTGGATTGACAATTTGCAAGCCTGTGTTTGGAGCCTGAGTGCTGCTATGTGACAGGATGAGCTCCCATAATTCATGCCAGCTCCTGCCCACCTAACAGTTTGGCAGTGTGTGAAAATGCAAGTAGATAAATAGGTAACACTTTGGTGGGCTCATTAACAGGAACTTGAAAGGAGACCCCAACTGAGCATCCCCCAGGCCACAGTGATGTCACTGATTGATCCTCTCAGCATGCTTCCGACATGAAAGTTTAGTATAACCAAAAAGCTGAGAATCATTTACCCAGAAAGAAGTATAAGCGCAATTTAGAACAATGTTGTATATTTCCTGCCACCTGTGGTCTTGTCAATGACTCCTATATAAAGCTGGAGGGATCTGGCAAGTGATCAATCTTTTCTTGAATAGCCTTCCAAAAGTTAAATGTCTATGGAGACATCCAGGTCATGGTTGTCTCAAACATATATTTTTTCCAAAAAGCAGCTGAACTATTTTTTTTTCTTGAGTAAGAAGACTTTTCACTTCTCATTCAAGAAGCTTCATCAGTTCTGACTCAATGGTGGGGTCTGGAGGTGGAAAGTTTAGTACCGACAGGATGGAGGGGGGAGTGGAAGGATCAGAGTTCTTTTCACTCATCTGATTGTTAGCAAGAGCCATTGAGACCATCTTATCTGTGCCCCCAGGGTCACCTGAATCAGAGTGGAAATGAATGTGGAATCTTTTGGGAAATGCTGAAAGGACTGTGTTGTAGACAGGAGATAGGTGTTTCTTATCCCTCCCCCTCTGTTGAGGGAGGGCTATTCAGTTTTAACACAGGTTAAAGGTTTCCTTCAAACAAGGAAAACTTAAACATACTGAATGGGAATAGTAATCTCAACTCATAATAGATGTTGGAATTTCCATAATAGGCAGTTGAATCTGATTTCCTGGAACATATGGATTTTCATTGTGTGGTACTGCATGCATGTTTGCTAAGAAATTAAAACTTGGTTCAACTGTCTAGGAAATACTGGAACAGTCAAACTGTCCCTCAGTAGCTTCTACAGGCAAACATCCTATCTTCAAGTAGGAGCTTTCAACATAATACTTAACAGAAAGGATATTAAACTTTGAAACCCTTTCAAATTTCTAAGTCACCATGTAAGGTTAAAAAATGGGAGAGCCAGCTGTAATGAACTCTTGTAATTCTAAGCTCATTAGGCATTCAATAGTGGTACATATCCTTGTCTCCTGCTAAATTTGTAAAGAGACAACAAGGTCAATAAAGGGATAACTACTCCTGGATCAAAGTCCTGTAAATATTAGCTTTGTGCAAAATGGAACTTGTTCCCATGTCTTCTTCTGGGAACATACTGTAATTCCCTAGGGATAAATTTTTTTCATGTGGGCTTTAATCCTACCCACTCCCAGGATAGTGGAGAAAAAGTTGGAATGGATGTATTAATGGTTACTGACAACGAACAGAATTGGATTAGAGTTGGATTTAAAACATGACTGTAAAAGCAGACACATCTGTTCATGTCAACATCTTCTGAAACATCTCCTCTTTCTAATCATTTATGAAGCATGTACAGCCATGTTGCACACAGTGCAATGGAAGGTTGAAAGGGTTGCCTCATTATGAAATGACAAAGCATCAAAAATCACAATAAATCATTGCAAAGTAATGGTCCTTCAAAATGCATCTCCATAAATAAGCAAATGGTCATAAATCCATGTCTTCATTCTTTTAAACAGGTATCCTCAACTTATGACCACAGCTGAGCACAACACTTCTGTTGCTAAGTGAAATATTTATTGAGGAATTTAATTTGCCCCATTTTGCAACTTTTCTTGCCACAGTTGCTCAGTGAATCACTGCAGTTGTTAAGTTAGTGACATGATTGTTAAAGTGAAGCTGGCTTCCCCATTGAGTTTGCTTGTCAGAAGGTCATAGAAGACTATCGTGTGACCCCAGGACAGTGCAACCGTCATAAATATGAGTCAGTTCCCAAGCACCTGAATTTTGATCATGCGACCATAGGGAATGCTGCAACAGTCCTAAGGGTAAAAAATGGTCATAAGTCACTTTTTCAGGACCATTGTAATTTGCAAGTCACTAAATGAACTCTTGTAGGTCTGTATGCAGTTGGCTAAAGCAAACAAAAAAAGGAGAAACCAAAAGAGAAAGGATTTAGAAAACAGTCCCATCTTTGCTAACCTTGTTTAAAGAGTGAGTAAAGGGGAAAATAGAGCTGAAGTAAGCAGTCCCTGGAATATGTGTAGATTATATTAGCAAAACCACATCTGCATAGTTTAGACAGTTTAGGGAAGTCTTATTAAATGAGATGTTTGCTTAGTATGAGATGCTTAGTAAGGAAAGGTGATCGATGAGGAAACTCTGGGTGTGATCATTGTGAGTTGTACACAAGATGAAAATACTTCTTTTATCAGTTGTTTAAATCTTAGCCGTCGCAGCACAGCCCAGGGAACAAAAGAGGGTTGGGACAGATGCTCTGTTTTTTTTTCCCTCCTCTTCCTAAATTAGTTAACAGGCAATAGATTGATGCTGCTGAACCTGATTTAGCTGCTATAATTACAGCAAGCTGCATCTTACCCAGAAATTCTAATTGCAACATTTCAGGAAGGAACAAATCTGGGAAAAAAAAATATCTGACATTAGCCTTTTGATTTTAGAGGTTGGACTGGACCAAACCACATGAATATGTAACAAATAAGAAGGAATGGTTGTGTACATTTCAGTTTTCTTGCTTCTACAAATTTTCCTACTGCGTATTGGATTCATGTTCTTTTCTCCTCAGTTTGCGATGTAAAATAAAACCATGCACGAGCACACAAACACACCCACACCCACACCCCATTTAAATAAAAATCTACTGATTTACTACAACTGTCTAATCCTAACTCCATGCATTTAACTACTGTCATATTATTTTTAAGCATTCAGAGAGTGTCTACTCATGGTCATTCACCACCAAAGTCTTTAAATCATAGTACATTCAAATACATCTTTTAAAATATGTACAAACATTCAGATGTATGCAATAACTTTCAATTATGTCAGCTTATTGGAGTACAATGTAATTGCTTTTTATACTGCTATATAGTAAGCACACTAAGGGAAGATCTGAAAAACTGCTAGGTGCTCTATATCTGGTAGTCATCCAGATTTTTTTGCAACCCAAATGTGTTAATTATGGTAATATGCATGTCCACTTGGACAAGATCCTCTACAGAATGGAGAGATGAATTATGAAAAAGATCTTGGTCTGAACTGGTACATCATAATTAAAGATTAAATAAAACAGAAGTATCTGCTAAACTTGTTGATTTGGACAGCAACATTATCTGCATGAAAACAATAATGAGATAAAGCAAAATATGATAAGCTATGGAATAAAATGGGTAAAAAGATGATCAGTGAATTAAAGATGGCAACCACTGGTGCACCACAGACTTCCCACCCCCTTCCCCACCTCTATGTTCAACACCCGTCAGGCAGGTTATAAAAATGGTTCAGTAATACCAGGTAAATATTTAAAAATTCAGCTAAATACTGAATTAATGAATGATACAAGCGGAAATTTAAATAGAACGTGGTGCCAGCTGTGCACAGGTTCTCAAGGCTGTGTTAAATGGAAAAGAACCACCCAAAGGAACAATATAAATAAAAAATATTACAAAGATATCTAAGGAAGGAATTTAATTAGGCTGGAAATCCATTTATGTTTAGCCTCTTAGTATTCAATGTCTTCTATTGAAAGACATTCTTGACAAGAAATTAGAGTTAAATGTTGTTACCACTACATCACAAAGTATAAACAGTGGGGAAAAAATATCCAGAATCTCGTCCAGAAAAATAAAAATCAGGCTAAAAATCTGAATTTCACTTTTTTATGGCATACTATTGCTCCTCCCATGTGTGAATTTGTCCCTTCTTGCAAATTTTAAAAATAATTCTCTTTATTGATCAAAAATTACTCTACCTTATATTCTACTAGCAGGGCTAGATGAATCAAAAGTTGGAATTAAGATTGCCGGAAGAAACATCAACAACATAAGATATGCAGAAAGTGAAGAAGAACTAAAGAGCCTCTTGTTGCGGGTGAAGAAGGAGACTGCAAAACTTGGGTTGAAACTAAACATTAAGAAAACCAAGATCATGGCATCTGGCCCTCTCAATTCCTGGCAAATAGATGGGGAAGAAATGGAGGTAGTGACAGATTTTATTTTCCTGGGCTCCAAGATCACTGCAGATGGGGACTGTAGCCAAGAAATTAAAAGACGCTTGCTCCTTGGGAGGAAAGCCATGGCAAATCTAGACAGCACACTAAAAAGCAGAGACATCACCCTGTCAACAAAAGTGCGTATAGTCAAGGCTATGGTCTTCCCAGTTGCAATGTATGGCAGTGAAAGCTGGACCATAAGAAAGGCTGAGCGCCAAAGGATTGAAGCCTTTGAACTATGGTGCTGGAGAAGACTCCTGCGAGTTCCTTGGACTGCAAGGCAATCAAACCGGTCAGTCCTAGAGGAGATCAACCTTGACTGCTCTTTAGAAGGCCAGATCCTGAAGCTAGAACTCAAATACTTTGGCCACCTAATGAGAAGGAAGGACTTACTGGAGAAGAGCCTAATGCTGGGAAAGATTGAGGGCAATAGAAGAAGGGGACGACAGAGAATGAGGTGGCTGGATGGAGTCACTGAAGCAGTAGGTGTGAGCTTAAATGGACTCCAGAAGATGGTAAAGGACAGGAAGGCCTGGAGGAACATTGTCCATAGGGTCGCAATGGGTCGGACACGACTTCACAACTAACAACAACAACATATTCTACTATGAAAAGAATCTATGCAATTTATTTAATTTTGTGTATTTTAACTACCATCAAAACAAAACATAAAAACCACAGAGCTATTTATATTAATTAAAAATGTATTAAAGTGTTAATATCATCCTCCCCAGAATATTGTTTGTATTAATTTACAATATCCAAGAACTGTGGTTGCTAAGAGTCAATGGGCAATTAAGAGTTGGTGTCAACTTCTCTCTTGGTCCTTCTCTTTCTAATGATTAATTTCCATTTTAGTGATAAATTATGAAATTATAATAATCTTGACTCAATACTTGGATTTTAAAAGGAACTTTTTGACATTTGTTTTGTAAATTAGGTTGCAAAAGAATTTTGCTAGAGAGAATATAAAGAATATCAGTTCCATAAAATTACAGCGATGATATTGAGCAGTGAGAACTAACAAACCATATTTGTTCCTTATTGGCATATCCTAGAATGTAAAGTGAGGGACAAAATTAGTTACACAACCTTGCCCCATTGATTTCAATGAATCTTCATTAAGCATAAGTAATCTGTTCAAGGATGACCAGTAAAAGACAAATTCACCCTTGTCCTTTTATGTACAGACTTATGAAGGCATTTTCCTTCACTGCCAAAGATGATGATGTGCTGGCAGACAAAAGTTGAGACATACAGGAGAAATTAGCAAAATATAAGGCTGAATATGCAGCTATATCTTTATCATCATTTAAAATTTCTGTGGGAGTGACAAAGCCAGCTACGTATTAGATTCCCTTTGATAACTTTAAAAAAAACCGCTCCCATTGGGAGATAATTTTTGGCATAAACAAAGGGATTGGCAAACACCACGGGAGGGACCAGGAGCAGCCTTTGTGGCAACTCCCTCCACAGGAAATATAAATAAGGACAGCTGAGATGAAGGGTTGCAGTTGGAATCCGAGTACCAGGCTGTGCAGCTAAAGTGGGGCTTTTCTAAGATTTGGATTCTAAATCTAAATCACTATGAGCTGTGGCACTAAGAGTGGTGGAAGCATTGGTGGAGGTGGCAGGATCAGTAGTGGAGGCAGCATCAAGATTACATCCTCAGGGTCCTCAAGGGGACTTTCTGGAAAAAGTTATGGAGGATCCCGGAGTGGATATGGAGGAGGTGGCTTCAGCAGTGGTAGCTGTGGGAGAATTAGTAGAGGGAGAATAAGCTATGGAGGTAGCTGCTATGGTGGTGGCAGCTATGGTGGTGGCAGCTATGGTGGTGGAAGTTATGGTGGCTATGGCGGAAGTGGATATGGTGGTGTTTGCTATGGCGGTGGCAGCTATGGTGGTGGCAGTTATGGCAGTGGCAGCTACCCATTCAGCAGTGGTAGTTTTGGTGGTGGTGATGGAGGACTGTTCTCCAGCAACGAAAAGGCAACCATGCAGAATCTTAATGATCGCCTGGCTAATTATCTGGACCAGGTGAAAAGACTGGAAGATGAAAATTGTCAGCTTGAGATCTGGATCAAAGAATGGTATCAGAAGCATGGTGATATTGGACCAGACAAGGACTATAGTCACTATTACCAAGAAATTGACCAAGCCTACAATGAGGTATGTATACAATCTGTGTTCATAAGATAGATTGCAGCTTTAGTGCCATCTATGTAAAAGATGAAGTGGGAAGGCCCATAAAAATGAAAGAGAATTTGGAAGGAGAAGTGTCAAAAAGAGAGATCACAATCAGTTTTGTAGGAGATGAGATGAGATAGAAATAATCATTTTGTAAATAAGCATAGAGTTTAATCCTATATCAATTGTTTCTTGCACACTAATGTTAAATTAAATTTAATTCTTCATAATCTATAGCTTTTCTAAGTAAATGAGAAATCAAAATCAATAATATTCCTGCTCCTTCCTACATTATAGAAGGAGAAAAAGAGCTAAGTAGGAAAAAGAAAACATCAGTATAAGAATTTGTTATTTTGTGGTGGTGATGGTTATGGCAGCAACCTTTTAAATTATTTATTAGGACTGTGCAGTGGTTCACTGACCTTTGAAATATGAGTTGAGAACTCCTGGAACCAAAGGTGTTTCCAGATGAGAAAGGTTGCCATAGCAGACATTCTTGACAGAGGAGACCTGCACAGCCATGCATGCTTCAAATTACGTTTGCCCTTAGAACCTGGATCACTTCACCAATATTTTTTTATCCCCCAGATAAACTTAGGCTAAATTGGTGACAAAGAAATTTACTGCATTGTGATATTTTAAACAGATGCTATAGAAACTTAGGCTTTAATGCTTCATTCTCTTGTTAGACTGTGATTAATAATGATATGATGACAAAGCATAGTTATTTATTTAAGAGTTATTAATTGTAAATATTCTTAATTCTTTCAATGCATTATTTTATAATTCAGCCTGTATTTAATACAGATCAGTCATATAATGTAAAAAAAAATAACAGGTTGGGGTCAGCAGGGTTTCTAAGAGGTATATTTTAGCAGGGATTTTAGTTTCTTCTTACAGATTTACTGAGAACATCATATATTATGAGACTGAATTATTTAGAAATATCTGTTTAGAGATGAAACTAAAAGGAAGAAATATATTAAAGATCAACAGAAAGGTATTAAGCAAAAGTGGGACCCTAGCAGGCAAGAAAATTTGTAGTGATAATTAGCTATGAAGTACACATATTTGTATTTACTTTAAAATGGGAAATGTTACCTTTACTTTCACTCTCTATGTTTTAGGATTTCTTGATATCCTTTCTAGAAAGATATAAAGAAAATTAGGAGATAGAATATTGGTAGACATCAGTTTGGGAAGTGGATCCAAATCCTTATTTGCCTTAATGAAAGGGGGTGGGCAGCCCAGTGATTCCACGTACCCAGGTGATTCCATGTAGTGCACAGAACTCTCCATCTAGGCATCCGCTCAAGTATGGATGTTCTTTAGTTCAAACCTGGAACACCGAATGGCTATAGGTGTGGTTGGTCAATCAGTGATCCTTTTTTTTCAAGTAAAATGGCTTTCAGTGGGAACTGTCACAAACTCAGCAGCCAGAAAAACTGAATAATGTTGGTGCATAGATGCAGGAGGCCATGTCTTCAAATATAAGCAAAACACAGCAGATACCCATAAAAATCAGGTCTGAAAAATAGAACTAATATCAAACCAAAATATAGTAGGAGAAGAAAGACAGAAGAAGAAGAAAAAAGTGCTACTTTTTCAGATGTCACATTTCTTAAATTGTAATCTTACAGGCAAATCAAAACCAAGTATTTCAACATTAGTTGTATCAAGCAGTCAAAACAATCATGGCAATTTACTTATTACTGTATCATAAACATATCTATTATTTATTTATTTATTTATTTATTTCAGCTTATTGCTGAAACAGATGATTATAACAAAATGCTCCTGAATATTGATAACACCAGGATGACTGCTGAAGATTTTAAGTTGAAGTGAGTATGATTCATTTCTCACCTGCTTCCTTCTAATTTTGTTGAATTCAATGATTTTACCTGAGGAAAGGATACACCACTTTCTTGATTACAAGCTCCTAGTAGCTAGTAATAGTACAATTCAAAGGTGGGAGATTTCACACAATCACATAGTGTGAAATGTGCCTTTTCAGAATTTTTCCAACTTGAAGTACTTTCATCTGGGAGGACACTCTGTTTCGTCCCCTTTCTTCCCTGTTTTTCCATGCATTTACATAAACAGCCAGCTTTCACTAATCTCTGGGCATCTTCACTCTTCATGGTACTTTGAGGGATTGTCGACCATTTTCCTAGAGGATTTGTTTTTGGGACACTTTTTGCAAATGTGGTAATCATGACACTTCCTGTAAACTCTGTTGTGGATTAGATATACTACTGAAGCTAGTCTTCGTCAGAATGTGGAAGCTGACATTAATGGATTGCGCCCGCTCTTGGATCAACTCACTCTTGCCAAGTCAGATCTGGAAATGGAAGTTGAATCCCTCAGAGAAGAGCTGGTATATCTGAGGAAGAATCATGAGGAGGTAAGTGTGTCAGTGAACAGAACTCTAACATTCAGAGCTCTTGACCCTTACTTTTCAGACAATACCCCCCCAAGTTTGTTTGGGAACAAAATTCAAAGCATGAATTTCACTGCTGTTCCTTGAGGTATCTTGGCCCAGAGCCCCAGATAATACTTCTGTAGTAAATAGTCAATGACACAATTCCTAACCACACAGTGCCCAGGAAACAAATGTCTTTCAAGTGGCACCTTGCCATCCATTTTATGAAAATGCAGCAATCTATCTTCTCAACAAATCTCATATTTACACATTTTATAGGCCTACTTCCTCTTTTATTTTTTCATAGGGAAAGAGGGATAAACATATGGGATATAAATAATTGTGATATAAATAAATATTATATACAAACACACACACACACACACAGAGAGAGAGAGAGAGAGAGAGAGAGAGAGACAGACAGACAGACAGACAGACAGACAGACAGACAGACTCTGGTCTTTTGGTTGAGTAGGCAAATTCAGAATTTGGGGAGTAGATTGTGGCTTGAACGTTCACAAAATTGTTGCCATAGTGAGTCTGGGTAACCCAGAAGGACCCACACATGAGAAAATAAAAATATTGGCTACAGCTACCCATAATTATCTTTGCTGGGAATAACCAACCAGTAGTTGGTTTTCTAAGAATACTTTTACATAGTATCCAAAGGCATGTTCAGTCCTTTTGCTTTTCATGTCAAAATTGTAACTTCAAAGAGAGGGAAGGGTTAGATCGAAGAAGTCATGGAACTATAAGAAGTTATATAGATCTGGATTACAAAATAAATGTATGCCAGGCATTGAGCTTTCATAAAAACATTTCATGAGGAGGAAATGTAAAATATTCTTCTACTCTGTTTTGGGTTTTTTTTACATTACAAATCAAGTTATCCTGCCCATAAAATACTTTTTTAAATTTCAGTTTCTTATGATTCATTTCTTCTTCCCCATTGCTACAGACACTGAGAGGACTCCGAGGCCAGAGAGGACATGGTGATGTCAGTGTTGAAGTGAATGCTGCCCCTGGACAAGACTTGAAACAACGTTTAGATCAGCTCCGGTGTGAATATGAAAACATCATTGAACAAAACCGAAAAGAGGTTGAAGCCTGGTATGAAAGCAAGGCAAGTGAAATATATTTGAGCAGTCTGTTCATCTTCCAGTGATCAGAAAATGTAAACACTTTTAATCACCAGCAACATATATAAATATTTTGTGAGGTTTGATGACAAGAGTCTAAGACAGGGGTCTTCAAACTCGGCCCTTTTATGACTCATGGACTTCAGCTCCCAGAATTCCTCAGCCAGGTACGCTGGCTGAGGAATTCTGGGAGCTGAAGTCCATGAGTCATAAAAGGGCCGAGTTTGAAGACCCCTGGTCTAAGAGAAGCCCAAGTTGCAGGTTGCAAGAAGTAACCAAATATCAATTTGTACATCCCCGAGACATCCTAGAAGCAATCTGAATAAAGTTTGGTAAATGGGAGCTGAAAAGCAGGAAATACAGGAGTCAGAGTTCCACAAAAAATGTCTGAAATTGCGGGTGGTGAGGAAGAATTGATTAGCATAATTCTTAACATAAGAACAGCTTCTAAGGAGCAGATCAGCAGTTCATTGACAGTAATAGCGCAATTCTGGGAAAGCCATAAATAAGGAGAAAACAACAACAATAACCTCTTTTCCATCCCTTCCCCCCTACAAAACATGCATTGTTTATAGCAACCAATGCCATTGTGCCATTTTGAAAGGTTGTGCAGTTAGAGAAGGGCTTTAGAGAAAGATAAATGGACTAGCTTGTTAGGATGAATCAGGTATTTTCAGTAGAAGAATCAGTATCCCAACGTGATCTACTCCACTGCCACTCCTCCCAATTTTCCCAAGCCACCTACATCATCAACAACAACAACAACAACAACAACAACAACAACAACAACAATAATAATAATAATAATAATAATAATAATAATAATAATAATAATAATAATAATAATAATGTTGGAAGGGACCTTGGAAGTCATCTAGTCCAACCCCCCCAGCAGGAAACCCTATACAATTTCAGACAAGTGGCTGTCCAGTCTCTTCTTAAAAACTTCCAGTGTTGGAGTATTCACAGCTTCTGGAGGCAGTTGTGCCTCCATGTATATGCAGTTCCATTACTTTCTTTCTTTTTCTTCTTTTTGTTCCTTTGTATATTTTAGATGGAAGAGGTTCGCCAACAAGTGAGTACAAGTGATCAGGAGATAACTTCAAGCAACCATCAACTTTCAGAGCTGAGACGAGAGTACCAAACCCTTGAGATTGAGCTCCAGTCTCAAATTAGCATGGTATGTGACAGCATGTGGAAATGATTATAGTCAGCATGTTATACAAGTGATTGTCTAATAGCCAAATATTTCTATTCTCCTCTTCCTTCTGCTGAAAGAACCTCAGCATTTTCTTGAAGATCATGTCCTATGTGTTGCCTCCCTATTTTCAGGTTCAGTCTCTGCAAACCAATCTGGAGGATACAGAACGTCGGTACAACATGCAGCTGCAACAAATTCAGGCTATGATTGAGCCCGTAGAAGGAGAATTGGGTAGCATCCGATGTGAAATTGAAAGTCAGAATCAAGAATATCAGCTGCTCCTTGGCATCAAAACTCGTCTGGAACAGGAAATCTGTCAATACCGCCGATTGCTTGAGGAAGGACAGCAAGAAATGTATGTTGACTAGGAGATGTAGAAAATGTGAATTGATTTCTTTCCAAATAGGAGTTAAGAGCCTGGGCTCTTGAACAAAGCATGTTGATAATCATTTATCATTAAATCACAAGCATCTCCTGAAAGATTCTAGCCCTTTTAGGATGTCATATTATACTTGACAGGTGGGCATTCTGCATAACCTTAACACAAACCTTACTGACATTGCTTCAGTGACATTTTTTATCAGAAGTTACCATTGTCTCTAGAGCATAGTAATACTGCACATTATCAATTCACATGAAAGCCAGGAAGGGTAGATTTGATTTATTCTCAAACTCCAGTCTTATTGGTTTCCCTGTGAACTGAAATTCAGCAGTATTTAATCTTTGAAGATGGGAACTCTACCTGTATAATGCCTAAAGAAGGCCCAAGTATTAAGAAGAGAAAGGGAGACGAATAGGTATGATGAACAATGCTATAATATTGCCTTGAATTGACTTAGACCACTAGTTTATGTAGACAAATATTGACAAAACTGGCTAGGAGCTGCTCTCTTAGAATTCAGGTAGAATTCTTTCCCAGATCAAATCATAGTATATTTTTGAGCACAAAGGAAGCTTGGAAGTTGATGCTAAGTCATAATAGTTACTTTATTTGAGGGATGGGGATTCTTCCCCTGGGTAAGAGTTTCTGTTAGTGGTTGATGGATGGATGGATTATATTTCTCTTCTTCCAGTGGCTCAGGAGGATATGGAGGAGGATATGGAGGTGGTAGAAGAGGTGGTGGAAGCATCAGCGGAGGAGGCGTTTGTGTAGGAGGAGGTGTCAGTGGAGGAAGCATCAGCGGAGGTAGCCTCAGTGGAGGAGGCATCTGTGGAGGCATCGGTGGAGGACATATTGGAGGAGGAAGTTCTTCACGTCCTCAGTCCTATCCTACATCTTCACATTCCCAAGCATGCAAAACAGGTGAGAATTATCATCACCAACATGTTTTTTCCTGTTCTTGTTCTGCTTGCGAAAAAGAATAATATTAATCAGTAAAGATGACTTCAAATGTGGCATATTTCTTTTGATAATGATGGAAATCCTTTTAATGGGAAAAATACACAGAATCTGGTTAACTATGGAAAAATCAGAAATCAGATCTGGAAAACTACCATGCCACATCTGACCATTATCTGTGCAGCTGTTTGGCACCCTAAGGAATTATGTTTCATTTGGGTTTGCCTCTGCGTCTACTATCCTAAACAGAGAGTTCAGTTCCATCTATTTGTTCAGCTAAGGTTGTCCACAAAGTTTGGAACTAGTGGTGGAGGCTATATTTTGCAGAGTTCAGAGTTTCTCAGGTTAGTGGTAAGAACCAGAGCTAAGTTTGAGGCAGGAGTCTATAACAGGCAGAGGACATCATTGTTGGCCTGGCAGAAGAGCAAAAGATAGGGAATATAAAATTTGTACAAATGGCAACCAAACTGGGGGCTTCATATAGGTTGCTGATGGGGGGGGGAAATGAGGCAGGATTTAGCATATCTTTTTATCCTTCTATGTCAAAATCTAAATCCTAAGCACACCTGATTCCAGGCACCAGCTTAGATTCTCAGGACACCATGTAAGAAATCCTTCCATTTTCTTTGTCTCATCTAAACTGGATTATTTAAATGGGGGCTAGCCCAACATAACAGTTACATGTTACCATCCCAGTTTTCTTCTGTAACTTTTGAAATTTTGTAAGGTACTTTATTTCACCTGCAAACATTTTTACAAAGGGTTATCAAGTTTTTTCAACATTTACTTTTAAAGTTTTTTTTTTAACACTCTCCTCCAAAACACACTTTTTGATCCTGGAGTTTTGCTCCTTTTTGGAGAATTACCTTTGATGGATTACTCAAAAGCACAGAAGTCCCATATCAACAGTTCCAATAGTGAGGTGCACCTAAACAAGAGATGGAGCTTTGATCACATGGTTATAGTTGTCATCTCCTCAGGTGCAAAAGGCCATGTCCATATGTGAATGCCCAATTATACTGGTTTATTGCTAAACAGTCTATGTACAGGAACTTCTCAACTAATGGTTAACACCTTCTTGGAGTTAGATAGGGTCAATGGAATTCAAGGTAGGTTGGATTTGGTCCACTTGTGGCTACATAAAGATTCTAGGCTGATCCCTCTTTTAACTCTACCCCAGGTTCTGTCATTCCTTCTCCTACACATCTTAATTTTCTGTCAACCTGTGTGGATGCCCAGGACAGTCTGGGCAAAGATAGATTACCTTTGAGATGAAGCAAAGAACCTGGAATAGTATCATCAGAAAGACGATGATAAATTGAAACAAAATATTGTTTTGTTGATTTAGATTAGTTCTAAAAAAAATTCAGAACACCATAATACACCCTGTCTCCAGAAAGTTACAAGAGGCATTAATTTAAATAAGTTTATAGCATTTGCTAATGTTCAGTATCTGAAATGTTTTTCTTTTTCATAAGTTTTTTTAAATATCTAAAATAATATGCAAACTATAATACTAAAGGGTTTGTTGCTTGTTTATTTCATTCTGTCAAGATAAAGAGAGTCTCTGCAAGGAACATATTTTGTCCTGGTCTTTAGAAAATACATTTGACCACCAAAAACACACGAGTTTTGCCTCTTGGTTCTTATTGCACATATTTGCCACTTACTCCATAGATTCATTTTCCCCTTTGTCTTTTTCTATAGGACTCGGAAGAAAATCTTGCGATTGATACTTCCAAATTCCTCCAAGAATTTCTACGATCAAATAAGATCACATCTGCACAAAATCTCTGCATAAATCCTCACAATAGATAGGTCTCTGCTCTTCCATTTCTATGTCAATGACCATCACAAAAGATTTCCATGTTCTCCTTAATCCTTGTTTCATCCACTCTTTAAAGCACTTTCTTGGAGGACATGCTTTATCTTTCTTCAGTTCATTTCTGTCCTTTGGCTTTTGATACTGATGAAAATTGTCCAATAAAGCTCTGCTGCTGCTTGTTGCAATCAAAAAAATCTGTGTCTCTTGTTATTTTTGCCATGCAAGTATTTAATTAGTGTAACTAATCTATAGATGTGGTCCAGACTTTGCAAATGGCTTGCTAGTCCAATCACAGAGGGAATTAATACTCTTTTTAAAACAACCCAACACACCTTTCAATTAACAATACCAAGCTCTGCTAGAGGCAGTTTTTAGAATTAAGCAACCATTACAAAATGCAAGCTTGTGATACATTGGCAAATTGTGCATCAACTAAGTATGTGTGGTTGGATGCCAGGTGAGTGTTTATGTGTAATTAAGGATTACATATTTTTTTACAATTTCCATTTATATTTGAAGGAACAGATTTTCTTCATTTTGTTAAGTTTATATACTACTCATTATCAAGTGACTCTGAGCTTTTATTATTTTTTACAAAGGAAAAAGTGTTGCTGATTTTCTACCTACAGTAAAAATTATTTTACAAAAATCTGGATTTGTGCCTCCATTTAGGGATAATATAATTCTCAATAAATATATACTTTGGCAACATAAAATGGACCATTAGTCTTGTCCACTGTGATCCTGACTGCTAGTGTCTAAAATACCATCTACATTGCTTACTTCTATATCTGTCCCTTACACATCCATTTCTTTGAGAAGAAATAAATCAAGTCTTACAATCTCATCTCTTGATTGTTGCTGTTGATAGTTTTATTGGTGGCATATTATGTGGAGAGGAAGAGCAACACGATTATGCTTAATAGTAATTAAAATAACCTAGAGGGAGGGAGATAAAAGATCCAGGCACTATTAATATAAAAAAGTGTAATTATTTAATATTATTAAATCCAGTCACGGAGAAGCATATTTTCCCTTCTTGTTTTTAGAATATAAAATGCTTACAAAAAAGGTAAAGATTCATTTTTTAGAACTTCATGGGCAGCCATGTAAGGGTTTTGGCAACAGTTTGCCATTCCTTGCTTTTGGAATGCTGTCTGACACTTGTCTGAGATTTCCTGCACATCTCCCATCCAAATACGATCCACAGGGGGAGGGCGTTCTCTGTGGGTGCGCCTGCCCTATGGAATCAACTGCCAACGGAACTCCGGACTGCCCCCGACCTTCGTTCATTTCGCCAGGACCTAAAAACCTGGCTCTTTGAGCTATCTGGTCTGGACTGAGGGGTTTAATGTTTTTAAATTGTGATTTAATTTTTGTGGCTAGACTTAATTTAATTTAATTTAATTTTATATTGGATTGTTTTTAAATTTTGCCTTGTAAACCGCCCTGAGTCCTTTGGGAATACGGCGGTATATAAACTGAATAAATAAATAAATAAATAAATAAATAAATAAATAAATACATACATACATACATACATACATACAGACATACATACATACTCACTGGGCCTGATCCCACTTAGCCTAGTTTGACATGACATAACTTGTGGGGGGAAGAGAAACAGAACAAAATATAATTGTTGTTGTTGATGATGATGATGATGGTGATGATGCAGACATTGTCCTCATTTTAGGGCCTTCATTTCATTCATGATTTGAGCTATTACTGTAGTCTTTCAGCAACCTGGGAAACTTCCAGAACTACACATAGTGACTGTTCAAAGTTATGACCAACCCTATTCCACTTTAAAATGGTCACAACATACAACCATAATAGCTTTTTTGACTGCTCTCCTGGGGCTGCTGCTGCTTTACATATAGTCATATACACTTCTCTGGCATGGCTGGCTTGAAAATGCCTTCCCATTTCTTAGTTACATTGTCAAGTAAGGAGAAGTCATTTTCTTCTCTTTCTTGAGAATCCAAAAATAAGGTGCAACAGCCACTATTTTTATTTTTTAAAAAATCAGACAATAATAATCTCCCCATTCTTTCTTTTTGAAGGTTTTCTTTATTGCTTTTACCTAAATCAATTTAGGCCACCTGCAGCAATGATCTTAATAATGTTTGCAAAAATAAAATGTTACATGCAGATTGTCCTCAATTTAGGATTTGTTGCTTAGCAACCATTTGAAGTTATGATAGGCCTATCTTAGGGCTACTTATGACCCAGATTCAAAGTTATGATAGTTACCACTCCTTCTGAGGTCATGCCAGTGAAACTTCGGGTGCTCGGAAATACAGCCACTTTTGTGACAATTTGCCGAAAACTGGCACTTATTGTACTTAGTTTTCAACAAACCCGAGCCCGTAGTGAACTGATTCACTTTGAACAACTATGGGATTCGCTTAACAACCATGCAGTTGCTTAATGACCATGATTTGTTTAGCAACCATCACAAAACAGATCATAAAAACATGTCCTCACATAACCAACCCATGTTATGACCATCATGACTTATGACCATGATGGCCAGATTCATTATAATAATAAGCCAAGGACCACCTGTATACCTGCTTCTCTCTGGCATTTTATTTCAGTGCAGATAGATGATGCAGATCTGATGGCAGTACCACTCAGGGCCCAGCTAAAAAGAGGAGGAGTATATAGAATAATAAAAAAATAGCTTGATGAAAATAATCAGAGAAGAGTCTCTTTATGTCCAGAATATCCATCCGTTCAAATGCAGCTCAGAATACTTCCTAATTCACTGAACTGTAAGAAGGAGGAGGAGCTATATGACAATCAAACTTGCAAGTTTATGTTCTTACCGCACATCTCAATAAAAGTAGCTTTAGCCTTCTTGTGTTGATTTCTTGGTTTTTCTTGAGATAAAGCAAAATATGATAAGCTATGGAATAAAATGGGTAAAAAGATGATCAGTGAATTAAAGATGGCAACCACTGGTGCACCACAGACTTCCCACCCCCTTCCTCACCTCTATGTTCAACACCAGTCAGGCAGGTTATAAAAATGGTTCAGTAATACCAGGTAAATATTTAAAAATTCAGCTAAATACTGAATTAATGAATGATACAAGCGGAAATTTAAATAGAACGTGGTGCCAGCTGTGCACAGGTTCTCAAGGCTGTGTTAAATGGAAAAGAACCACCCAAAGGAACAATATAAATAAAAAATATTACAAAGATATCTAAGGAAGGAATTTAATTAGGCTGGAAATCCATTTATTTTTAGCCTCTTAGTATTCAATGTCTTCTATTGAAAGACATTCTTGACAAGAAATTAGAGTTAAATGTTGTTGCCACTACATCACAAAGTATAAACAGTGGGGAAAAATATCCAGAATCTCGTGCAGAAAAATAAAAATCAGGCTAAAAATCTGAATTTCACTTTTTTATGGCATACTATTGCTCCTCCCATGCGTGAATTTGGCCCTTCTTGCAAATTTTAAAAATAATTCTCTTTATTGATCAAAAATTACTCTACCTTATATTCTACTAGCAGGGCTAGATGAATCAAAAGTTAGAATTAAGATTGCCGGAAGAAACATCAACAACCTAAGATATGCAGATGATACCACTCTAATGGCAGAAAGTGAAGAAGAACTAAAGAGCCTCTTGTTGCGGGTGAAGAAGGAGACTGCAAAACTTGGGTTGAAACTAAACATTAAGAAAACTAAGATCATGGCATCTGGCCCTCTCAATTCCTGGCAAATAGATGGGGAAGAAATGGAGGTAGTGACAGATTTTATTTTCCTGGGCTCCAAGATCACTGCAGATGGGGACTGTAGCCAAGAAATTAAAAGACGCTTGCTCCTTGGGAGGAAAGCCATGGCAAATTTAGACAGCACACTAAAAAGCAGAGACATCACCCTGTCAACAAAAGTGCGTATAGTCAAGGCTATGGTCTTCCCGGTTGCAATGTATGGCAGTGAAAGTTGGACCATAAGAAAGGCTGAGCGCCAAAGAATTGAAGCCTTTGAGCTATGGTGCTGGAGAAGACTCCTGCGAGTTCCTTGGACTGCAAGGCAATCAAACCGGTCAGTCCTAGAGGAGATCAACCTTGACTGCTCTTTAGAAGGCCAGATCCTGAAGCTAAAACTCAAATACTTTGGCCACCTAATGAGAAGGAAGGACTCACTGGAGAAGAGCCTAATGCTGGGAAAGATTGAGGGCAATAGAAGAAGGGGACGACAGAGAATGAGGTGGCTGGATGGAGTCACTGAAGCAGTAGGCGTGAGCTTAAATGGACTCCAGAAGATGGTAAAGGACAGGAAGGCCTGGAGGAACATTGTCCATAGGGTCGCAATGGGTCGGACACGACTTCGCAACTAACAACAACAACATATTCTACTATGAAAAGAATCTATGCAATTTATTTAATTTTGTGTATTTTAACTACCATCAAAACAAAACATAAAAACCACAGAGCTATTTATATTAATTAAAAATGTATTAAAGTGTTAATATCATCCTCCCCAGAATATTGTTTGTATTAATTTACAATATCCAAGAACTGTGGTTGCTAAGAGTCAATGGGCAATTAAGAGTTGGTGTCAACTTCTCTCTTGGTCCTTCTCTTTCTAATGATTAATTTCCATTTTAGTGATAAATTATGAAATTATAATAATCTTGACTCAATACTTGGATTTTAAAAGGAACTTTTTGACATTTGTTTTGTAAATTAGGTTGCAAAAGAATTTTGCTAGAGAGAATATAAAGAATATCAGTTCCATAAAATTACAGCGATGATATTGAGCAGTGAGAACTAACAAACCATATTTGTTCCTTATTGGCATATCCTAGAATGTAAAGTGAAGAACAAAATTAGTTACACAACCTTGCCCCATTGATTTCAATGAATCTTCATTAAGCATAAGTAATCTGTTCAAGGATGACCAGTAAAAGACAAATTCACCCTTGTCCTTTTATGTACAGACTTATGAAGGCATTTTCCTTCACTGCCAAAGATGATGATGTGCTGGCAGACAAAAGTTGAGACATACAGGAGAAATTAGCAAAATATAAGGCTGAATATGCAGCTATATCTTTATCATCATTTAAAATTTCTGTGGGAGTGACAAAGCCAGCTACGTATTAGATTCCCTTTGATAACTTTAAAAAAAACCGCTCCCATTGGGAGATAATTTTTGGCATAAACAAAGGGATTGGCAAACACCACGGGAGGGACCAGGAGCAGCCTTTGTGGCAACTCCCTCCACAGGAAATATAAATAAGGACAGCTGAGATGAAGGGTTGCAGTTGGAATCCGAGTACCAGGCTGTGCAGCTAAAGTGGGGCTTTTCTAAGATTTGGATTCTAAATCTAAATCACTATGAGCTGTGGCACTAAGAGTGGTGGAAGCATTGGTGGAGGTGGTAGGATCAGTAGTGGAGGCAGCATCAAGATTACATCCTCAGGGTCCTCAAGGGGACTTTCCGGAAAAAGTTATGGAGGATCCCGGAGTGGATATGGAGGAGGTGGCTTCAGCAGTGGTAGCTGTGGGAGAATTAGTAGAGGGAGAATAAGCTATGGAGGTAGCTGCTATGGTGGTGGCAGCTATGGTGGTGGTAGCTATGGTGGTGGAAGTTATGGTGGCTATGGCGGAAGTGGATATGGTGGTGTTTGCTATGGCGGTGGCAGCTATGGTGGTGGCAGTTATGGCAGTGGCAGCTACCCATTCAGCAGTGGTAGTTTTGGTGGTGGTGATGGAGGACTGTTCTCCAGCAACGAAAAGGCAACCATGCAGAATCTTAATGATCGCCTGGCTAATTATCTGGACCAGGTGAAAAGACTGGAAGATGAAAATTGTCAGCTTGAGATCTGGATCAAAGAATGGTATCAGAAGCATGGTGATATTGGACCAGACAAGGACTATAGTCACTATTACCAAGAAATTGACCAAGCCTACAATGAGGTATGTATACAATCTGTGTTCATAAGATAGATTGCAGCTTTAGTGCCATCTATGTAAAAGATGAAGTGGGAAGGCCCATAAAAATGAAAGAGAATTTGGAAGGAGAAGTGTCAAAAAGAGAGATCACAATCAGTTTTGTAGGAGATGAGATGAGATAGAAATAATCATTTTGTAAATAAGCATAGAGTTTAATCCTATATCAATTGTTTCTTGCACACTAATGTTAAATTAAATTTAATTCTTCATAATCTATAGCTTTTCTAAGTAAATGAGAAATCAAAATCAATAATATTCCTGCTCCTTCCTACATTATAGAAGGAGAAAAAGAGCTAAGTAGGAAAAAGAAAACATCAGTATAAGAATTTGTTATTTTGTGGTGGTGATGGTTATGGCAGCAACCTTTTAAATCATTTATTAGGACTGTGCAGTGGTTCACTGACCTTTGAAATATGAGTTGAGAACTCCTGGAACCAAAGGTGTTTCCAGATGAGAAAGGTTGCCATAGCAGACATTCTTGACAGAGGAGACCTGCACAGCCATGCATGCTTCAAATTACGTTTGCCCTTAGAACCTGGATCACTTCACCAATATTTACTGCATTGTGATATTTTAAACAGATGCTATAGAAACTGAGGCTTTAATGCTTCATTCTCTTGTTAGACTGTGATTAATAATGATATGATGACAAAGCATAGTTATTTATTTAAGAGTTATTAATTGTAAATATTCTTAATTCTTTCAATGCATTATTTTATAATTCAGCCTGTATTTAATATAGATCAGTCATATAATGTAAAAAAAAACAGGTTGGGGTCAGCAGGGTTTCTAAGAGGTATATTTTAGCAGGGATTTTAGTTTCTTCTTACAGATTTACTGAGAACATCATATATTATGAGACTGAATTATTTAGAAATATCTGTTTAGAGATGAAACTAAAAGGAAGAAATATATTAAAGATCAACAGAAAGGTATTAAGCAAAAGTGGGACCCTAGCAGGCAAGAAAATTTGTAGTGATAATTAGCTATGAAGTACACATATTTGTATTTACTTTAAAATGGGAAATGTTACCTTTACTTTCACTCTCTATGTTTTAGGATTTCTTGATATCCTTTCTAGAAAGATATAAAGAAAATTAGGAGATAGAATATTGGTAGACATCAGTTTGGGAAGTGGATCCAAATCCTTATTTGCCTTAATGAAAGGGGGTGGGCAGCCCAGTGATTCCACGTACCCAGGTGATTCCATGTAGTGCACAGAACTCTCCATCTAGGCATCCGCTCAAGTATGGATGTTCTTTAGTTCAAACCTGGAACACCGAATGGCTATAGGTGTGGTTGGTCAATCAGTGATCCTTTTTTTTCAAGTAAAATGGCTTTCAGTGGGAACTGTCACAAACTCAGCAGCCAGAAAAACTGAATAATGTTGGTGCATAGATGCAGGAGGTCATGTCTTCAAATATAAGCAAAACACAGCAGATACCCATAAAAATCAGGTCTGAAAAATAGAACTAATATCAAACCAAAAAATAGTAGGAGAAGAAAGACAGAAGAAGAAGAAAAAAGTGCTACTTTTTCAGATGTCACATTTCTTAAATTGTAATCTTACAGGCAAATCAAAACCAAGTATTTCAACATTAGTTGTATCAAGCAGTCAAAACAATCATGGCAATTTACTTATTACTGTATCATAAACATATCTATTATTTATTTATTTATTTATTTCAGCTTATTGCTGAAACAGATGATTATAACAAAATGCTCCTGAATATTGATAACACCAGGATGACTGCTGAAGATTTTAAGTTGAAGTGAGTATGATTCATTTCTCACCTGCTTCCTTCTAATTTTGTTGAATTCAATGATTTTACCTGAGGAAAGGATACACCACTTTCTTGATTACAAGCTCCTAGTAGCTAGTAATAGTACAATTCAAAGGTGGGAGATTTCACACAATCACATAGTGTGAAATGTGCCTTTTCAGAATTTTTCCAACTTGAAGTACTTTCATCTGGGAGGACACTCTGTTTCGTCCCCTTTCTTCCCTGTTTTTCCATGCATTTACATAAACAGCCAGCTTTCACTAATCTCTGGGCATCTTCACTCTTCATGGTACTTTGAGGGATTGTCGACCATTTTCCTAGAGGATTTGTTTTTGGGACACTTTTTGCAAATGTGGTAATCATGACACTTCCTGTAAACTCTGTTGTGGATTAGATATACTACTGAAGCTAGTCTTCGTCAGAATGTGGAAGCTGACATTAATGGATTGCGCCCGCTCTTGGATCAACTCACTCTTGCCAAGTCAGATCTGGAAATGGAAGTTGAATCCCTCAGAGAAGAGCTGGTATATCTGAGGAAGAATCATGAGGAGGTAAGTGTGTCAGCGAACAGAACTCTAACATTCAGAGCTCTTGACCCTTACTTTTCAGACAACACCCCCCCAAGTTTGTTTGGGAACAAAATTCAAAGCATGAATTTCACTGCTGTTCCTTGAGGTATCTTGGCCCAGAGCTCCAGATAATACTTCTGTAGTAAATAGTCAGTGACACAATTCCTAACCACACAGTGCCCAGGAAACAAATGTCTTTCAAGTGGCACCTTGCCATCCATTTTATGAAAATGCAGCAATCTATCTTCTCAACAAATCTCATATTTACACATTTTATAGGCCTACTTCCTCTTTTATTTTTTCATAGGGAAAGAGGGATAAACATATGGGATATAAATAATTGTGATATAAATAAATATTATATACAAACACACACACACAGAGAGAGAGAGAGAGAGAGAGAGAGAGACAGACAGACAGACAGACAGACAGACAGACAGACAGACTCTGGTCTTTTGGTTGAGTAGGCAAATTCAGAATTTGGGGAGTAGATTGTGGCTTGAACGTTCACAAAATTGTTGCCATAGTGAGTCTGGGTAACCCAGAAGGACCCACACATGAGAAAATAAAAATATTGGCTACAGCTACCCATAATTATCTTTGCTGGGAATAACCAACCAGTAGTTGGTTTTCTAAGAATACTTTTACATAGTATCCAAAGGCATGTTCAGTCCTTTTGCTTTTCATGTCAAAATTGTAACTTCAAAGAGAGGGAAGGGTTAGATCGAAGAAGTCATGGAACTATAAGAAGTTATATAGATCTGGATTACAAAATAAATGTATGCCAGGCATTGAGCTTTCATAAAAACATTTCATGAGGAGGAAATGTAAAATATTCTTCTACTCTGTTTTGGGTTTTTTTTTACATTACAAATCAAGTTATCCTGCCCATAAAATACTTTTTTAAATTTCAGTTTCTTATGATTCATTTCTTCTTCCCCATTGCTACAGACACTGAGAGGACTCCGAGGCCAGAGAGGACATGGTGATGTCAGTGTTGAAGTGAATGCTGCCCCTGGACAAGACTTGAAACAACGTTTAGATCAGCTCCGGTGTGAATATGAAAACATCATTGAACAAAACCGAAAAGAGGTTGAAGCCTGGTATGAAAGCAAGGCAAGTGAAATATATTTGAGCAGTCTGTTCATCTTCCAGTGATCAGAAAATGTAAACACTTTTAATCACCAGCAACATATATAAATATTTTGTGAGGTTTGATGACAAGAGTCTAAGACAGGGGTCTTCAAACTCGTCCCTTTTATGACTCATGGACTTCAGCTCCCAGAATTCCTCAGCCAGGTACGCTGGCTGAGGAATTCTGGGAGCTGAAGTCCATGAGTCATAAAAGGGCCGAGTTTGAAGACCCCTGGTCTAAGAGAAGCCCAAGTTGCAGGTTGCAAGAAGTAACCAAATATCAATTTGTACATCCCCGAGACATCCTAGAAGCAATCTGAATAAAGTTTGGTAAATGGGAGCTGAAAAGCAGGAAATACAGGAGTCAGAGTTCCACAAAAAATGTCTGAAATTGCGGGTGGTGAGGAAGAATTGATTAGCATAATTCTTAACATAAGAACAGCTTCTAAGGAGCAGATCAGCAGTTCATTGACAGTAATAGCGCAATTCTGGGAAAGCCATAAATAAGGAGAAAACAACAACAATAACCTCTTTTCCATCCCTTCCCCCCTACAAAACATGCATTGTTTATAGCAACCAATGCCATTGTGCCATTTTGAAAGGTTGTGCAGTTAGAGAAGGGCTTTAGAGAAAGATAAATGGACTAGCCTGTTAGGATGAATCAGGTATTTTCAGTAGAAGAATCAGTATCCCAACGTGATCTACTCCACTGCCACTCCTCCCAATTTTCCCAAGCCACCTACATCATTAACAACAACAACAACAACAACAACAACAACAACAACAACAATAATAATAATAATAATAATAATAATAATAATAATAATAATAATAATGTTGGAAAGGACTTTGGAAGTCATCTAGTCCAACCCCCCAGCAGGAAACCCTATACAATTTCAGACAAGTGGCTGTCCAGTCTCTTCTTAAAAACTTCCAGTGTTGGAGTATTCACAGCTTCTGGAGGCAGTTGTGCCTCCATGTATATGCAGTTCCATTACTTTCTTTCTTTTTCTTCTTTTTGTTCCTTTGTATATTTTAGATGGAAGAGGTTCGCCAACAAGTGAGTACAAGTGATCAGGAGATAACTTCAAGCAACCATCAACTTTCAGAGCTGAGACGAGAGTACCAAACCCTTGAGATTGAGCTCCAGTCTCAAATTAGCATGGTATGTGACAGCATGTGGAAATGATTATAGTCAGCATGTTATACAAGTGATTGTCTAATAGCTAAATATTTCTATTCTCCTCTTCCTTCTGCTGAAAGAACCTCAGCATTTTCTTGAAGATCATGTCCTATGTGTTGCCTCCCTATTTTCAGGTTCAGTCTCTGCAAACCAATCTGGAGGATACAGAACGTCGGTACAACATGCAGCTGCAACAAATTCAGGCTATGATTGAGCCCGTAGAAGGAGAATTGGGTAGCATCCGATGTGAAATTGAAAGTCAGAATCAAGAATATCAGCTGCTCCTTGGCATCAAAACTCGTCTGGAACAGGAAATCTGTCAATACCGCCGATTGCTTGAGGAAGGACAGCAAGAAATGTATGTTGACTAGGAGATGTAGAAAATGTGAATTGATTTCTTTCCAAATAGGAGTTAAGAGCCTGGGCTCTTGAACAAAGCATGTTGATAATCATTTATCATTAAATCACAAGCATCTCCTGAAAGATTCTAGCCCTTTTAGGATGTCATATTATACTTGACAGGTGGGCATTCTGCATAACCTTAACACAAACCTTACTGACATTGCTTCAGTGACATTTTTTATCAGAAGTTACCATTGTCTCTAGAGCATAGTAATACTGCACATTATCAATTCACATGAAAGCCAGGAAGGGTAGATTTGATTTATTCTCAAACTCCAGTCTTATTGGTTTCCCTGTGAACTGAAATTCAGCAGTATTTAATCTTTGAAGATGGGAACTCTACCTGTATAATGCCTAAAGAAGGCCCAAGTATTAAGAAGAGAAAGGGAGACGAATAGGTATGATGAACAATGCTATAATATTGCCTTGAATTGACTTAGACCACTAGTTCATGTAGACAAATATTGACAAAACTAGCTAGGAGCTGCTCTCTTAGAATTCAGGTAGAATTCTTTCCCAGATCAAATCATAGTATATTTTTGAGCACAAAGGAAGCTTGGAAGTTGATGCTAAGTCATAATAGTTACTTTATTTGAGGGATGGGGATTCTTCCCCTGGGTAAGAGTTTCTGTTAGTGGTTGATGGATGGATGGATTATATTTCTCTTCTTCCAGTGGCTCAGGAGGATATGGAGGAGGATATGGAGGTGGTAGAAGAGGTGGTGGAAGCATCAGCGGAGGAGGCGTTTGTGTAGGAGGAGGTGTCAGTGGAGGAAGCATCAGCGGAGGTAGCCTCAGTGGAGGAGGCATCTGTGGAGGCATCGGTGGAGGACATATTGGAGGAGGAAGTTCTTCACGTCCTCAGTCCTATCCTACATCTTCACATTCCCAAGCATGCAAAACAGGTGAGAATTATCATCACCAACATGTTTTTTCCTGTTCTTGTTCTGCTTGCGAAAAAGAATAATATTAATCAGTAAAGATGACTTCAAATGTGGCATATTTCTTTTGATAATGATGGAAATCCTTTTAATGGGAAAAATACACAGAATCTGGTTAACTATGGAAAAATCAGAAATCAGATCTGGAAAACTACCATGCCACATCTGACCATTATCTGTGCAGCTGTTTGGCACCCTAAGGAATTATGTTTCATTTGGGTTTGCCTCTGCGTCTACTATCCTAAACAGAGAGTTCAGTTCCATCTATTTGTTCAGCTAAGGTTGTCCACAAAGTTTGGAACTAGTGGTGGAGGCTATATTTTGCAGAGTTCAGAGTTTCTCAGGTTAGTGGTAAGAACCAGAGCTAAGTTTGAGGCAGGAGTCTATAACAGGCAGAGGACATCATTGTTGGCCTGGCAGAAGAGCAAAAGATAGGGAATATAAAATTTGTACAAATGGCAACCAAACTGGGGGCTTCATATAGGTTGCTGATGGGGGGGGGGAAATGAGGCAGGATTTAGCATATCTTTTTATCCTTCTATGTCAAAATCTAAATCCTAAGCACACCTGATTCCAGGCACCAGCTTAGATTCTCAGGACACCATGTAAGAAATCCTTCCATTTTCTTTGTCTCATCTAAACTGGATTATTTAAATGGGGGCTAGCCCAACATAACAGTTACATGTTACCATCCCAGTTTTCTTCTGTAACTTTTGAAATTTTGTAAGGTACTTTATTTCACCTGCAAACATTTTCACAAAGGGTTATCAAGTTTTTTCAACATTTACTTTTAAAGTTTTTTTTTTAACACTCTCCTCCAAAACACACTTTTTGATCCTGGAGTTTTGCTCCTTTTTGGAGAATTACCTTTGATGGATTACTCAAAAGCACAGAAGTCCCATATCAACAGTTCCAATAGTGAGGTGCACCTAAACAAGAGATGGAGCTTTGATCACATGGTTATAGTTGTCATCTCCTCAGGTGCAAAAGGCCATGTCCATATGTGAATGCCCAATTATACTGGTTTATTGCTAAACAGTCTATGTACAGGAACTTCTCAACTAATGGTTAACACCTTCTTGGAGTTAGATAGGGTCAATGGAATTCAAGGTAGGTTGGATTTGGTCCACTTGTGGCTACATAAAGATTCTAGGCTGATCCCTCTTTTAACTCTACCCCAGGTTCTGTCATTCCTTCTCCTACACATCTTAATTTTCTGTCAACCTGTGTGGATGCCCAGGACAGTCTGGGCAAAGATAGATTACCTTTGAGATGAAGCAAAGAACCTGGAATAGTATCATCAGAAAGACGATGATAAATTGAAACAAAATATTGTTTTGTTGATTTAGATTAGTTCTAAAAAAAATTCAGAACACCATAATACACCCTGTCTCCAGAAAGGTACAAGAGGCATTAATTTAAATAAATTTATAGCATTTGCTAATGTTCAGTATCTGAAATGTTTTTCTTTTTCATAAGTTTTTTTAAATATCTAAAATAATATGCAAACTATAATACTAAAGGGTTTGTTGCTTGTTTATTTCATTCTGTCAAGATAAAGAGAGTCTCTGCAAGGAACATATTTTGTCCTGGTCTTTAGAAAATACATTTGACCACCAAAAACACACGAGTTTTGCCTCTTGGTTCTTATTGCACATATTTGCCACTTACTCCATAGATTCATTTTCCCCTTTGTCTTTTTCTATAGGACTCGGAAGAAAATCTTGCGATTGATACTTCCAAATTCCTCCAAGAATTTCTACGATCAAATAAGATCACATCTGCACAAATTCTCTGCATAAATCCTCACAATAGATAGGTCTCTGCTCTTCCATTTCTATGTCAATGACCATCACAAAAGATTTCCATGTTCTCCTTAATCCTTGTTTCATCCACTCTTTAAAGCACTTTCTTGGAGGACATGCTTTATCTTTCTTCAGTTCATTTCTGTCCTTTGGCTTTTGATACTGATGAAAATTGTCCAATAAAGCTCTGCTGCTGCTTGTTGCAATCAAAAAAATCTGTGTCTCTTGTTATTTTTGCCATGCAAGTATTTAATTAGTGTAACTAATCTATAGATGTGGTCCAGACTTTGCAAATGGCTTGCTAGTCCAATCACAGAGGGAATTAATACTCTTTTTAAAACAACCCAACACACCTTTCAATTAACAATACCAAGCTCTGCTAGAGGCAGTTTTTAGAATTAAGCAACCATTACAAAATGCAAGCTTGTGATACATTGGCAAATTGTGCATCAACTAAGTATGTGTGGTTGGATGCCAGGTGAGTGTTTATGTGTAATTAAGGATTACATATTTTTTTACAATTTCCATTTATATTTGAAGGAACAGATTTTCTTCATTTTGTTAAGTTTATATACTACTCATTATCAAGTGACTCTGAGCTTTTATTATTTTTTACAAAGGAAAAAGTGTTGCTGATTTTCTACCTACAGTAAAAATTATTTTACAAAAATCTGGATTTGTGCCTCCATTTAGGGATAATATAATTCTCAATAAATATATACTTTGGCAACATAAAATGGACCATTAGTCTTGTCCACTGTGATCCTGACTGCTAGTGTCTAAAATAGCATCTACATTGCTTACTTCTATATCTGTCCCTTACACATCCATTTCTTTGAGAAGAAATAAATCAAGTCTTACAATCTCATCTCTTGATTGTTGCTGTTGATAGTTTTATTGGTGGCATATTATGTGGAGAGGAAGAGCAACACGATTATGCTTAATAGTAATTAAAATAACCTAGAGGGAGGGAGATAAAAGATCCAGGCACTATTAATATAAAAAAGTGTAATTATTTAATATTATTAAATCCAGTCACGGAGAAGCATATTTTCCCTTCTTGTTTTTAGAATATAAAATGCTTACAAAAAAGGTAAAGATTCATTTTTTAGAACTTCATGGGCAGCCATGTAAGGGTTTTGGCAACAGTTTGCCATTCCTTGCTTTTGGAATGCTGTCTGACACTTGTCTGAGATTTCCTGCACATCTCCCATCCAAATACGATCCACAGGGGGAGGGCGTTCTCTGTGGGTGCGCCTGCCCTATGGAATCAACTGCCAACGGAACTCCGGACTGCCCCCGACCTTCGTTCATTTCGCCAGGACCTAAAAACCTGGCTCTTTGAGCTATCTGGTCTGGACTGAGGGGTTTAATGTTTTTAAATTGTGATTTAATTTTTGTGGCTAGACTTAATTTAATTTAATTTAATTTTATATTGGATTGTTTTTAAATTTTGCCTTGTAAACCGCCCTGAGTCCTTTGGGAATACGGCGGTATATAAACCAAATAAATAAATAAATAAATAAATAAATAAATAAATAAATAAATAAATAAATAAATACATACATACATACATACATACATACATACATACATACATACTCACTGGGCCTGATCCCACTTAGCCTAGTTTGACATGACATAACTTGTGGGGGGAAGAGAAACAGAACAAAATATAATTGTTGTTGTTGATGATGATGATGATGGTGATGATGCAGACATTGTCCTCATTTTAGGGCCTTCATTTCATTCATGATTTGAGCTATTACTGTAGTCTTTCAGCAACCTGGGAAACTTCCAGAACTACACATAGTGACTGTTCAAAGTTATGACCAACCCTATTCCACTTTAAAATGGTCACAACATACAACCATAATAGCTTTTTTGACTGCTCTCCTGGGGCTGCTGCTGCTTTACATATAGTCATATACACTTCTCTGGCATGGCTGGCTTGAAAATGCCTTCCCATTTCTTAGTTACATTGTCAAGTAAGGAGAAGTCATTTTCTTCTCTTTCTTGAGAATCCAAAAATAAGGTGCAACAGCCACTATTTTTATTTTTTAAAAAATCAGACAATAATAATCTCCCCATTCTTTCTTTTTGAAGGTTTTCTTTATTGCTTTTACCTAAATCAATTTAGGCCACCTGCAGCAATGATCTTAATAATGTTTGCAAAAATAAAATGTTACATGCAGATTGTCCTCAATTTAGGATTTGTTGCTTAGCAACCATTTGAAGTTATCATAGGCCTATCTTAGGGCTACTTATGACCCAGATTGAAAGTTATGATAGTTACCACTCCTTCTGAGGTCATGCCAGTGAAACTTCGGGTGCTCGGAAATACGGCCACTTTTGTGACAATTTGCCGAAAACTGGCACTTATTGTACTTAGTTTTCAACAAACCCGAGCCCGTAGTGAACTGATTCACTTTGAACAACTATGGGATTCGCTTAACAACCATGCAGTTGCTTAATGACCATGATTTGTTTAGCAACCATCACAAAACAGATCATAAAAACATGTCCTCACATAACCAACCCATGTTATGACCATCATGACTTATGACCATGATGGCCAGATTCATTATAATAATAAGCCAAGGACCACCTGTATACCTGCTTCTCTCTGGCATTTTATTTCAGTGCAGATAGATGATGCAGATCTGATGGCAGTACCACTCAGGGCCCAGCTAAAAAGAGGAGGAGAATATAGAATAATAAAAAAATAGCTTGATGAAAATAATCAGAGAAGAGTCTCTTTATGTCCAGAATATCCATCCGTTCAAATGCAGCTCAGAATACTTCCTAATTCACTGAACTGTAAGAAGGAAGAGGAGCTATATGACAATCAAACTTGCAAGTTTATGTTCTTACCGCACATCTCAATAAAAGTAGCTTTAGCCTTCTTGTGTTGATTTCTTGGTTTTTCTTGAGATAAAGCAAAATATGATAAGCTATGGAATAAAATGGGTAAAAAGATGATCAGTGAATTAAAGATGGCAACCACTGGTGCACCACAGACTTCCCACCCCCTTCCTCACCTCTATGTTCAACACCAGTCAGGCAGGTTATAAAAATGGTTCAGTAATACCAGGTAAATATTTAAAAATTCAGCTAAATACTGAATTAATGAATGATACAAGCGGAAATTTAAATAGAACGTGGTGCCAGCTGTGCACAGGTTCTCAAGGCTGTGTTAAATGGAAAAGAACCACCCAAAGGAACAATATAAATAAAAAATATTACAAAGATATCTAAGGAAGGAATTTAATTAGGCTGGAAATCCATTTATGTTTAGCCTCTTAGTATTCAATGTCTTCTATTGAAAGACATTCTTGACAAGAAATTAGAGTTAAATGTTGTTGCCACTACATCACAAAGTATAAACAGTGGGGAAAAATATCCAGAATCTCGTGCAGAAAAATAAAAATCAGGCTAAAAATCTGAATTTCACTTTTTTATGGCATACTATTGCTCCTCCCATGCGTGAATTTGGCCCTTCTTGCAAATTTTAAAAATAATTCTCTTTATTGATCAAAAATTACTCTACCTTATATTCTACTAGCAGGGCTAGATGAATCAAAAGTTAGAATTAAGATTGCCGGAAGAAACATCAACAACCTAAGATATGCAGATGATACCACTCTAATGGCAGAAAGTGAAGAAGAACTAAAGAGCCTCTTGTTGCGGGTGAAGAAGGAGACTGCAAAACTTGGGTTGAAACTAAACATTAAGAAAACCAAGATCATGGCATCTGGCCCTCTCAATTCCTGGCAAATAGATGGGGAAGAAATGGAGGTAGTGACAGATTTTATTTTCCTGGGCTCCAAGATCACTGCAGATGGGGACTGTAGCCAAGAAATTAAAAGACGCTTGCTCCTTGGGAGGAAAGCCATGGCAAATTTAGACAGCACACTAAAAAGCAGAGACATCACCCTGTCAACAAAAGTGCGTATAGTCAAGGCTATGGTCTTCCCAGTTGCAATGTATGGCAGTGAAAGTTGGACCATAAGAAAGGCTGAGCGCCAAAGAATTGAAGCCTTTGAGCTATGGTGCTGGAGAAGACTCCTGCGAGTTCCTTGGACTGCAAGGCAATCAAACCGGTCAGTCCTAGAGGAGATCAACCTTGACTGCTCTTTAGAAGGCCAGATCCTGAAGCTAAAACTCAAATACTTTGGCCACCTAATGAGAAGGAAGGACTCACTGGAGAAGAGCCTAATGCTGGGAAAGATTGAGGGCAATAGAAGAAGGGGACGACAGAGAATGAGGTGGCTGGATGGAGTCACTGAAGCAGTAGGCGTGAGCTTAAATGGACTCCAGAAGATGGTAAAGGACAGGAAGGCCTGGAGGAACATTGTCCATAGGGTCGCAATGGGTCGGACACGACTTCGCAACTAACAACAACAACAACATATTCTACTATGAAAAGAATCTATGCAATTTATTTAATTTTGTGTATTTTAACTACCATCAAAACAAAACATAAAAACCACAGAGCTATTTATATTAATTAAAAATGTATTAAAGTGTTAATATCATCCTCCCCAGAATATTGTTTGTATTAATTTACAATATCCAAGAACTGTGGTTGCTAAGAGTCAATGGGCAATTAAGAGTTGGTGTCAACTTCTCTCTTGGTCCTTCTCTTTCTAATGATTAATTTCCATTTTAGTGATAAATTATGAAATTATAATAATCTTGACTCAATACTTGGATTTTAAAAGGAACTTTTTGACATTTGTTTTGTAAATTAGGTTGCAAAAGAATTTTGCTAGAGAGAATATAAAGAATATCAGTTCCATAAAATTACAGCGATGATATTGAGCAGTGAGAACTAACAAACCATATTTGTTCCTTATTGGCATATCCTAGAATGTAAAGTGAAGAACAAAATTAGTTACACAACCTTGCCCCATTGATTTCAATGAATCTTCATTAAGCATAAGTAATCTGTTCAAGGATGACCAGTAAAAGACAAATTCACCCTTGTCCTTTTATGTACAGACTTATGAAGGCATTTTCCTTCACTGCCAAAGATGATGATGTGCTGGCAGACAAAAGTTGAGACATACAGGAGAAATTAGCAAAATATAAGGCTGAATATGCAGCTATATCTTTATCATCATTTAAAATTTCTGTGGGAGTGACAAAGCCAGCTACGTATTAGATTCCCTTTGATAACTTTAAAAAAAACCGCTCCCATTGGGAGATAATTTTTGGCATAAACAAAGGGATTGGCAAACACCACGGGAGGGACCAGGAGCAGCCTTTGTGGCAACTCCCTCCACAGGAAATATAAATAAGGACAGCTGAGATGAAGGGTTGCAGTTGGAATCCGAGTACCAGGCTGTGCAGCTAAAGTGGGGCTTTTCTAAGATTTGGATTCTAAATCTAAATCACTATGAGCTGTGGCACTAAGAGTGGTGGAAGCATTGGTGGAGGTGGTAGGATCAGTAGTGGAGGCAGCATCAAGATTACATCCTCAGGGTCCTCAAGGGGACTTTCTGGAAAAAGTTATGGAGGATCCCGGAGTGGATATGGAGGAGGTGGCTTCAGCAGTGGTAGCTGTGGGAGAATTAGTAGAGGGAGAATAAGCTATGGAGGTAGCTGCTATGGTGGTGGCAGCTATGGTGGTGGCAGCTATGGTGGTGGAAGTTATGGTGGCTATGGCGGAAGTGGATATGGTGGTGTTTGCTATGGCGGTGGCAGCTATGGTGGTGGCAGTTATGGCAGTGGCAGCTACCCATTCAGCAGTGGTAGTTTTGGTGGTGGTGATGGAGGACTGTTCTCCAGCAACGAAAAGGCAACCATGCAGAATCTTAATGATCGCCTGGCTAATTATCTGGACCAGGTGAAAAGACTGGAAGATGAAAATTGTCAGCTTGAGATCTGGATCAAAGAATGGTATCAGAAGCATGGTGATATTGGACCAGACAAGGACTATAGTCACTATTACCAAGAAATTGACCAAGCCTACAATGAGGTATGTATACAATCTGTGTTCATAAGATAGATTGCAGCTTTAGTGCCATCTATGTAAAAGATGAAGTGGGAAGGCCCATAAAAATGAAAGAGAATTTGGAAGGAGAAGTGTCAAAAAGAGAGATCACAATCAGTTTTGTAGGAGATGAGATGAGATAGAAATAATCATTTTGTAAATAAGCATAGAGTTTAATCCTATATCAATTGTTTCTTGCACACTAATGTTAAATTAAATTTAATTCTTCATAATCTATAGCTTTTCTAAGTAAATGAGAAATCAAAATCAATAATATTCCTGCTCCTTCCTACATTATAGAAGGAGAAAAAGAGCTAAGTAGGAAAAAGAAAACATCAGTATAAGAATTTGTTATTTTGTGGTGGTGATGGTTATGGCAGCAACCTTTTAAATCATTTATTAGGACTGTGCAGTGGTTCACTGACCTTTGAAATATGAGTTGAGAACTCCTGGAACCAAAGGTGTTTCCAGATGAGAAAGGTTGCCATAGCAGACATTCTTGACAGAGGAGACCTGCACAGCCATGCATGCTTCAAATTACGTTTGCCCTTAGAACCTGGATCACTTCACCAATATTTTTTTATCCCCCAGATAAACTTAGGCTAAATTGGTGACAAAGAAATTTACTGCATTGTGATATTTTAAACAGATGCTATAGAAACTGAGGCTTTAATGCTTCATTCTCTTGTTAGACTGTGATTAATAATGATATGATGACAAAGCATAGTTATTTATTTAAGAGTTATTAATTGTAAATATTCTTAATTCTTTCAATGCATTATTTTATAATTCAGCCTGTATTTAATATAGATCAGTCATATAATGTAAAAAAAAAACAGGTTGGGGTCAGCAGGGTTTCTAAGAGGTATATTTTAGCAGGGATTTTAGTTTCTTCTTACAGATTTACTGAGAACATCATATATTATGAGACTGAATTATTTAGAAATATCTGTTTAGAGATGAAACTAAAAGGAAGAAATATATTAAAGATCAACAGAAAGGTATTAAGCAAAAGTGGGACCCTAGCAGGCAAGAAAATTTGTAGTGATAATTAGCTATGAAGTACACATATTTGTATTTACTTTAAAATGGGAAATGTTACCTTTACTTTCACTCTCTATGTTTTAGGATTTCTTGATATCCTTTCTAGAAAGATATAAAGAAAATTAGGAGATAGAATATTGGTAGACATCAGTTTGGGAAGTGGATCCAAATCCTTATTTGCCTTAATGAAAGGGGGTGGGCAGCCCAGTGATTCCACGTACCCAGGTGATTCCATGTAGTGCACAGAACTCTCCATCTAGGCATCCGCTCAAGTATGGATGTTCTTTAGTTCAAACCTGGAACACCGAATGGCTATAGGTGTGGTTGGTCAATCAGTGATCCTTTTTTTTCAAGTAAAATGGCTTTCAGTGGGAACTGTCACAAACTCAGCAGCCAGAAAAACTGAATAATGTTGGTGCATAGATGCAGGAGGCCATGTCTTCAAATATAAGCAAAACACAGCAGATACCCATAAAAATCAGGTCTGAAAAATAGAACTAATATCAAACCAAAAAATAGTAGGAGAAGAAAGACAGAAGAAGAAGAAAAAAGTGCTACTTTTTCAGATGTCACATTTCTTAAATTGTAATCTTACAGGCAAATCAAAACCAAGTATTTCAACATTAGTTGTATCAAGCAGTCAAAACAATCATGGCAATTTACTTATTACTGTATCATAAACATATCTATTATTTATTTATTTATTTATTTCAGCTTATTGCTGAAACAGATGATTATAACAAAATGCTCCTGAATATTGATAACACCAGGATGACTGCTGAAGATTTTAAGTTGAAGTGAGTATGATTCATTTCTCACCTGCTTCCTTCTAATTTTGTTGAATTCAATGATTTTACCTGAGGAAAGGATACACCACTTTCTTGATTACAAACTCCTAGTAGCTAGTAATAGTACAATTCAAAGGTGGGAGATTTCACACAATCACATAGTGTGAAATGTGCCTTTTCAGAATTTTTCCAACTTGAAGTACTTTCATCTGGGAGGACACTCTGTTTCGTCCCCTTTCTTCCCTGTTTTTCCATGCATTCCCCCCCCCCCTTACATAAACAGCCAGCTTTCACTAATCTCTGGGCATCTTCACTCTTCATGGTACTTTGAGGGATTGTCAACCATTTTCCTAGAGGATTTGTTTTTGGGACACTTTTTGCAAATGTGGTAATCATGACACTTCCTGTAAACTCTGTTGTGGATTAGATATACTACTGAAGCTAGTCTTCGTCAGAATGTGGAAGCTGACATTAATGGATTGCGCCCGCTCTTGGATCAACTCACTCTTGCCAAGTCAGATCTGGAAATGGAAGTTGAATCCCTCAGAGAAGAGCTGGTATATCTGAGGAAGAATCATGAGGAGGTAAGTGTGTCAGCGAACAGAACTCTAACATTCAGAGCTCTTGACCCTTACTTTTCAGACAACACCCCCCCAAGTTTGTTTGGGAACAAAATTCAAAGCATGAATTTCACTGCTGTTCCTTGAGGTATCTTGGCCCAGAGCTCCAGATAATACTTCTGTAGTAAATAGTCAGTGACACAATTCCTAACCACACAGTGCCCAGGAAACAAATGTCTTTCAAGTGGCACCTTGCCATCCATTTTATGAAAATGCAGCAATCTATCTTCTCAACAAATCTCATATTTACACATTTTATAGGCCTACTTCCTCTTTTATTTTTTCATAGGGAAAGAGGGATAAACATATGGGATATAAATAATTGTGATATAAATAAATATTATATACAAACACACACACACACACACACACACAGAGAGAGAGAGAGAGAGAGAGAGACAGACAGACAGACAGACAGACAGACAGACAGACAGACAGACTCTGGTCTTTTGGTTGAGTAGGCAAATTCAGAATTTGGGGAGTAGATTGTGGCTTGAACGTTCACAAAATTGTTGCCATAGTGAGTCTGGGTAACCCAGAAGGACCCACACATGAGAAAATAAAAATATTGGCTACAGCTACCCATAATTATCTTTGCTGGGAATAACCAACCAGTAGTTGGTTTTCTAAGAATACTTTTACATAGTATCCAAAGGCATGTTCAGTCCTTTTGCTTTTCATGTCAAAATTGTAACTTCAAAGAGAGGGAAGGGTTAGATCGAAGAAGTCATGGAACTATAAGAAGTTATATAGATCTGGATTACAGAATAAATGTATGCCAGGTATTGAGCTTTCATAAAAACATTTCATGAGGAGGAAATGTAAAATATTCTTCTACTCTGTTTTGGGGTTTTTTTTACATTACAAATCAAGTTATCCTGCCCATAAAATCCTTTTTTAAATTTCAGTTTCTTACGATTCATTTCTTCTTCCCCATTGCTACAGACACTGAGAGGACTCCGAGGCCAGAGAGGACATGGTGATGTCAGTGTTGAAGTGAATGCTGCCCCTGGACAAGACTTGAAACAACGTTTAGATCAGCTCCGGTGTGAATATGAAAACATCATTGAACAAAACCGAAAAGAGGTTGAAGCCTGGTATGAAAGCAAGGCAAGTGAAATATATTTGAGCAGTCTGTTCATCTTCCAGTGATCAGAAAATGTAAACACTTTTAATAACCAGCAACATATATGAATATTTTGTGAGGTTTGATGACAAGAGTCTAAGACAGGGGTCTTCAAACTCGGCCCTTTTATGACTCATGGACTTCAGCTCCCAGAATTCCTCAGCCAGGTACGCTGGCTGAGGAATTCTGGGAGCTGAAGTCCATGAGTCATAAAAGGGCCGAGTTTGAAGACCCCTGGTCTAAGAGAAGCCCAAGTTGCAGGTTGCAAGAAGTAACCAAATATCAATTTGTACATCCCCGAGACATCCTAGAAGCAATCTGAATAAAGTTTGGTAAATGGGAGCTGAAAAGCAGGAAATACAGGAGTCAGAGTTCCACAAAAAATGTCTGAAATTGCGGGTGGTGAGGAAGAATTGATTAGCATAATTCTTAACATAAGAACAGCTTCTAAGGAGCAGATCAGCAGTTCATTGACAGTAATAGCGCAATTCTGGGAAAGCCATAAATAAGGAGAAAACAACAACAATAACCTCTTTTCCATCCCTTCCCCCCTACAAAACATGCATTGTTTATAGCAACCAATGCCATTGTGCCATTTTGAAAGGTTGTGCAGTTAGAGAAGGGCTTTAGAGAAAGATAAATGGACTAGCCTGTTAGGATGAATCAGGTATTTTCAGTAGAAGAATCAGTATCCCAACGTGATCTACTCCACTGCCACTCCTCCCAATTTTCCCAAGCCACCTACATCATTAACAACAACAACAACAACAACAACAACAACAATAATAATAATAATAATAATAATAATAATAATAATAATAATAATGTTGGAAAGGACTTTGGAAGTCATCTAGTCCAACCCCCCAGCAGGAAACCCTATACAATTTCAGACAAGTGGCTGTCCAGTCTCTTCTTAAAAACTTCCAGTGTTGGAGTATTCACAGCTTCTGGAGGCAGTTGTGCCTCCATGTATATGCAGTTCCATTACTTTCTTTCTTTTTCTTCTTTTTGTTCCTTTGTATATTTTAGATGGAAGAGGTTCGCCAACAAGTGAGTACAAGTGATCAGGAGATAACTTCAAGCAACCATCAACTTTCAGAGCTGAGACGAGAGTACCAAACCCTTGAGATTGAGCTCCAGTCTCAAATTAGCATGGTATGTGACAGCATGTGGAAATGATTATAGTCAGCATGTTATACAAGTGATTGTCTAATAGCTAAATATTTCTATTCTCCTCTTCCTTCTGCTGAAAGAACCTCAGCATTTTCTTGAAGATCATGTCCTATGTGTTGCCTCCCTATTTTCAGGTTCAGTCTCTGCAAACCAATCTGGAGGATACAGAACGTCGGTACAACATGCAGCTGCAACAAATTCAGGCTATGATTGAGCCCGTAGAAGGAGAATTGGGTAGCATCCGATGTGAAATTGAAAGTCAGAATCAAGAATATCAGCTGCTCCTTGGCATCAAAACTCGTCTGGAACAGGAAATCTGTCAATACCGCCGATTGCTTGAGGAAGGACAGCAAGAAATGTATGTTGACTAGGAGATGTAGAAAATGTGAATTGATTTCTTTCCAAATAGGAGTTAAGAGCCTGGGCTCTTGAACAAAGCATGTTGATAATCATTTATCATTAAATCACAAGCATCTCCTGAAAGATTCTAGCCCTTTTAGGATGTCATATTATACTTGACAGGTGGGCATTCTGCATAACCTTAACACAAACCTTACTGACATTGCTTCAGTGACATTTTTTATCAGAAGTTACCATTGTCTCTAGAGCATAGTAATACTGCACATTATCAATTCACATGAAAGCCAGGAAGGGTAGATTTGATTTATTCTCAAACTCCAGTCTTATTGGTTTCCCTGTGAACTGAAATTCAGCAGTATTTAATCTTTGAAGATGGGAACTCTACCTGTATAATGCCTAAAGAAGGCCCAAGTATTAAGAAGAGAAAGGGAGACGAATAGGTATGATGAACAATGCTATAATATTGCCTTGAATTGACTTAGACCACTAGTTCATGTAGACAAATATTGACAAAACTGGCTAGGAGCTGCTCTCTTAGAATTCAGGTAGAATTCTTTCCCAGATCAAATCATAGTATATTTTTGAGCACAAAGGAAGCTTGGAAGTTGATGCTAAGTCATAATAGTTACTTTATTTGAGGGATGGGGATTCTTCCCCTGGGTAAGAGTTTCTGTTAGTGGTTGATGGATGGATGGATTATATTTCTCTTCTTCCAGTGGCTCAGGAGGATATGGAGGAGGATATGGAGGTGGTAGAAGAGGTGGTGGAAGCATCAGCGGAGGAGGCGTTTGTGTAGGAGGAGGTGTCAGTGGAGGAAGCATCAGCGGAGGTAGCCTCAGTGGAGGAGGCATCTGTGGAGGCATCGGTGGAGGACATATTGGAGGAGGAAGTTCTTCACGTCCTCAGTCCTATCCTACATCTTCACATTCCCAAGCATGCAAAACAGGTGAGAATTATCATCACCAACATGTTTTTTCCTGTTCTTGTTCTGCTTGCGAAAAAGAATAATATTAATCAGTAAAGATGACTTCAAATGTGGCATATTTCTTTTGATAATGATGGAAATCCTTTTAATGGGAAAAATACACAGAATCTGGTTAACTATGGAAAAATCAGAAATCAGATCTGGAAAACTACCATGCCACATCTGACCATTATCTGTGCAGCTGTTTGGCACCCTAAGGAATTATGTTTCATTTGGGTTTGCCTCTGCGTCTACTATCCTAAACAGAGAGTTCAGTTCCATCTATTTGTTCAGCTAAGGTTGTCCACAAAGTTTGGAACTAGTGGTGGAGGCTATATTTTGCAGAGTTCAGAGTTTCTCAGGTTAGTGGTAAGAACCAGAGCTAAGTTTGAGGCAGGAGTCTATAACAGGCAGAGGACATCATTGTTGGCCTGGCAGAAGAGCAAAAGATAGGGAATATAAAATTTGTACAAATGGCAACCAAACTGGGGGCTTCATATAGGTTGCTGATGGGGGGGGAAATGAGGCAGGATTTAGCATATCTTTTTATCCTTCTATGTCAAAATCTAAATCCTAAGCACACCTGATTCCAGGCACCAGCTTAGATTCTCAGGACACCATGTAAGAAATCCTTCCATTTTCTTTGTCTCATCTAAACTGGATTATTTAAATGGGGGCTAGCCCAACATAACAGTTACATGTTACCATCCCAGTTTTCTTCTGTAACTTTTGAAATTTTGTAAGGTACTTTATTTCACCTGCAAACATTTTTACAAAGGGTTATCAAGTTTTTTCAACATTTACTTTTAAAGTTTTTTTTTTTAACACTCTCCTCCAAACACACTTTTTGATCCTGGAGTTTTGCTCCTTTTTGGAGAATTACCTTTGATGGATTACTCAAAAGCACAGAAGTCCCATATCAACAGTTCCAATAGTGAGGTGCACCTAAACAAGAGATGGAGCTTTGATCACATGGTTATAGTTGTCATCTCCTCAGGTGCAAAAGGCCATGTCCATATGTGAATGCCCAATTATACTGGTTTATTGCTAAACAGTCTATGTACAGGAACTTCTCAACTAATGGTTAACACCTTCTTGGAGTTAGATAGGGTCAATGGAATTCAAGGTAGGTTGGATTTGGTCCACTTGTGGCTACATAAAGATTCTAGGCTGATCCCTCTTTTAACTCTACCCCAGGTTCTGTCATTCCTTCTCCTACACATCTTAATTTTCTGTCAACCTGTGCGGATGCCCAGGACAGTCTGGGCAAAGATAGATTACCTTTGAGATGAAGCAAAGAACCTGGAATAGTATCATCAGAAAGACGATGATAAATTGAAACAAAATATTGTTTTGTTGATTTAGATTAGTTCTAAAAAAAATTCAGAACACCATAATACACCCTGTCTCCAGAAAGTTACAAGAGGCATTAATTTAAATAAATTTATAGCATTTGCTAATGTTCAGTATCTGAAATGTTTTTCTTTTTCATAAGTTTTTTAAATATCTAAAATAATATGCAAACTATAATACTAAAGGGTTTGTTGCTTGTTTATTTCATTCTGTCAAGATAAAGAGAGTCTCTGCAAGGAACATATTTTGTCCTGGTCTTTAGAAAATACATTTGACCACCAAAAACACACGAGTTTTGCCTCTTGGTTCTTATTGCACATATTTGCCACTTACTCCATAGATTCATTTTCCCCTTTGTCTTTTTCTATAGGACTCGGAAGAAAATCTTGCGATTGATACTTCCAAATTCCTCCAAGAATTTCTACGATCAAATAAGATCACATCTGCACAAAATCTCTGCATAAATCCTCACAATAGATAGGTCTCTGCTCTTCCATTTCTATGTCAATGACCATCACAAAAGATTTCCATGTTCTCCTTAATCCTTGTTTCATCCACTCTTTAAAGCACTTTCTTGGAGGACATGCTTTATCTTTCTTCAGTTCATTTCTGTCCTTTGGCTTTTGATACTGATGAAAATTGTCCAATAAAGCTCTGCTGCTGCTTGTTGCAATCAAAAAAATCTGTGTCTCTTGTTATTTTTGCCATGCAAGTATTTAATTAGTGTAACTAATCTATAGATGTGGTCCAGACTTTGCAAATGGCTTGCTAGTCCAATCACAGAGGGAATTAATACTCTTTTTAAAACAACCCAACACACCTTTCAATTAACAATACCAAGCTCTGCTAGAGGCAGTTTTTAGAATTAAGCAACCATTACAAAATGCAAGCTTGTGATACATTGGCAAATTGTGCATCAACTAAGTATGTGTGGTTGGATGCCAGGTGAGTGTTTATGTGTAATTAAGGATTACATATTTTTTTACAATTTCCATTTATATTTGAAGGAACAGATTTTCTTCATTTTGTTAAGTTTATATACTACTCATTATCAAGTGACTCTGAGCTTTTATTATTTTTTACAAAGGAAAAAGTGTTGCTGATTTTCTACCTACAGTAAAAATTATTTTACAAAAATCTGGATTTGTGCCTCCATTTAGGGATAATATAATTCTCAATAAATATATACTTTGGCAACATAAAATGGACCATTAGTCTTGTCCACTGTGATCCTGACTGCTAGTGTCTAAAATACCATCTACATTGCTTACTTCTATATCTGTCCCTTACACATCCATTTCTTTGAGAAGAAATAAATCAAGTCTTACAATCTCATCTCTTGATTGTTGCTGTTGATAGTTTTATTGGTGGCATATTATGTGGAGAGGAAGAGCAACACGATTATGCTTAATAGTAATTAAAATAACCTAGAGGGAGGGAGATAAAAGATCCAGGCACTATTAATATAAAAAAGTGTAATTATTTAATATTATTAAATCCAGTCACGGAGAAGCATATTTTCCCTTCTTGTTTTTAGAATATAAAATGCTTACAAAAAAGGTAAAGATTCATTTTTTAGAACTTCATGGGCAGCCATGTAAGGGTTTTGGCAACAGTTTGCCATTCCTTGCTTTTGGAATGCTGTCTGACACTTGTCTGAGATTTCCTGCACATCTCCCATCCAAATACGATCCACAGGGGGAGGGCGTTCTCTGTGGGTGCGCCTGCCCTATGGAATCAACTGCCAACGGAACTCCGGACTGCCCCCGACCTTCGTTCATTTCGCCAGGACCTAAAAACCTGGCTCTTTGAGCTATCTGGTCTGGACTGAGGGGTTTAATGTTTTTAAATTGTGATTTAATTTTTGTGGCTAGACTTAATTTAATTTAATTTAATTTTATATTGGATTGTTTTTAAATTTTGCCTTGTAAACCGCCCTGAGTCCTTTGGGAATACGGCGGTATATAAACCAAATAAATAAATAAATAAATAAATAAATAAATAAATACATACATACATACATACATACATACATACATACATACATACTCACTGGGCCTGATCCCACTTAGCCTAGTTTGACATGACATAACTTGTGGGGGGAAGAGAAACAGAACAAAATATAATTGTTGTTGTTGATGATGATGATGGTGATGATGCAGACATTGTCCTCATTTTAGGGCCTTCATTTCATTCATGATTTGAGCTATTACTGTAGTCTTTCAGCAACCTGGGAAACTTCCAGAACTACACATAGTGACTGTTCAAAGTTATGACCAACCCTATTCCACTTTAAAATGGTCACAACATACAACCATAATAGCTTTTTTGACTGCTCTCCTGGGGCTGCTGCTGCTTTACATATAGTCATATACACTTCTCTGGCATGGCTGGCTTGAAAATGCCTTCCCATTTCTTAGTTACATTGTCAAGTAAGGAGAAGTCATTTTCTTCTCTTTCTTGAGAATCCAAAAATAAGGTGCAACAGCCACTATTTTTATTTTTTAAAAAATCAGACAATAATAATCTCCCCATTCTTTCTTTTTGAAGGTTTTCTTTATTGCTTTTACCTAAATCAATTTAGGCCACCTGCAGCAATGATCTTAATAATGTTTGCAAAAATAAAATGTTACATGCAGATTGTCCTCAATTTAGGATTTGTTGCTTAGCAACCATTTGAAGTTATGATAGGCCTATCTTAGGGCTACTTATGACCCAGATTCAAAGTTATGATAGTTACCACTCCTTCTGAGGTCATGCCAGTGAAATTTCGGGTGCTCGGAAATACGGCCACTTTTGTGACAATTTGCCGAAAACTGGCACTTATTGTACTTAGTTTTCAACAAACCCGAGCCCGTAGTGAACTGATTCACTTTGAACAACTATGGGATTCGCTTAACAACCATGCAGTTGCTTAATGACCATGATTTGTTTAGCAACCATCACAAAACAGATCATATAAACATGTCCTCACATAACCAACCCATGTTATGACCATCATGACTTATGACCATGATGGCCAGATTCATTATAATAATAAGCCAAGGACCACCTGTATACCTGCTTCTCTCTGGCATTTTATTTCAGTGCAGATAGATGATGCAGATCTGATGGCAGTACCACTCAGGGCCCAGCTAAAAAGAGGAGGAGAATATAGAATAATAAAAAAATAGCTTGATGAAAATAATCAGAGAAGAGTCTCTTTATGTCCAGAATATCCATCCGTTCAAATGCAGCTCAGAATACTTCCTAATTCACTGAACTGTAAGAAGGAAGAGGAGCTATATGACAATCAAACTTGCAAGTTTATGTTCTTACCGCACATCTCAATAAAAGTAGCTTTAGCCTTCTTGTGTTGATTTCTTGGTTTTTCTTGAGATAAAGCAAAATATGATAAGCTATGGAATAAAATGGGTAAAAAGATGATCAGTGAATTAAAGATGGCAACCACTGGTGCACCACAGACTTCCCACCCCCTTCCTCACCTCTATGTTCAACACCAGTCAGGCAGGTTATAAAAATGGTTCAGTAATACCAGGTAAATATTTAAAAATTCAGCTAAATACTGAATTAATGAATGATACAAGCGGAAATTTAAATAGAACGTGGTGCCAGCTGTGCACAGGTTCTCAAGGCTGTGTTAAATGGAAAAGAACCACCCAAAGGAACAATATAAATAAAAAATATTACAAAGATATCTAAGGAAGGAATTTAATTAGGCTGGAAATCCATTTATGTTTAGCCTCTTAGTATTCAATGTCTTCTATTGAAAGACATTCTTGACAAGAAATTAGAGTTAAATGTTGTTGCCACTACATCACAAAGTATAAACAGTGGGGAAAAATATCCAGAATCTCGTGCAGAAAAATAAAAATCAGGCTAAAAATCTGAATTTCACTTTTTTATGGCATACTATTGCTCCTCCCATGCGTGAATTTGGCCCTTCTTGCAAATTTTAAAAATAATTCTCTTTATTGATCAAAAATTACTCTACCTTATATTCTACTAGCAGGGCTAGATGAATCAAAAGTTAGAATTAAGATTGCCGGAAGAAACATCAACAACCTAAGATATGCAGATGATACCACTCTAATGGCAGAAAGTGAAGAAGAACTAAAGAGCCTCTTGTTGTGGGTGAAGAAGGAGACTGCAAAACTTGGGTTGAAACTAAACATTAAGAAAACCAAGATCATGGCATCTGGCCCTCTCAATTCCTGGCAAATAGATGGGGAAGAAATGGAGGTAGTGACAGATTTTATTTTCCTGGGCTCCAAGATCACTGCAGATGGGGACTGTAGCCAAGAAATTAAAAGACGCTTGCTCCTTGGGAGGAAAGCCATGGCAAATTTAGACAGCACACTAAAAAGCAGAGACATCACCCTGTCAACAAAAGTGCGTATAGTCAAGGCTATGGTCTTCCCAGTTGCAATGTATGGCAGTGAAAGTTGGACCATAAGAAAGGCTGAGCGCCAAAGAATTGAAGCCTTTGAGCTATGGTGCTGGAGAAGACTCCTGCGAGTTCCTTGGACTGCAAGGCAATCAAACCGGTCAGTCCTAGAGGAGATCAACCTTGACTGCTCTTTAGAAGGCCAGATCCTGAAGCTAAAACTCAAATACTTTGGCCACCTAATGAGAAGGAAGGACTCACTGGAGAAGAGCCTAATGCTGGGAAAGATTGAGGGCAATAGAAGAAGGGGACGACAGAGAATGAGGTGGCTGGATGGAGTCACTGAAGCAGTAGGCGTGAGCTTAAATGGACTCCAGAAGATGGTAAAGGACAGGAAGGCCTGGAGGAACATTGTCCATAGGGTCGCAATGGGTCGGACACGACTTCGCAACTAACAACAACAACATATTCTACTATGAAAAGAATCTATGCAATTTATTTAATTTTGTGTATTTTAACTACCATCAAAACAAAACATAAAAACCACAGAGCTATTTATATTAATTAAAAATGTATTAAAGTGTTAATATCATCCTCCCCAGAATATTGTTTGTATTAATTTACAATATCCAAGAACTGTGGTTGCTAAGAGTCAATGGGCAATTAAGAGTTGGTGTCAACTTCTCTCTTGGTCCTTCTCTTTCTAATGATTAATTTCCATTTTAGTGATAAATTATGAAATTATAATAATCTTGACTCAATACTTGGATTTTAAAAGGAACTTTTTGACATTTGTTTTGTAAATTAGGTTGCAAAAGAATTTTGCTAGAGAGAATATAAAGAATATCAGTTCCATAAAATTACAGCGATGATATTGAGCAGTGAGAACTAACAAACCATATTTGTTCCTTATTGGCATATCCTAGAATGTAAAGTGAAGAACAAAATTAGTTACACAACCTTGCCCCATTGATTTCAATGAATCTTCATTAAGCATAAGTAATCTGTTCAAGGATGACCAGTAAAAGACAAATTCACCCTTGTCCTTTTATGTACAGACTTATGAAGGCATTTTCCTTCACTGCCAAAGATGATGATGTGCTGGCAGACAAAAGTTGAGACATACAGGAGAAATTAGCAAAATATAAGGCTGAATATGCAGCTATATCTTTATCATCATTTAAAATTTCTGTGGGAGTGACAAAGCCAGCTACGTATTAGATTCCCTTTGATAACTTTAAAAAAAACCGCTCCCATTGGGAGATAATTTTTGGCATAAACAAAGGGATTGGCAAACACCACGGGAGGGACCAGGAGCAGCCTTTGTGGCAACTCCCTCCACAGGAAATATAAATAAGGACAGCTGAGATGAAGGGTTGCAGTTGGAATCCGAGTACCAGGCTGTGCAGCTAAAGTGGGGCTTTTCTAAGATTTGGATTCTAAATCTAAATCACTATGAGCTGTGGCACTAAGAGTGGTGGAAGCATTGGTGGAGGTGGTAGGATCAGTAGTGGAGGCAGCATCAAGATTACATCCTCAGGGTCCTCAAGGGGACTTTCTGGAAAAAGTTATGGAGGATCCCGGAGTGGATATGGAGGAGGTGGCTTCAGCAGTGGTAGCTGTGGGAGAATTAGTAGAGGGAGAATAAGCTATGGAGGTAGCTGCTATGGTGGTGGCAGCTATGGTGGTGGCAGCTATGGTGGTGGAAGTTATGGTGGCTATGGCGGAAGTGGATATGGTGGTGTTTGCTATGGCGGTGGCAGCTATGGTGGTGGCAGTTATGGCAGTGGCAGCTACCCATTCAGCAGTGGTAGTTTTGGTGGTGGTGATGGAGGACTGTTCTCCAGCAACGAAAAGGCAACCATGCAGAATCTTAATGATCGCCTGGCTAATTATCTGGACCAGGTGAAAAGACTGGAAGATGAAAATTGTCAGCTTGAGATCTGGATCAAAGAATGGTATCAGAAGCATGGTGATATTGGACCAGACAAGGACTATAGTCACTATTACCAAGAAATTGACCAAGCCTACAATGAGGTATGTATACAATCTGTGTTCATAAGATAGATTGCAGCTTTAGTGCCATCTATGTAAAAGATGAAGTGGGAAGGCCCATAAAAATGAAAGAGAATTTGGAAGGAGAAGTGTCAAAAAGAGAGATCACAATCAGTTTTGTAGGAGATGAGATGAGATAGAAATAATCATTTTGTAAATAAGCATAGAGTTTAATCCTATATCAATTGTTTCTTGCACACTAATGTTAAATTAAATTTAATTCTTCATAATCTATAGCTTTTCTAAGTAAATGAGAAATCAAAATCAATAATATTCCTGCTCCTTCCTACATTATAGAAGGAGAAAAAGAGCTAAGTAGGAAAAAGAAAACATCAGTATAAGAATTTGTTATTTTGTGGTGGTGATGGTTATGGCAGCAACCTTTTAAATCATTTATTAGGACTGTGCAGTGGTTCACTGACCTTTGAAATATGAGTTGAGAACTCCTGGAACCAAAGGTGTTTCCAGATGAGAAAGGTTGCCATAGCAGACATTCTTGACAGAGGAGACCTGCACAGCCATGCATGCTTCAAATTACGTTTGCCCTTAGAACCTGGATCACTTCACCAATATTTTTTTATCCCCCAGATAAACTTAGGCTAAATTGGTGACAAAGAAATTTACTGCATTGTGATATTTTAAACAGATGCTATAGAAACTGAGGCTTTAATGCTTCATTCTCTTGTTAGACTGTGATTAATAATGATATGATGACAAAGCATAGTTATTTATTTAAGAGTTATTAATTGTAAATATTCTTAATTCTTTCAATGCATTATTTTATAATTCAGCCTGTATTTAATATAGATCAGTCATATAATGTAAAAAAAAAAACAGGTTGGGGTCAGCAGGGTTTCTAAGAGGTATATTTTAGCAGGGATTTTAGTTTCTTCTTACAGATTTACTGAGAACATCATATATTATGAGACTGAATTATTTAGAAATATCTGTTTAGAGATGAAACTAAAAGGAAGAAATATATTAAAGATCAACAGAAAGGTATTAAGCAAAAGTGGGACCCTAGCAGGCAAGAAAATTTGTAGTGATAATTAGCTATGAAGTACACATATTTGTATTTACTTTAAAATGGGAAATGTTACCTTTACTTTCACTCTCTATGTTTTAGGATTTCTTGATATCCTTTCTAGAAAGATATAAAGAAAATTAGGAGATAGAATATTGGTAGACATCAGTTTGGGAAGTGGATCCAAATCCTTATTTGCCTTAATGAAAGGGGGTGGGCAGCCCAGTGATTCCACGTACCCAGGTGATTCCATGTAGTGCACAGAACTCTCCATCTAGGCATCCGCTCAAGTATGGATGTTCTTTAGTTCAAACCTGGAACACCGAATGGCTATAGGTGTGGTTGGTCAATCAGTGATCCTTTTTTTTTCAAGTAAAATGGCTTTCAGTGGGAACTGTCACAAACTCAGCAGCCAGAAAAACTGAATAATGTTGGTGCATAGATGCAGGAGGCCATGTCTTCAAATATAAGCAAAACACAGCAGATACCCATAAAAATCAGGTCTGAAAAATAGAACTAATATCAAACCAAAAAATAGTAGGAGAAGAAAGACAGAAGAAGAAGAAAAAAGTGCTACTTTTTCAGATGTCACATTTCTTAAATTGTAATCTTACAGGCAAATCAAAACCAAGTATTTCAACATTAGTTGTATTATGCAGTCAAAACAATCATGGCAATTTACTTATTACTGTATCATAAACATATCTATTATTTATTTATTTATTTATTTCAGCTTATTGCTGAAACAGATGATTATAACAAAATGCTCCTGAATATTGATAACACCAGGATGACTGCTGAAGATTTTAAGTTGAAGTGAGTATGATTCATTTCTCACCTTCTTCCTTCTAATTTTGTTGAATTCAATGATTTTACCTGAGGAAAGGATACACCACTTTCTTGATTACAAACTCCTAGTAGCTAGTAATAGTACAATTCAAAGGTGGGAGATTTCACACAATCACATAGTGTGAAATGTGCCTTTTCAGAATTTTTCCAACTTGAAGTACTTTCATCTGGGAGGACACTCTGTTTCGTCCCCTTTCTTCCCTGGTTTTCCATGCATTTACATAAACAGCCAGCTTTCACTAATCTCTGGGCATCTTCACTCTTCATGGTACTTTGAGGGATTGTCGACCATTTTCCTAGAGGATTTGTTTTTGGGACACTTTTTGCAAATGTGGTAATCATGACACTTCCTGTAAACTCTGTTGTGGATTAGATATACTACTGAAGCTAGTCTTCGTCAGAATGTGGAAGCTGACATTAATGGATTGCGCCCGCTCTTGGATCAACTCACTCTTGCCAAGTCAGATCTGGAAATGGAAGTTGAATCCCTCAGAGAAGAGCTGGTATATCTGAGGAAGAATCATGAGGAGGTAAGTGTGTCAGTGAACAGAACTCTAACATTCAGAGCTCTTGACCCTTACTTTTCAGACAATACCCCCCCAAGTTTGTTTGGGAACAAAATTCAAAGCATGAATTTCACTGCTGTTCCTTGAGGTATCTTGGCCCAGAGCCCCAGATAATACTTCTGTAGTAAATAGTCAATGACACAATTCCTAACCACACAGTGCCCAGGAAACAAATGTCTTTCAAGTGGCACCTTGCCATCCATTTTATGAAAATGCAGCAATCTATCTTCTCAACAAATCTCATATTTACACATTTTATAGGCCTACTTCCTCTTTTATTTTTTCATAGGGAAAGAGGGATAAACATATGGGATATAAATAATTGTGATATAAATAAATATTATATACAAACACACACACACACACACACAGAGAGAGAGAGAGAGAGAGAGAGAGACAGACAGACAGACAGACAGACAGACAGACAGACAGACAGACAGACAGACTCTGGTCTTTTGGTTGAGTAGGCAAATTCAGAATTTGGGGAGTAGATTGTGGCTTGAACGTTCACAAAATTGTTGCCATAGTGAGTCTGGGTAACCCAGAAGGACCCACACATGAGAAAATAAAAATATTGGCTACAGCTACCCATAATTATCTTTGCTGGGAATAACCAACCAGTAGTTGGTTTTCTAAGAATACTTTTACATAGTATCCAAAGGCATGTTCAGTCCTTTTGCTTTTCATGTCAAAATTGTAACTTCAAAGAGAGGGAAGGGTTAGATCGAAGAAGTCATGGAACTATAAGAAGTTATATAGATCTGGATTACAAAATAAATGTATGCCAGGCATTGAGCTTTCATAAAAACATTTCATGAGGAGGAAATGTAAAATATTCTTCTACTCTGTTTTGGGTTTTTTTTACATTACAAATCAAGTTATCCTGCCCATAAAATCCTTTTTTAAATTTCAGTTTCTTATGATTCATTTCTTCTTCCCCATTGCTACAGACACTGAGAGGACTCCGAGGCCAGAGAGGACATGGTGATGTCAGTGTTGAAGTGAATGCTGCCCCTGGACAAGACTTGAAACAACGTTTAGATCAGCTCCGGTGTGAATATGAAAACATCATTGAACAAAACCGAAAAGAGGTTGAAGCCTGGTATGAAAGCAAGGCAAGTGAAATATATTTGAGCAGTCTGTTCATCTTCCAGTGATCAGAAAATGTAAACACTTTTAATCACCAGCAACATATATAAATATTTTGTGAGGTTTGATGACAAGAGTCTAAGACAGGGGTCTTCAAACTCGTCCCTTTTATGACTCATGGACTTCAGCTCCCAGAATTCCTCAGCCAGGTACGCTGGCTGAGGAATTCTGGGAGCTGAAGTCCATGAGTCATAAAAGGGCCGAGTTTGAAGACCCCTGGTCTAAGAGAAGCCCAAGTTGCAGGTTGCAAGAAGTAACCAAATATCAATTTGTACATCCCCGAGACATCCTAGAAGCAATCTGAATAAAGTTTGGTAAATGGGAGCTGAAAAGCAGGAAATACAGGAGTCAGAGTTCCACAAAAAATGTCTGAAATTGCGGGTGGTGAGGAAGAATTGATTAGCATAATTCTTAACATAAGAACAGCTTCTAAGGAGCAGATCAGCAGTTCATTGACAGTAATAGCGCAATTCTGGGAAAGCCATAAATAAGGAGAAAACAACAACAATAACCTCTTTTCCATCCCTTCCCCCCTACAAAACATGCATTGTTTATAGCAACCAATGCCATTGTGCCATTTTGAAAGGTTGTGCAGTTAGAGAAGGGCTTTAGAGAAAGATAAATGGACTAGCCTGTTAGGATGAATCAGGTATTTTCAGTAGAAGAATCAGTATCCCAACGTGATCTACTCCACTGCCACTCCTCCCAATTTTCCCAAGCCACCTACATCATTAATAACAACAACAACAACAACAACAACAACAACAACAACAACAATAATAATAATAATAATAATAATAATAATAATAATAATAATAATAATAATGTTGGAAAGGACTTTGGAAGTCATCTAGTCCAACCCCCCAGCAGGAAACCCTATACAATTTCAGACAAGTGGCTGTCCAGTCTCTTCTTAAAAACTTCCAGTGTTGGAGTATTCACAGCTTCTGGAGGCAGTTGTGCCTCCATGTATATGCAGTTCCATTACTTTCTTTCTTTTTCTTCTTTTTGTTCCTTTGTATATTTTAGATGGAAGAGGTTCGCCAACAAGTGAGTACAAGTGATCAGGAGATAACTTCAAGCAACCATCAACTTTCAGAGCTGAGACGAGAGTACCAAACCCTTGAGATTGAGCTCCAGTCTCAAATTAGCATGGTATGTGACAGCATGTGGAAATGATTATAGTCAGCATGTTATACAAGTGATTGTCTAATAGCTAAATATTTCTATTCTCCTCTTCCTTCTGCTGAAAGAACCTCAGCATTTTCTTGAAGATCATGTCCTATGTGTTGCCTCCCTATTTTCAGGTTCAGTCTCTGCAAACCAATCTGGAGGATACAGAACGTCGGTACAACATGCAGCTGCAACAAATTCAGGCTATGATTGAGCCCGTAGAAGGAGAATTGGGTAGCATCCGATGTGAAATTGAAAGTCAGAATCAAGAATATCAGCTGCTCCTTGGCATCAAAACTCGTCTGGAACAGGAAATCTGTCAATACCGCCGATTGCTTGAGGAAGGACAGCAAGAAATGTATGTTGACTAGGAGATGTAGAAAATGTGAATTGATTTCTTTCCAAATAGGAGTTAAGAGCCTGGGCTCTTGAACAAAGCATGTTGATAATCATTTATCATTAAATCACAAGCATCTCCTGAAAGATTCTAGCCCTTTTAGGATGTCATATTATACTTGACAGGTGGGCATTCTGCATAACCTTAACACAAACCTTACTGACATTGCTTCAGTGACATTTTTTATCAGAAGTTACCATTGTCTCTAGAGCATAGTAATACTGCACATTATCAATTCACATGAAAGCCAGGAAGGGTAGATTTGATTTATTCTCAAACTCCAGTCTTATTGGTTTCCCTGTGAACTGAAATTCAGCAGTATTTAATCTTTGAAGATGGGAACTCTACCTGTATAATGCCTAAAGAAGGCCCAAGTATTAAGAAGAGAAAGGGAGACGAATAGGTATGATGAACAATGCTATAATATTGCCTTGAATTGACTTAGACCACTAGTTCATGTAGACAAATATTGACAAAACTGGCTAGGAGCTGCTCTCTTAGAATTCAGGTAGAATTCTTTCCCAGATCAAATCATAGTATATTTTTGAGCACAAAGGAAGCTTGGAAGTTGATGCTAAGTCATAATAGTTACTTTATTTGAGGGATGGGGATTCTTCCCCTGGGTAAGAGTTTCTGTTAGTGGTTGATGGATGGATGGATATATTTCTCTTCTTCCAGTGGCTCAGGAGGATATGGAGGAGGATATGGAGGTGGTAGAAGAGGTGGTGGAAGCATCAGCGGAGGAGGCGTTTGTGTAGGAGGAGGTGTCAGTGGAGGAAGCATCAGCGAGGTAGCCTCAGTGGAGGAGGCATCTGTGGAGGCATCGTGAGGACATATTGGAGGAGGAAGTTCTTCACGTCCTCAGTCCTATCCTACATCTTCACATTCCCAAGCATGCAAAACAGGTGAGAATTATCATCACCAACATGTTTTTTCCTGTTCTTGTTCTGCTTGCGAAAAAGAATAATATTAATCAGTAAAGATGACTTCAAATGTGGCATATTTCTTTTGATAATGATGGAAATCCTTTTAATGGGAAAAATACACAGAATCTGGTTAACTATGGAAAAATCAGAAATCAGATCTGGAAAACTACCATGCCACATCTGACCATTATCTGTGCAGCTGTTTGGCACCCTAAGGAATTATGTTTCATTTGGGTTTGCCTCTGCGTCTACTATCCTAAACAGAGAGTTCAGTTCCATCTATTTGTTCAGCTAAGGTTGTCCACAAAGTTTGAACTAGTGGTGGAGGCTATCATTTTGCAGAGTTCAGAGTTTCTCAGGTTAGTGGTAAGAACCAGAGCTAAGTTTGAGGCAGGAGTCTATAACAGGCAGAGGACATCATTGTTGGCCTGGCAGAAGAGCAAAAGATAGGGAATATAAAATTTGTACAAATGGCAACCAAACTGGGGGCTTCATATAGGTTGCTGATGGGGGGGGGGAAATGAGGCAGGATTTAGCATATCTTTTTATCCTTCTATGTCAAAATCTAAATCCTAAGCACACCTGATTCCAGGCACCAGCTTAGATTCTCAGGACACCATGTAAGAAATCCTTCCATTTTCTTTGTCTCATCTAAACTGGATTATTTAAATGGGGCTAGCCCAACATAACAGTTACATGTTACCATCCCAGTTTTCTTCTGTAACTTTTGAAATTTTGTAAGGTACTTTATTTCACCTGCAAACATTTTTACAAAGGGTTATCAAGTTTTTTCAACATTTACTTTTAAAGTTTTTTTTAACACTCTCCTCCAAAACACACTTTTTGATCCTGGAGCTTTGCTCCTTTTTGGAGAATTACCTTTGATGATTACTCAAAAGCACAGAAGTCCATATCAACAGTTCCAATAGTGAGGTGCACCTAAACAAGAGATGGAGCTTTGATCACATGTTATAGTTGTCATCTCCTCAGGTGCAAAAGGCCATGTCCATATGTGAATGCCCAATTATACTGGTTTATTGCTAAACAGTCTATGTACAGGAACTTCTCAACTAATGGTTAACACCTTCTTGGAGTTAGATAGGGTCAATGGAATTCAAGGTAGGTTGGATTTGGTCCACTTGTGGCTACATAAAGATTCTAGGCTGATCCCTCTTTTAACTCTACCCCAGGTTCTGTCATTCCTTCTCCTACACATCTTAATTTTCTGTCAACCTGTGCGGATGCCCAGGACAGTCTGGGCAAAGATAGATTACCTTTGAGTTGAAGCAAAGAACCTGGAATAGTATCATCAGAAAGACGATGATAAATTGAAACAAAATATTGTTTTGTTGATTTAGATTAGTTCTAAAAAAAATTCAGAACACCATAATACACCCTGTCTCCAGAAAGTTACAAGAGGCATTAATTTAAATAAATTTATAGCATTTGCTAATGTTCAGTATCTGAAATGTTTTTCTTTTTCATAAGTTTTTTAAATATCTAAAATAATATGCAAACTATAATACTAAAGGGTTTGTTGCTTGTTTATTTCATTCTGTCAAGATAAAGAGAGTCTCTGCAAGGAACATATTTTGTCCTGGTCTTTAGAAAATACATTTGACCACCAAAAAACACACGGGTTTTGCCTCTTGGTTCTTATTGCACATATTTGCCACTTACTCCATAGATTCATTTTCCCCTTTGTCTTTTTCTATAGGACTCGAAGAAAATCTTGCGATTGATACTTCCAAATTCCTCCAAGAATTTCTACGATCAAATAAGATCACATCTGCACAAATTCTCTGCATAAATCCTCACAATAGATAGGTCTCTGCTCTTCCCATTTCTATGTCAATGACCATCACAAAAGATTTCCATGTTCTCCTTAATCCTTGTTTCATCCACTCTTTAAAGCACTTTCTTGGAGGACATGCTTTATCTTTCTTCAGTTCATTTCTGTCCTTTGGCTTTTGATACTGATGAAAATTGTCCAATAAAGCTCTGCTGCTGCTTGTTGCAATCAAAAAAATCTGTGTCTCTTGTTATTTTTGCCATGCAAGTATTTAATTAGTGTAACTAATCTATAGATGTGGTCCAGACTTTGCAAATGGCTTGCTAGTCCAATCACAGAGGGAATTAATACTCTTTTTAAAACAACCAACACACCTTTCAATTAACAATACCAAGCTCTGCTAGAGGCAGTTTTTAGAATTAAGCAACCATTACAAAATGCAAGCTTGTGATACATTGGCAAATTGTGCATCAACTAAGTATGTGTGGTTGGATGCCAGGTGAGTGTTTATGTGTAATTAAGGATTACATATTTTTTTACAATTTCCATTTATATTTGAAGGAACAGATTTTCTTCATTTTGTTAAGTTTATATACTACTCATTATCAAGTGACTCTGAGCTTTTATTATTTTTTACAAAGGAAAAAGTGTTGCTGATTTTCTACCTACAGTAAAAATTATTTTACAAAAATCTGGATTTGTGCCTCCATTTAGGGATAATATAATTCTCAATAAATATATACTTTGGCAACATAAAATGGACCATTAGTCTTGTCCACTGTGATCCTGACTGCTAGTGTCTAAAATAGCATCTACATTGCTTACTTCTATAATCTGTCCCTTACACATCCATTTCTTTGAGAAGAAATAAATCAAGTCTTACAATCTCATCTCTTGATTGTTGCTGTTGATAGTTTTATTGGTGGCATATTATGTGGAGAGGAAGAGCAACACGATTATGCTTAATAGTAATTAAAATAACCTAGAGGAGGGAGATAAAAGATCCAGGCACTATTAATATAAAAAAGTGTAATTATTTAATATTATTAAATCCAGTCACGGAGAAGCATATTTTCCCTTCTTGTTTTTAGAATATAAAATGCTTACAAAAAGGTAAAGATTCATTTTTTAGAACTTCATGGGCAGCCATGTAAGGGTTTTGGCAACAGTTTGCCATTCCTTGCTTTTGGAATGCTGTCTGACACTTGTCTGAGATTTCCTGCACATCTCCCATCCAAATACGATCCACAGGGGGAGGGCGTTCTCTGTGGGTGCGCCTGCCCTATGGAATCAACTGCCAACGGAACTCCGGACTGCCCCCGACCTTCGTTCATTTCGCCAGGACCTAAAAACCTGGCTCTTTGAGCTATCTGGTCTGGACTGAGGGGTTTAATGTTTTTAAATTGTGATTTAATTTTTGTGGCTAGACTTAATTTAATTTATTTTAATTTTATATTGGATTGTTTTTAAATTTTGCCTTGTAAACCGCCCTGAGTCCTTTGGGAATACGGCGGTATATAAACTGAATAAATAAATAAATAAATAAATAAATAAATAAATAAATAAATAAATAAATAAATACATACATACATACATACATACATACATACATACATACCATACATACTCACTGGGCCTGATCCCACTTAGCCTAGTTTGACATGACATAACTTGTGGGGGGAAGAGAAACAGAACAAAATATAATTGTTGTTGATGATGATGATGATGGTGATGATGCAGACATTGTCCTCATTTTAGGGCCTTCATTTCATTCATGATTTGAGCTATTACTGTAGTCTTTCAGCAACCTGGGAAACTTCCAGAACTACACATAGTGACTGTTCAAAGTTATGACCAACCCTATTCCACTTTAAAATGGTCACAACATACAACCATAATAGCTTTTTTGACTGCTCTCCTGGGGCTGCTGCTGCTTTACATATAGTCATATACACTTCTCTGGCATGGCTGGCTTGAAAATGCCTTCCCATTTCTTAGTTACATTGTCAAGTAAGGAGAAGTTATTTTCTTCTCTTTCTTGAGAATCCAAAAATAAGGTGCAACAGCCACTATATTTATTTTTTAAAAAATCAGACAATAATAATCTCCCCATTCTTTCTTTTTGAAAGTTTTCTTTATTGCTTTTACCTAAATCAATTTAGGCCACCTGCAGCAATGATCTTAATAATGTTTGCAAAAATAAAATGTTACATGCAGATTGTCCTCAATTTAGGATTTGTTGCTTAGCAACCATTTGAAGTTAT
>NC_139517.1:37419430-37641117 GCF_947247035.1 Vipera ursinii
TTGCATTTATAAAGGAAACAGGTTAGAAAAGGATATCTATTCCAATCCCTCTTTTGCGTTTTATCCCTTCTCTTGCTCTGCTTAATTCCTAGGCTAATCTTTTTTGCAAGGGCAGCTTTTTAACCTCTCCTTTTGTTTACATCTTTGTTTCAGCAACTCTGCAACAAAACAAATAGGAAGCTCTTGCAAAGAAATGTAATGCAATCTTTTGGCTTACATCTTTGATCTTGCAACCTTACAAGAAAATAAATATTACGTTTTCCCAAAGAAATGTAGCAATTTGGGAAAGTTTTCTTTGAAAAGTTTTCTTCCTACGTCATAGCAAGACACCTGGGAACCTGGACCCATAGATATGAACCAACAAGCCTCAAAAAAGCCCCGATTCTGTGTGGCTGGTTTGGATAATCCAACCTGAATATTTCTTGATTTCAAGGACCCTTGACCAAAGGTCAGTCTCTTTAAGAATATGTTAGTTATGTCAGTTTCACTTTCCACTCTATTTTTGGCTAACATTTCATCAGTCTTCATTTAGGACAGGGTGGGTAAATTTTAGTGGCTGAAGGTTCAACGAACAATTTAGAGGGCTGCAATGGAGGGGAATATAATGCAATCTGTGTGGGGCATTTACTTTCCATTTCCCCTCGATTTTGGTTTTTTGGGAGCAGTCTCCCATAAATTTCTGCCAATTTTCAATCTGTCATTTTCATGTACCGGTATTTCTAATCTCAGAATGGTGAGCAAGTGACCGATCTTCAGCAATTATGCTAAAGAAACCTGTTGTGGAACGCTACAAAAAGTCCTGCTTTATTTATTTATTTAATTTATTTTATTACATTTATATACCGCCCTTTCCCGAAGGACTCAGGGCGGTTTACAGGGTGATTAAAAAAACCAAGATACAAAAGTTAAAAACAAATTTAAAAACAATTATATTTGTCCCTGCATAAATAAAACCCCAGTTAAAATAAGATTAATCCTCAGCCTGGGCCAGAGAGCTCGAAGAGCCAGGTCTTCAGGTCCCGGCGGAATGAACGGAGGTCGGGGGCAGTCCTCAGCTCCACTGGCAGCTGGTTCCAAAGGGCAGGCGCCCCCACTGAGAAGGCCCTATCCCTGGGTGTTGTCCGCCGGAAATCTCTTACCGGTGGCACCCTGAGAAGACCCTCCCTGTGGGAGCGCACTGGACGAAGGGAACTTGATGCCGGCAGCAGGTGTTCCCTCAGATATCCTGGACCCAAGCCATTTAGGGCTTTATAGGTCATCACCAGCACCTTGAATCTCACCCGGAGGGCAACCGGAAGCCAATGCAGCTCGCGGAGTAGAGGTGTTACATGGGAGTATCGGGAAACCCCCATCACAACTCGCGCAACCGCATTCTGCACCAGCTGAAGCCTCTGAGTGGTCCTCAAGGGCAGCCCCATGTAGAGAGCGTTGCAGTAGTCTAAACGGGAGGTCACGAGCGCATGAGTGACTGTGCGTAGGGCATCTCAGTCCAGATAGGGTCACAACTGGCGCACCAGGCGAACCTGGGCAAAAGCCCCCCTGGTCACGGCTCCTATATGGTCTTCAAAATTGAGTCGTGAATCCAGGAGGACGCCCAAGTTGCAAGCCCTATCAATGGGGGGTAACACCTCACCCCCCATCGTTAGAGATGGAATAGTCTGGTTGAAATTTAACATAATTTATTTATTTATTTTTATTTATTTTAATCCTATTTATATCCCGCCCTTCTCTGAAGACTCAGGGTGGCTTACAATTTAAGCACAAACCAATGTGCTTAGCAATAGCCTTCATTCTATGTATATGCCTGCTTATTAGGGCTTTCACACACACCCCAAGCGGCATTATTACAAAGTCAGCTTATTGCCCCCAACAGTCTGGGTCCTCATTTTACCTACCTTGGAAGGATGGAAGGCTGAGTCAACCTTGAGCCTGGTGGGACGCGAACCTGCACTAATTGCAGGCAGCTGGTGTTACTTAAGGAGGCATTAGCCCACTGCTCCACCAAGGGTAATTGTTTGTTATCTTCATCCATTCCATCAGGGAAAAAAATATTCTCAACCTCTTTCTTCATAGGGGCATTTGACTGTGAACATATCTGTATCTGAAAGTGGTAGACACATTCTTTATCTTCCCAATTCTACGAAATAGGCCTGAGTTACAGGTAATCCTTGATTTACGACCAGTTGCTTAGCAACCATCCAAAGTTATGACAGACACCCCCAAAAGTTTCTTAGGACCTAATTATGAAGTTATGATGGCCATATCTGCCTATGGTCCCATAGTCACATGATCACATTTTGAGTGCTTGGCAAACATCTCAGCTTTATGGCAGTTTGCAACATCCCATGTCATGTGACCATGCATTTATTAATATGACATTTACTTTTGGGTTTCCAGCAAAAAATGGCTATTGAGTAAAAAAAATTCACTTAATTACTGAAAAATTGTAAAATAAGATGCGGTCACATGGTGACCCCACATAACCACTATGACTTAAGAATGTAATTCCAGGCTTAGTTATGATCGTAAGTATATATGTTTGTCCAAATCCTACAGCATGGTTAGGGGCTGAATTTGTGCAGGATTTCTTCTTTGTGGTCATATGTATCATGGAGTTGCCTAGTGCAGTTATGTCAAATTTGATAAAGAATATCTTTCCAAGACTGGCCCAAATCCAGGACTGGAGGAAGCCCTTTTTTACGAGCCTAGTATAAACCCTAAGCTTTAGCTACTCTTAACTGAATGTTTATTGAGCATGAATTAATATAAAGATAATATTTTGTTTATGAAAAGACTATTAAAATTATTAAGAATCATGAAAAGTCAAAGGCAACAGAGATCATGTCAATTTTTTTCCTATATTCTTTCTCTTGAACCATTAGATTTGTTTATACTGTTAGAAGAAAATTCTTTGGTCTGTTTCCAAGGTAGTTGCAAAGAAACACACTGCACAACATGCTTGAGGCAGAGTATGGCTTTTAATTTTACAGCATAACAGACAGTACAGCTCCTAAAGATCACCACAGATTGAATGGCATAGACAACAATATTTATATAAAAACTTGTTCTTTATGAGTTTTGTTGACATGCTTGCAGAGGTGTTGCTAGTGGGAAGAAATACATTTTTTCACCCTGAAGAGTACATTAATCCTTAATCTTTTTTGTATTGGGATGTTGATTTTTGGGTAAGGGATTTGATATTGGGTATTGTCTCTGTAAGGGATGCGGTGGCTCAGTGGGTTAGGACATTAAGCTTGTTGATCAGAAGGTCGGCAGTTTGGTGGGTCGAATCCCGAGCGCCACGTAACAGAGTGAGCGCTTGTTACTCGTCCCAGCTTCTGCCAACCTAGCAGTTCGAAAGCACGTAAAAATGCAAGTAGAAAAATAGGGACCACTACGATGGGAAGGTAACAGCGTTCCACGCCCCTTTGGTGTCTAGTCATGCCGGCCACATGACCAGGGAGACGTCCTCAGACAAGCGCTGGCTCTTTGGCTTTGAAACGGAGATGAGCACTGGCCCCTAGAGTCGGAAACAACTAGCATGCATGTGCGGGGGAAACTTTACCTTTACCTTTATTGTCTCTGTGTGGTTAAAAGATTTATGTCTTGAAGGGATTTATTTTACTTATGATTAAGAAATCAGTTTGTCAATTTTTTAATAGAAAACATGCTTTGTTAATTTCAGCCTGTTTCAATATAGGCGGAAAGGCTTAGGGACACTTTTGATTGCCAGTTCTTGGTGGGTCAGGGGTAGCCTAATTCTTGGGAGAGGAGTTGGTTGGTCAAGAGAGGGGTGGGTGATACAGGGGGCACCTGTACTTTTTGCTCCACAATAAATTGTCTTATCTTCCAGACTATCACTCATTTTTGGATCCAATTAGTTTACAAGGACCTTCAGATTGCCTTGTGTGTCTTTATCAACATTCTTGCCCTTTGTACTTTGACAATTAAGTGTATGGAAGTTTTTGAAGCAGGCCCTATATCAACCATTTGCATTCATGCCCTATACATTTATGAGAGATGTAAAAGTTGCTAGAAAAGCCAAAAGCCAACATAAAGTGTATTTAATAATACTTGAACTGTTAATATAATTTCTTTTGTTTTGCATTCCAAAATTTTATCCGCTGTTAAACAAAGTTTTCAGTCAACATTTCATTCCTGGACTTCCGGGTGGCTCTTCAGTGGCGCGGACGGTCAGGATCGACCGCCAGCCCCCCGATCTTGTTAAAGCCGCAGAGCAGTGACGATCAGCTGTTCTGTGGCTTGAAAACCCTTCCCCCTCGGGCGAAGAGGGGAAGGGGAGCGTTCTGGGTAGGGGTAGAGCTCCCCTAGAGCCCTAGAATATTTATTCTGGGGCTTGAAGGGTGAGAGCTCCCCTGAAGCCTGGAGATACTCTGGATCGGAGGACTTCTCTGCTTTTAAGCAGAGCAAGACGCTGAATCCACTCCTGCTGGATTTGATTGTTATCTTGAGCAACTGAAGCAGGCAGAGCGGATGCGAGAGCTGTATAATTAGCAAGTATAAGACTTTAACTCTGGAATCTCAACTTTCTTTCTGTTTTAACGTCTTAAAAGGAAGGGGAAGATGGCGCCTGAGTGATTCTTTGTAACAAGAATTGAAAGTGCTTGGCTGGTGAGAGACGAAAGTTAATTGGGTGTTAAAATGGCTTCTAAACCACCCAGAGTTTCTACTTCAAGAAGTGCGGGTGCATCACCAATTCAGCAACAGTCTGTATTACAGACTTTGATGCCACCCCCCGCAGTACCTACACCTGCATTGACATTAAAAGATTTACAAGATGCTTTACAAGATGCTTTAAAAAGTCAATCTGAGCAAATATCTAAGCAAATGGCAGAGCTTATTGATGAGAAAAATAAGGAAATACGAGAAGACATTTTATTGGCATTTCAGGGGCTGGCAGCTTGTATTGAGCGTCTGGATGAACGTGTAGAAGAAGTAAATCAAAATAATTTGAGATTGGAGGCTAAAATGTCTGAAACAGAATAAAATGGATAAGATTGACGATGATGTGGTAATGATACAATACAGAGACATGGAATTTGCCCTGAGGATAAGAGGTTTGAAAGAGGATTCAAAGGAAAATTTGAAGGAGATTTTAGCAGAAGCTCTGGAACCGATTTTGGGGTGTCAAGCTGAAGATATTATGGTGGATATAGATAAAATATTTCATGTCAACTCCTGGATTGCCAGGCAAAGAAAATTACCAAGAGATATGGCAGTTTATTTCACAAAGAGATCAATTAGAAATATGATTGTTCAAGCTTTTTACAATAACAGATTTAAAGTGGCTGGTCAAGAGGTTTTGATTCTGAAAGAAATTCCTCCAAGAATTTTAAGGAAAAGGAAAGAGTTTGCTTTTTTGGCAGATGAACTAAAGAAGAGGCAGCTCCAGTTTAGATGGGAGATACCAAATGGATTGGTGGTGAACTACGTAGGTACAAGATATCGTCTTAATACAGTTTTGAAGGCACGAGATTTTTATTGCAATGTACTGAAAGCAGGTTCTCCACCATCCCCGGAATTTAAAAGAAGTAAGAAAGAAGGAGTGAGACAGGCACAAATGGAAAATATACAGGGAGATGCAGAAATTGCTAAGCACATTGGTTTGTGCTTAAATTGTAAGCCGCCCTGAGTCTTCGGAGAAGGGCAGGATATAAATGGGATTAAAATAAAAAAATAAAAAAAATTATTTCATTGATTGCAAAAGAAGCTCAGCAAACTTTGGAAACTGTGCAGCCCCAGGGATTGTTAGAAGAATCTAAGACAGGCTGCAGCTAGACGAAAGCAACAAGAACAACAGAAATCTATAACTACAACTCAAGAATTTACTTATAGTGAAGCAGTGGGAGGTGCGCAACCAAAGAGGCAGGTGCGTGAGGATCTGCAAGACGCGCTCTGAAAGTTTCTAACTTGGAATGTTAATGGTTTAAATTCACCACAAAAGAGAAAGAAAATATTTCAGTATTTGAAACAATTTAAAAATGATGTTACATGTTTGCAAGAGACACATATTTGTGTATCTGATCAAAAATATTTGATAAATTCTAGATTGGGTACTCAGTTTACTGCATCTGCTTCAGAAAAGAATGGAGTAGTTATCTATGTGAAGGATTTATCAGCTAATTTAATTGAAGCAGATAACCAAGGAAGATATATTATAATTGAACTTTTAATAGAAGGAAATACTTTTAATTGGACTATATGCACCTAATCAACAGCAAGGAGAATTTTGTAAATTTTTACATAATAAAATAATTCAATGGGATTATAAATCGTGTATTTTGATGGGAGACTGGAATGGAGTGCTGGATACGCAGAAAGATAAAAAAGGACCTTTTAAAAGCACACCAAATCATGCTAGATTGCCTAAATCTTTTTTTGATATGAAAGTTGATTTGGAATTGAGAGATGTCTGGAGAGAACGAAACGTGGATGAAAAGGATTTTACTTTTTTTTCTGATAGACATCAATCCTTTTCCAGGATTGTTTTTATATTGACTACTAATGATTTTTTTCCAGGGTTAAGAAGATTAAGATATGTCCAAGAACTTTATCAGACCATAGCCCAGTATGGATGGAGTTGGACAAGGGAAAGGGAGATAGGAGGTCTTGGAGGTTAAATGAAAATTTGTTTAGATATGAAGAAAATGTGGAAGAATGTAAAAAATATATGAAAGAATTTTTTATAACAAATATGCATAAAGCTACTTCTATTGAAATAGTTTGGGGTGCAAGTAAAGCTTATATGAGAGGAGTGTTAATATATTTGAATAATAAATATAGACATAAATTGGAATATAAGCGCAAAGAGCTAGAGGAGGAAATAAAGATGAAAGAGAAGGCTTTTATTTTGAACCTATCTAATAAGAGCGTGAAAGAAGCAATTAATCTATTAAGAGGGCAGTTTAATATGTTGATGGCAGACCAAGTGGCAACTAATTTATGGTATGCTAAACATAATACTTTTTGCAATGCTAATACGCCAGGTAGGTGGTTAGCTTATCTGTTAAGGAAAAAACAAAAGTTACGTAATATAGATAAGATAGAATATAAGAGTAAAGAGGTGTTTCAGCAAAATTTTATTAAAAAGGCTTTTGTTGAATTTTATTCTCAATGATATGTTAGGGATGTAACTCAAGATCTAGGTATAGATAGATATTTACAAGGTGTGAATATCCCTGTACTTACACAAGAACAAAGGGAAGGAATGAATCAATTGATAACTGTTGAAGAAATTATTTTAGCAATTAAACAATTAAAAGTGGGTAAGGCACCTGGAACAGATGGTTTGACAGCCATTTATTATAAAAACTTACATGGACTTGCAAAAAGGTTAAAGCTTTTTGGATTAAAATTTGGTGGAATATGCAGAAAATATTCAAGAAAAAGATAAGGTTTTCTCCACAGTTATTTCTGTTGGGTATTATTAGATTATACGGTTATAGAAACCAAATTGACGTTGAATTTAATAATGGCAGCAAGACTTTTGGTATCTCAATATTGGAAGAAGGAGGATATGCCTACGATAGAAGAGTGGACTTTAAAAGTTTCAAACCTGGCAGAAATGGCAAAAATCTCAGCATATTTGAAAGAACAATCACAACAGTGATATATTTTGGAATGGAGAAGATGGATTGATTATATTCAGAATAAATATGGGACTAAAAAGTTTCATTTAGCATATGAATGTATTAGTATTATAAGATGTATTATTATTTAGTTATTAGTATTTAGTTATCTAGTTATGTTTAAGGGGAGTTAAAGTGCGATAGAATTTTAAGTGTTTTTTTTAGTCAGTTAGCTTATTTTAGCTTAAGTTTGTAAAAGTTAATACCCTGTATTCAGCTATGGGAAGCCGGGGGGGGGGAGGAGGAGGAGGGAGGGTAAGTGGGGGGGGAGGGGGAGGGAGGGAGTTTATGTTTTTAAAATGTATTTTAAAACTTTTCAATAAAAAAAAACATTTCATTCCTGTACATTTCATATTTTTGTTTTAAAAATCCCAAAGTACTGATCAATTTCTTGTACGAAGTTAGACTCTCTTTAATTTCTTCTGCTATGCCATTTTCTACTAAATTTAAAATATAAAAAAATTATCTAACCAGTTTTAAAATTAGTTTGATAATTCTGATATACTGTATCTGGTTTGATTTTTCTGGTTTATATAATAGCACATAATAGCTTTCTCAAGCGCTTTCCCCACATAAAATAATAAATAAAAAAGCAATAGTATAACTTTGAATTGCACTATGTTCGGGAGCATATGGAAATTGATTCCTAGGAAGCTCTGTCATAAAAAGTTAAGCCAAGTAAACTCAAATGGACAAGTTGGGTCATGTTTTCTCTGCAACTGAGATAGTCTCCTGACAAAATACAATGCCTACTTGGATTCTCTCCCTCCCTTTAACTTTTGGCTTAGCTCCAAAATAACTCTGGTTACATGATTAATCATGTAAGAATCAATCTGCTATACATATACTATAAATATTGTTTTGTATTACTCCTGATACGTTTTAGACAAGTGTGCCCTTAAAATAGTAAAATTCATTTTCACTAGTATCTGTTATTTTGTTATTTTCTACTTTGATATTTATTTTTTTCTTCCCAATAGCTTTTATTGTTTTCTGTTGGATATAGAAGACCCTTTAATCCTGTTTATGCCCTACTGCAAGCATGTCAAACTCGTGATGACGCACAACATATCGGGACATTTTCCCCATTGTTGGCATTGGGGTGGGTGCAGTTTTGGCGAGATGCATCCGGCCTGAGGGCCGGCAGTTTGACATGCCTGCCCTACTGGATCTGTAGATAGTTTTTTTTCCATAAATTTGATGCAAAGATATCTCAATTGTAGCTTTTAAACTATATGACTGGACAAAATGTTGAGGAAGCATGTCAATGGAGATTTTCAGTCATCGAGGTCATGGCTGTCTCAAAGGTGCTTTTTCAAAAGGCAACTGAACTTTTTTTTCCTTGAGGAAGACATTTCACTTCTTATCCAAGAAACTTCATTGGTTCTGGCACGATGGTGGGGGCAATGGAAGGATTAGTTGTGACAGGATGGGGGGAGGGGGTTGGAAGAATCATATTTCTTTGCAGTCATCTGGTCTTTAGCACTCTCCCTGAGAGCTCTTGAGGCCACTTGGTGGGGTAGGTTTCTCCAATAGATCATTCAGATATGAGAATTTATAATCTCACAATCTACTTGCTGGTTGGCAAATGATAGAAACTTACTACGTGGTTTTCAGTACTAATCTGAAATTTGTTTTCACTCAACCTTTCAGTAAAAGGTTATTTAAATTAGAATGGAAAATATGCATGTATTTGTATTTTGAGGAATTTCACTTACGCTGAGAATACCTCCATCCTTGGGGCTTGTACTACTCCAAGGTCAGGTGATCTTACAATATTTCCATTATTTATTTATTCATTAGGAACTGATCTCAGTAAAATCACTGGGCTCCTAAGGAGTTTCAGGGTAGGCTATCGTGGCCTTACCCTGCCTCTTGGATTTTATGTATATCTAGTAGCATTTCCAACTTCATTTTCAAAATTATTAAAATTATGGTAAAAAGAGGGAGGAGAGGGAGGAAGCAAGGGGTGAGGTGGAATCTGCTATTGGTCCTTCAACCACCTCCATAGTGAAACTCCCCCATTGGGACCCCCCCCAATTGGTAGAGCCAGGTCTTCAGGCCCTTATAGAGGATCAGGAGGGTGGGAGCAGGTTTCATGGGGGCGGGGGGGGAGGAGGGCAAGGTACTCCAAAGGTCAGGAGCCATTACATTAATATCTTTTTGAAAATTACAACTGTAGCTTTATATATTCCTCGTATCAGAATTCAACTTCATTTTCAAAAAAGCTTAGAAAAAAGAAGAATAGTGCACTGAAGATTGCTATGATAGAAAATTTATTTAAAAGCAGATAAAAGTTTAACCTTATACTTAGTGTCATGATCTTACAAATAGTTACGGCTTAGATAAACTGTTTACAATTTATTTCTCCCCTCTTCAAAGAACTGACATATAAGAATACCGACATTTTATCTCAAATGGAATGTGATGGCTATACTACACAAAACACAAACATAAAACAGCATTTAGAAAATAAAAGTTGTTAAAAGTTTTGATAAAAATTGCTTCCTTTGAACAAGATTCAAGCTACTGACTTTATACAATTTTCAAGCAATATCATTTCAAATTCATTCAGTTATAGTAGACACTAGCAGCTGAAGAAATTGAATGACAAGAATTCTGTGTAAACTTTAAACACATGCACAATTAGCCTGGATTGAAGTTTATTATAATATTCTCCCAAAATGTATAGCTATTTTAAACCGAAAACACAATAGGATTCCATAGAAATCAGCATCAATTTTGGCAAAGGACAGCATTTAAACAAAGACACATAGTATTCAAGTAGTTAGGAACTGAGTGCAAGTCCAATGGCTGTTTACCTTTGTGTTCAAATCATTTGAATGATAACTTAATTCCACTGTAACATAAATAAGATCCATATAATTATTAACACAGAATTCTACAGCAAATGAACAAAACACTTTATGCTTATGAATTTTTAAAGCTTGAAATGGTATCAACTTAACCACTTGGCCTTATTTGAAGGGGTCAGTCTGCTTCTACCACCAAATTAAGAGAAGATGCTAAAGCCAGGTGATGTAACATAGGCGGCTTGGTGATATCAGAAACTGTCTAGCAAATAATCTGACACATTGGCAGAGGGAGTGCTGTTTACTTGTTTGCTTAAATCAGGAATTTATTTTGGACCAGGATTACTGTACATAAAGCCAGGTTAAGCAGTCTGGGCATTGTTGAATTTTTTATGCTACAATTATTGACTGAATAATAGTACGGCAAATGATAGAAGATGATGGAAGATATGAACTGAACCTCTTCCAAAGAGGCCACATGTGCCTGGAGTCTATTTCCCATCTGTAAAAATGGTAAGGACATAGATTGTACTGTATGCCCCAAACACTAATAAAGATGGGAATTTATTTATTTATTTTAATTCCATTTATATCCCGCCCTTCTCCGAAGACTCAGGGCGGCTTACAAGCTTAGCAATTGGAAACTTCCCTTACGTTTCATCCTGTAGTTTGTTCTAGCTACCACCAGCTAATACTCTTTATGTTTAAATATTAAACATTAGTTTAATGTTGTATATACCTCAACATACATGCCACACATGGCTATAGCACTGTGCACTCAAGAATGGCTGAAATCTAAACAACTGTTTTCCGTTCATCTGACAGCACTGGTATAAATAATAAATAAATATCTAGTACTGAAGTCCAAATTCAGGATTCAACAATTCTGACACTATAAATATTAAATATGCTAATAAATTAAAACTCATTAACCAACTATTAAAAACTGATCACAGTGATATTTCATCAAGGAAAGAAGAGCTTGAGTGAACTGGGAACTTGCCATCATAGGAAGAATACATTTCATTGCAACATATTTGATATGTGAAAAGAAATATTTCCATTTTTCTTACAAGTTAATCATTATCAGTCTTAAACAACTGAAGTTTTAATTGTAGTAGCCTCTCAAGTGGTGAAAGATCTCTGAAAGATTCTGAAGGCAAATTTTCCCATCTACACGTACATGCAAGATGCTCTTCTCTCAATACCATACCAATAGTTGTTGAAGTGAATGCTAATGTATAAAAATTTAAAACAGATTTAAAACTGTTTCTCAACCTCAGCAACTCCAAGACTTCAACCTTCCTCAGAGCCAGAATTGCTGAGGCTGAGAAACAGTGACTTAAGAGAATGGAGTGTTCACGATATAAAACAATGGCTTGTTTTTCACAACATGCTGAATCTCAAGCAACCTAGCTCCACTTTAGTCTAATGTAACATGTTGTACAAACCCTAATATTTTTATTTCTCTTAAGAGCTAAATTTATCAGGATTACTTTATTTGTCTCCCACTTTCAGTAAAATGGTGCATAAAAATTTAAAATAAAATAAAAACAAAGACAGAGAAGCTGGAATTCTACCCGTCAGAGCAGTCTTGTCAAGCAAAAGCAAGTCTTAGGACTTCCTTCTGTGTACAGAACTATTTCAGCTTCAAGGTCTCCATAGATTCCCTTTATGTGCTACAGTGCCTCAGGGCCCGGAAAACCATATCCATAAATATTTGGAGTTTGCAGAGAACCAGGTAACTTCCAATTTCTCTTTGAACTTCCACAAATTGAGGCTCATTTTCTGCCTGTGGATAGACAACACTGGTCAGGCTGCTTTCTTCCATCTGAAAAGAAGATTGGGGAAATTGAGGAATCTCAGATTAATCATTAACATTTGCATATTAATTCCAGCAATATCCAAATTGGCCAGCATGTTACTCTTGGATCAATCCTATTGCAGCCAATGTTGTCACTATCATACTACCCACAAAGTCCTCTTCAATGACTTTATTTTAACAAATAGGCTGCTTGTGTCATGGCAAGGGGTAATGGGATGTAATTCAGCAAGGAAAAAAATGGTCCCAGCCTCCAGAAAAGCAGAGTATTTTTGCTCCACAAAGAGCAGTGGGTCAAGGGATATGCTCATAAATACATTTTTGAGCTGGTGCAAGCAAAATAATGCACCCAGATATATTTACTTCCTCGTGCATACGCATATCCCTACGCTCTGCTCTTCCACAGTTGCAGCAACAATTTTATAAGGCATGCTTGAGGATTGCCTCAGCTCACACGGAGCAGTTTGTATAAGTTAGGATTAATACATGAACAGGAAAAATGCTCATACCATATAAAGTTCAGGACAGTAGAAAGGTGTGCAAAAGCCAGGCATATATATAAATATAAAAAGCAATGATCTTAAGTATTTACGGTATTACTTTGAAATTTATGCTTACAAAATGACAAAGGCAAAGTTTCTTCCTTTTATAAGACCAGATATACAACAAGTAATGGTAACAGAGGTTATTCCCGAAGATGAAGTGGGGCTAGAAATTTAAAAAATCTCCCTGCAAAGTACTTTTGGCTGTATTTGAGTGCCGAAGCAGTCCACTACTTAGATCCTATTTAAAAGCATCCACCAATTACAGGGACATGGCTTTTCTACGAGGACTGAGTAGTATGCATTTTGCAATTACTAGGGCCAGAGTACTTTGGATCTAAAAAAAAGTGTTCTGGAACATGAAAATAAGCCGTGTGTTCAATAGCAGGAAAAACCCAATGGCTTTCCCTTTCACAGCTATTGTGTGATTCCAGAAAAAGATGCAGTCTTTGAGTGTTGCAACAGATGCTATATTCATGCTCCATGTATCCTTTGGAAATTGAATCTAAAGTACTCTTCAGTGCTCATATCTGCAATTTTTAGAAACTTACTCTCATAGTTCATTAACATTCACCAAGACATTGGTAATGTCCAGGTAGGTGACCTGCTAAATTATTATAGCAGATTCGCACACACATACCTATACTAAACATTTTTTTTGATATTCCTATAGAACTGGGTAGTTTCTCCTACTTGGCTCTGATCCTTTCGCAACTTAACGAGTTATTATGCAACTCCTCACCTGTTGTTGAATGTTGTGGGACAAGTTGGAAATATCCAGTTGAATACCAAGTACTTGGTCAGTGTAAGTTATTAAGATTTGGCGAATATATGAGAGATAACCAGAATAGGTTTGGAGGCCTGCCTGTACCTGATTGAAGCATCTTTCCTACATGATATAAATGTAATAGGGAACGAAGAAAAGTTATTATGCATTCCATTCTTGTGCAAATTTCAGTAAAAATTTTATTTTATTACACTGGTGCTGTACAACTTGTGTTGAGAGACAAGTCGAGCTCTGTTCTCCAGAAAGTGGACAAGGTTATTGAAATTATGAATAATGTTATTTCCACGATAAAATGTACATATACTCTGAAAACAAACCTAATTTTGCTGTGCCACAATTAAAAGCTATATTAATTACAATTGAGATTAGAGGTAAGGAAACAGTGACACTACCCAGGATGAAATGTTAGGTTTGGCTTAATATGGATAAATATGGATGATTTCTACTGTTGTAAATTAAGCAATGAAGGGTAAATGGAAGAATAAAGAGTGACTCTATTTCTGTACCATTTTAAGCTATGACCAGCCAGTATATACGAGGAATTAATAGATTAACAGTGGAAAAATTAAGTTATAAAAGGTAGAAGCCAGAAAAACATGTTTTGAATAAACATATATTTTAATTATTAAATAAAATGGATGTAAATAATCTATCTATATGGTCGCTGCAGATTTCCATACACTACACTTGAATTTATAGCTCTTAAGAAATATTTATTGGATAGGGGAATTTTCTCTTAATGCTATTATCAGTAATATTTACCTATTTTGTAATATTTTTCTCTGGAGATATCTATCATATGGGATAGATATGTAAAATATGAACACTCTGAAACTAAGGTCTGCTTTTTAAAAAATATCCATGTAAACTCAAGCTCAGAGCAGATTTTTAGAACTAGGACATGAGTGTGGCAGAGGCAAAGTAATATTAAAATAACTGTATTGCTGTTTCATTACTGTTTAGGTTTGCCTGTTCACCTTTTAAGGAATAACAAAGATTTCAAAGTTGAATTTGACACTAGCAGTGCTAATGGCCAAATTTAAAGTAGGCATCCATCAAGAAATTATGTGTACTTTTACACTTTATAAGAAGGTTGTCAGTCAAAGCCCTGCTAAAAAAAATTGGTTATGTTTAAAATGATTAGAATTAGAAAAAAGATGGGCCAATGACAATGTGGTTATTTCATCCCCAGTGAAATCAAGCTACTGATTTAGGTAATTACTGATATTACATGGATTTACAGCAAATGGTACATATTCTTGTTATGAGGAATGTGGAAAAAACCTGAACGAATAGAGGTAACAAGAGAGTTTATGTAGCACATTCACAGACAAGGTAGGTGTTTGAAGGACCAAGTACCATTACTGGCTTAAAATCAATATTGCTTTATTTCTGCTGTTATATGTTTATGGATAATACAATGTCCATGAGTGTCTTTGTACATATGCAAACTGTTAATTATTAAAATAGGAAAAGATCCTCCTGAGCAACAACACAGGTCCTGTCTTACCGCATTCAGTTTTAAAGATATTTGTTTTCCTTCAGCAAAAAAAAAATTGAGAAAGAGACATATGATAAAGCAAAGTATCAGCTTTTTAGCATTATCTTTGCTTACAAATACACCTCTGAGAATCAAATAGTTTGCAAAATCATTTTTAGGAAATTAAAAATGGTTGGTGGCTAAAGTCAAGTGCTCTGTCTTCTGAAACAAAACAATTACCATCTAGAAAAAAGCCTAGTACTTCTTTGGTTGAGGAGAAAAATTATTTTAGGTTCCAATCAGATTGGTATTGCTACTTACCATGTCACAGGGGTCTTGTTGGCAATGGGAGATATTAACTTGTTGAATGCCCAAGAGTTTCTCTATTGTTATTAGTTCTCTGTTACTGCCAAAGCTGAATGCTCTACGCTGGAGGGGGGAAAAAAGAAAAGATAATCTGAAAAGGTATTTCTGTGATTCCAAAAAGGAGCAAATATATGAGTGCTTTTATATCTTTGCTCCCTAAAAGCAGTGTTACAAAATCCTTCCCTAATCCTGTTTTTACTATACTTCAAAATCCAATGAAGCTCAGAGAAGCTGAGCAAGGTTTAATGTGTATTTATTAAAATAATGCATATTAACTTAGTTATATGAATATAAAGAATTTAATAAGGTAGGCCTGATATGCAAATAGCAGTATGGAAACAGGGCTGAATAATGCTGCATTTTGACACAGCAAATACTTATCTTGAGGCTCAACATTTAAAATTTCCCACTAAGTTTCTAAATCTTTAAGCAGGATGCTTTAAAGTGCATGAGTAATGTCTACGGAAATCTCAGAAGCCAGTGAGAACTGTTGGATATGACTTCCAGCGATTAGGAGATTTTGACTGCTCTTTATATCTTTTCATCTTCCTCGTGATTAACAAAACAAATTGTGCTCTACTAAAATAGGGAGTTGAACACATATTTACTAACAGGGAGCTGGATAGTAAAAACCAATCAAAGTTAGTTGTGACTAAGGTAATTTCTTCACTAATAGCTTACAGCACCTTTGGAGTTATTCAGCTATTGTTGGACCAAAAACAACAACTTTAATATTGCTTCAACAAAATCTGAGTGATTTTATGAAAATACCAGAAGTCAGTGGAGAAATGATCAAAAAATCCTACTGGATTTATTGAGGTTCCCTGAAGTATATAATACAGTGAAACCTGATTCAACCTTTAAAACTGAGTGAAACATGGCACAATTTACAGTGAAGACAGGATTTAGGATTATTCTTAAAATAAAGGTTAAATTTTACCTCTGAATTTTTTAGTTCTATTCACCATAAGCTACTCTTACATTAACCACTATCCATACAATCCAAACTAAAAAACTGCTATTGTATTTAAAGACCTGCAAAGGAGCATCAAGCAGTTAATTTCACTCCCTTAAATTATTTCCCTTTGTATTTAATAAGCCTTAATTACAATATATTGTATATTCATTTGATAGATTCAATCAAAATATTCCTTCCCAACACCCAAAGAGGAAGGCATCAGGAATGCCAAATTTGCTAGCTTGTTTGCAAACAATTTTCTCCTTTGACATTTTACATTTTGAATTGGCACAATATTACATTTATTCCGGAAGCACGAGACAGAAACACTTGTGTAATTTTAGTAGGGAGGGGCCCTGTTCACAGTTCTAGGAAATGCTATATGAGATTAAAATTCTTTGGAAGACTGAACTGTAATTTATGGGAAGTACTAGAAAAGGAACTATCAGAATGATGTCCCAAGTATTTTAATCTGAAATTTTCAGCCCAATTTGAATTTTGATTTCCTGTATGTATAGTGATCTAATTATTTCAGTCTATAACTTTTCTGTTATGTCATATTGCAGGAGAAGATATTTTGGCACCACGAACATCAAGTTACCTCTGAATAACACTCTTCATGCCCTCCAGGTTTTCAGTAATCCCATCTCTTTAAAGAAGCGGGCCTGGCCTGATGGGACGGGGTGGGATTTTTATTATGACTTTAATTTTAAATTTGTATTATTATGGACATTGTTTAATCATGTTTTAATAATTTTAATTTTTGTATCTGATTTTTATGTATTGCCCTGTTAACCGCCCTGAGTCTCTTGAGAGAAGGGCGGTATATAAATTAAATTAATAAATAAATAAATAAATAAATTTAAACCGTATGCTCTGCAGATGTTGCTGGACTTTAACTGCTGGCTTCTTTCATTACAGCTGTTGAAAGCTGAAATTCAACATTGGCAGGACTACTAGTTGTCCAACTCCCACAAGGGTTTGGGTGGGTTGATAGGTTGCTGACCAAATTCAACACTTGCATTGAAGGCCCATGTGGTTTTATAACATGAAGCATCTACTAACTAAAAAAGGATGTAACACGGTCATAGTTATAATCAGCTATCCCAACTGATCTTCCGATTAATAATTCAGTTCCTTTGTTCCAAGAATGCAAGAATATCTACAGAAGGTATCAGTTGTGAAGTAGTACATTAGTACGTCTAAGTGCACACTGAAAGCACACCATCAAAAATATTAATGGCTTAAAGCCATATCTGAGCTACCTTAGCTCATATAAGGCTTTTATATTACTCAGATTCTTCCCCAAATCTTTCCTTGTTATTTAAAATTATGCATTGATTTAAGTACTGATTCAAAGGGTCTTTTTAGCTTTGATATTCTATGAACTATCACGTCAGCAGAAGAAAATAAGAACACTTCAAATTTGTTACTTCAATAGATTTGATATGACAACTTTGTTCCCTCCCACTATTCATTTTCCATTAGTCTGTCACTGCAATATAATAGGGATAGTTTATGAATTTTAGATTAATTTCAAAATAGGATTTCATCTAGCTATATTACACCTCAAATTCCTTAAAAAAATTAAGACTGAATATTAGAAGAAAACACCTAAAACTACCAAGACTGCAGCTATATATCTACTTTATTTGCATCCTTGCCATGGAGGACTTACCCAATATAGCTGGCAAACATTTTAATCAAAGTACCCTAAAGAATCAATAGATTACTGGTTTTCCTCTCCCATGACAGATTCTTTGCTTTTTGTTGGAAAGAAACTTGATACACATCAATTTAATACATGATTAACTCAAAAGCCAATTCATAAATACTCATAACACGCCTCCAATCCTTTAAAATAACTTGAGAAACTTGGTTGACAAATTATGTGTGTTTGTAGATCTCTTTACCCAGCATATACTTAAAGGTAAAGGTTCCCCCGCATATGCGTGCTAGTCGTTTCCGACTCTAGGGTCATCTCCGTTTCAAAGCCGAAGAGCCAGCGCTTGTCCGAGGACATCTCCGTGGTCATGTGGCTGGCATGACTAGACGCCAAAGGCGCATGGAACGCTGTTACCTTCCCACCGTAGTGGTCCCTATTTTTCTACTTGCATTTTTACGTGCTTTCGAACTGCTAGGTTGGCAGAAGCTGGGACAAGTAACAGGCGCTCACTCTGTTACGCGGCACTTGGGATTCGACCCGCCAAACTGCCGATGGTCGACAAGCTCAGCGTCCTAACCCACTGAGCCACCGCATATACTTACCACAAGCCTATTCAATGCAACGAGATCAGCCTTTATTCTGATGACAAACTCCTTATTTTTCGAAACAAACTGGTGCAAACCAGGATCTCCAGAAAATTCTGCATGAGGTGCAGCTGAGCACATTAAGCAAGAAAGTGCAATACTGACAAGAAGAAGACCACCTGGAAAAAATAAAAATGTACACAATAGTGAGGACTGCTCTATGAACTGCACTAAAATATTTAGCCAGCACTAATGTCTAAAAGACTGAAACCATTATTAGTTATGATTTATCATTTATCAGCTCCAGCCTACCATCTTCACTTACAGACTCCCTTCTGCAGCTTTTTTTTTTTTAAGGAGAAGTGGATCTGAAGGGACGCCGCTCAACTCTTCATAGCTCGAGCCAAGAAGAAACTATAAGGTAGCTGAGCGCCAGTGGGTGGAAAAGTGATTCCGTCAGAATTAAGTGTATCATTCTAGCACGTGCAACAAACTCACTGACACTCAGCCCAGAATACTGGTCTGCCGCTTTCGTTTCCCAACCTTTCCAAGTCAGGGGCGTCTCTATCACGTGGCAACGCTCTTTATTTCAATCTTTGGCTTCTCCTGACGCGAGTCCCGCAAGAGTTACGGCGGGTTTTTCGAAACCCAGTTGCCCAGCTCGTTTGAAAAAGGTGACAATATCAGTAGGCTGGAAAACGAGCCGCGTCTCTCCCCCTCTAAACTTTTGGGAGAACTTCGAAGCACATAAGCCCCCTTTTCCTTCCCTCTTAAACGTACAAAGGCCAGTCTTGACCTGTGAAAATAGAACAATTTCACCAGCTCAAGTTTTATTTCCCTACAGTCAAATCCAGAGAGAATGGGTCTGCAAGCTGGGCATCGTTCCTGGAGGTGGTGCTAAGGAGGAGCGGCTGGAAAGGGAAGCCGGGACCCGTCCTCCTTCTTTCTCTCTGCCGCAAAGGTGGGCAATAGTTCCAAAGGCGGCGGAAAAGTTCTCCGTGGAGTCCTCGCCCCGAAGGACGCCAAAAAGCTGCCCTTCCTGAGCAAGGCGCCACCACGAGGAAACTTACCCTCTCGTCTCGGGCCCCGCCAGGCCGCGACGACCTGCCCCGAGAGCTACTTACTCCGTGCTGAACTCATCCTTTCTGCAGGAAAACCTTTGGTCTCGCCCACTTTCTTCGAAAACGGCGTGCTGGTGATGCGGGAGGCTACTGGCGAGCGGATCCCTAGGTTGCTGTGAATCAAACTGTTCTCCATTGGGGTTATTTATAGGGAGAACAATTCGGGAACTTCCTCCGGACGGTGAAAAGAGGGAGGGGCACTAGAGGCTAATTGAGTGGGGTGGTTTTAGGCTATGACTCTCACATTTTTTTCGTTTATGCACTAATTACGGTAAATTCTAAATCCACTGAATGTCCCTGATCAGGGGCGGGGCGGGGCGGAAGGTGATGAGGACCTGGAGATTTTCTCCGTTTCCCCACGTGTGAAATAGTTACACAGGTAACTCTGGGTTTGTTTAATTGAAACCTTAAAGAATTCAGAACTGGTTCAAACATTGGTACAACCTTTTGTGGTCTTTTAAAACTTGATTGGAGTTATTGAAGACTTTGTTCTTTTAAAAAAGAAAGACCAGTAAGGAGTTTAAGCTTCATGTTTGAAAATAATTTTATGGAAAATAAAGTCAGCAACAAAACGTGACCTTTTTTTTTTAAAAAAAGTTTTCTCTCCTGATTTAATTTAAAGAGAGTTTATAACTAGGAGATCGTGTATTTTCCCAACCTTCCAGAGGCATTTTATTCCTTCAGGTTTTGCGTCCATCTTTCCTCATATATTCCTTTACTCCTTTCCAATATTTATTTACTCTAGATCGATGGATTGGCTCCAGAATTACAGCAGTCTTATCGGAATAGGGCTTGACAAACAAACTCATTAATCATAATAGCCCTACGCAATCTATGGCAAACCCTAGATCTGGTCAGGCTTGAGCAGTGACTTGAAAAGAATGGTATTTAACAGGAAGAAATGAGATTCTGAAATTTGCCTAGTAAAAATAAAAGGCATGAGTAAGATGTGGAGACTTGATACAGTACTACATGTGAAACAGATCTAGTGTTTTGTCAACCCCTGTTCCCAGAGCATCCAGACTGATACAGCTACCTGAAAAGGTAAATGCTATCTTGGGGCAGCATAGAGTCCGTGTCATGAGAAGTAATTGTTTCACTCTAGTGGGTCGTGCTCAAACTTCACTTGGAATACTGTGTTCTATTCTGGGCACCAGTTTTAAAAAAAGATGAAGGACAAATTCAGCCAGTTCAAAGGATGGCTGGTATCTGAATCCCATCAGGAATGGCTAAAGGATCTAGGTGTGCTTGACCCACGAAAGAGATGACTTGTGGGAAGGTCAGATAGCAGTTTACAAATATCTGAAGACTTGTCATATACAGGTAGTCCTTAACTTACAGTTGGTTGCTCAGTGAACAAAGTCACAATGGATCCCCCAAAAGATACAACCCCTTCCAAAGTTCTGCCAGCTGTCCTCCCCCATATGATTGCATGGCCATATTTCAGGTGCCTGGCAACCAGCTCTGCAGGCATGTGAATGCAATTTGTATCATTTTTGCCAAAAACCAAGGTTTACTTTCAGTTTTTAGCAAAAATGCTCGAGTGAATGATGAGTTCACTTAATGCCCATAGCACTGATAGACAACTGCTGTAAAGATTGTACAACTGTGTTGGATACAGTATGACCTGCTGCATAAAGGGTAGACTCCATTAGGGTCATAAATTGAGAACTATCTGCAGAAGAATTGGATTAATTCTGTATTGCTTCAGAGAATAGAATAAGAAGCAGTAGATTAAAACTACAAGGAAGTACGCTCAGGCTAAAATGCAGAAGAACTTCCTGAATATACAAATTGTGAGCCAGTACAGCAGGCTGCTACTTGAAGTGAGGACTTCTCCTTTGAAGGTGTTCAGGGGCTGGATATTTATGTGTCAGAGGTGCTCTGGTGAATTCTGCACTGAACAAAGGTTTGGACTAAATCTCTAATATTCTTTTCATCTCTATGATTCTATGCAGATTCACACATCATCATTATTATTTCTCCAAACTTAGTTTACCCTCTGACAAAAAGCTGAACTGAAAGCACGGGTAGTCCTCAACTTTCTGTTGCGAAGTGAGACAGTTGTTAAGTGAATTTTGCCCTATTTTACAACCTTTCTTGCCACAGGTGTTAAGTGACTCACTGCAGTTTTTAAGTTTGTAACATGGTTGTTAAGTGAATCTGGCTTCCCCATTGGCTTTGCTTGTCAGAAGGTCGCAAAGGGTGATCACGTGACCCCAGGACACTCCAACCGCCACAAGTATGAGTCAGTTGCCAAGCATCTGAGTTTTGATCACATGACCGTGGGGATGCTGCAATGGTTCGTGAATGTAAAAAAAACGGTCATAAGCTATTTTTTTTCCAGTGCCTTTATAACTTAGAATGGTCACTAAATGAACTGTTTTAAGTTGAGGACTAACAGTTTGAAAATGGAAAAGTTAGACAGGCCTTGAGCATCTTTTCTTCATATAGTCTCATAGTGATCATTCAGAAGCAAGTAGAATTGATGCTGGTGAAGATTCATTAGAACATAGAAATCATTTATTCTGGCGTTAGACCCAAGTCTCTGAAGGATGCATACTGTGCCTCCGATCAACATGATAGTTCTCTGTTCTCTGCAATTTATTTATTTATTTATTTTATTTTAATTCCATTTATATCCCGCCCTTCTCCGAAGACTCAGGGCGGCTTACAAGCTTAGCAGTAGCCTTCATTCTACGTATATGCCTGCTTGTTAGGGCTTTCACACACACCCCAAGCGGCATTATTACAAAGTCAGCTTAATTGCCCCCAACAATCTGGGTCCTCATTTTACCTACCTCGGAAGGATGGAAGGCTGAGTCAACCTTGAGCCTGGTGGGATGCGAACCTGCACTAATTGCAGGCAGCTGGTGTTACTTAAGGATGCATTAGCCCACTGCTCCACCAAGGCTCTTTGTATCCTCTGGATATTACTTCTGACCATTTTTGTGGACAGCACTATCTAGGAGGAATATCGGTATATAATAACTAGATATATATCCAGATGCATACAGTATATATGTGTCTACATAAGTTAGACGTATATTTATTTATTTTATTTGTTATAATATTTATATCCCACCCTTTATTTCAGGAGTTCAGGGTGGTGCCTGATGGTCCTTCTTTCTTATTTTCCCCCACAACAACTATCCTGTGAGGTAGATATTCTGGATGTCATGAAGCTTAATTTTAAATGTTTTTTCTACCTCAGCCTTTTATAAAAGTTCTCCAATATTTTTCAGGGATTGCTGTCATATATTGCTTTCTTTCATGAGAATGCCTATTTGGGCAAAGAGACATTCTTGTAAATAGAGGTAGATCTGCTCCTTTGTTTCCTAATGTGAGAGCTTCCTGTTCAATGTTTAAAATTGATCTTAGTTTCTTCTACTATCCCTATGGTCCTATTCAGACATTCTATTTAGAGACTGCATTTTTAGAATTGCATATACCCCTGTTTCTCAACCTTGGCAATTCTTAAAATGTGTAGACTTAAACTCTACAATTTCCCAGCCAATCTCTATACCCTTGTGTATATATAGATATGGATCTTTTCAAACCAAAATGGTTTTGATCCATCCAATGTGCCTTGTCGACTGGATGGATCTGCAAATTATGGGTTAAAATGGCCAGAAATTAATGATGTATTTTTCTTTCCTGTATTATCCTTGCTATAGATAACCATGTAACTTTATAATCTGCCCAGAGAATTTTTGTTCTAGAATAGAGTAAAATGTAATAAAACAGAATAATATCCCCAGCCAGCATTGGATCATTTTAACAGGCAACCTGGATTGATTCCAATTTAGGAAGGTTCTTTTTAAAGAATGCATGGTGGATTAAAGCTAAATAATGGTCGGCAGAACAGCTGTTCTTTATTCTTTTTTTATGTATTTGGCTAACATGTTCCTACTACACTGTATATAGTGTCCACTATGTTTGGTAAGCTTTAGGCTAGGTCTACACTATGTTAGTCTAGCTTTAAAATATATTTGAATGTTCGTGATTTAACACTTAAATAGTGAACACTGCCCCTTTAATTAAAAAACCCCTAACCCTGTTTGTTTCTATCCTCAGTAATTGGGGACCTATACAGGTAGTCATCATTAAGTATTACTAAACAAGGTGCTTGTTGAGTAAGTTGCACCTGATTTTATGACCTTTTTTGCCACAATTGTTAAGCAAATCACTACAGTTATTAAGTGAACCAACAATAGTTAAATGAATCTGGCTTTCCCTGCTGACTTTGCTTGTCGTAAGCTGGCTGGAAAGATTGCAAATCGTCATCACGTGACCATGGGTTGCTACAACTGTGATATATACATGGCAATTGTCAAGCACCCAAATTTTGATCACATGACTGTGGGGATGCTGCAACAGTTGGAAGTGTGAGAAACAGTTATAGGTCACTTTTTTCAGTGCTGTTGTAACTTTGAATGACTGGTTATAAGTTGAAGACTACCTGTAGCTTGCTAGCCTAGCTAAAGTAGGCTTAGGTAGGCTTATTTGTTTATTTGCATCTCCCCTTTATTATTTTTATAAATAATTCCAGGCAGTGAACATATCAAACACCCCTTTCTCCTCCTATTTTCTCCAAAACAACAGCCCTCTGAGGTGGGTTGGGCTGAAAGAGAATGACTGGCCCAAAGTCATTCAGCTGGCTTTCATGGCTAAAGCAGGACTTGAAATTATGGTCTTCCACTTTTTAGACTGGTGCCTTAACAATTAGACCAAACTGGCTTGAGAAACAGTCATTGCCTTAGTATGTTGTGTGAACCAGCTCAGGTTATCATATTAAACCATCATAAGGTTTCTTTGGCATCAGATTTCATTTATTTCATTGTACTGCACTGTATTGTATACAATTTTATGTATTGTATTGTACAGTATTTTTACTAAGCCAAATTTACTGCATAATGAGATAAGTGAATACAGTCAATATGTTCTTATTCAGAATTGCTCCAATAATTTTTGGGCAGAGAAATGCCAATGATAATTAAAGTATTAGCATAGCCGATTGGCCTTCTAACATTTGTGTCTTGGGTTTGTTTGTTTGTGAAAATAATTATTTCCATCATACTTTTTTCATTTTTGGAGATGTAGTGAGCTAGGGAGGGAGATAACTTAAGATTCCTCTGCTATCAATATCTGTTTTCAGAGATGGGCCCTGGAATCCAGGTAGATGTTTCTTTATTCTCAATGAGGAGAATCCATTGTGGCCCCATGGGAGACAGTAGTCTTGTGCTTTAAACAAAATTTTGACATTAAGATTGAAGGAATTGCCGAGATGATGAAATTTGTATTTGACATCTGGGTTTCTCCCCCCAGCCCCATTTAGCAAATGTTTGTGTAGGTTACAGTTAGTCATCTTAAAGCAATACAGTACTTCTAAAAAACTGGCAATGTTAGTAGTTAAGGATAAATGAATCAGGTTTCCTTTCCTAGACTGGAATTTTCCTTTTAAGCAGAAAATTCAGAAAAACTGTCCCATTCAAAACTATTCCCTTAGAAGAAAACCAAAGATTTTGGCTTTAGGGTCCCCGCTAGGGTTTAGGGAGGTGGAAGGACCTTGAGCAAGATCTTTTGGGAGGTCTCCTTCCCACCATTGCTCCTTTGCTGTCAACTCCCACCTGCTTGTGATTTCTCTCTTTGTGCCATGTTTTTTGGAGAGATCTGCTGTGTATGATAAGGGATTATTACTTTTTCCACTGAAGCAGAAACGAATGGTTTAGCTTTCTGCACTTGGCATTTCAAGAATTTATTTTCTTTACAATGGCATGCTTGAATGGCAGGTAGCACAGAATTATGCAGAGGCCTTTCTGGATAGAGGGACCTCAGATCAATGTGGTCTGGGTCTATTTTCAATAATTTGAAATTATTTGCAATAATGTGGATGATGGCAGAATGGGATGGCTTCTAAGGAGAATACTTTCACCTTCTGTTTCCTCCTCTGCATTAAAGCGAAATGCAGTTTCAAAAAATATTTTGCTGCCTGAAGCAGAATTCAAATATCACTCTGATTCCACAGCTGGCATCAGAACTTTTAAAACTCTTGCTTTTCAGATACCAGTTTATGCTTTCACCTGGCTTTTAGGCAAGCTCCTGAAGAAATAATTAGCATTCGTAGGTGATGGGTATATTTAAAACTATTTTTTATAATATTTCTTATAATATTTAATATTGCACTTTAACAGATGAGGTCTGGAAATAGGGTTATTTTTCTTCTTCCAGGCAATGCTTTTATTGAATAAATTCCATTGATATGAATTTGCATTATGCTCTTGCACAGTTCCTATTCATATATGGAAGGGTTGTAACAGGAAAATTTATCTTGTCGTCGTGTTTATATTTTTGGCAGAGATGCCTCAATTCCAGCAGGCAGCAGAGAATGAAATGGCTCTGACTGTAAAATTTGCAGCAACTGAAATAAAAACAAAGTGCCCCCCTTCCCAAAAGGTATAGAAAATGTCAAGCTGGCTGATTATTTTTCTGATTCAGTACAAGGCAACTTCTTATATTCGTACTTCAACATGTGTATTTGCTTGTGATTTTTTATGATACATGCCTAACTTACATTGAAGAATGTTCTTCATATTGTGCAATATTACATGGGAGAAAACAACCTCTTCCTCCCTATTTAAATATTTTCTGAAATGAAGCGCCACCTTGAGGGTTAGTTATGAAAGATCTAGTCTAGTGTAATAATCAGCAACGGTATTTATTACACAGAAGAATGTCATCAGGAAAAGCATTTTGGATGACTGAGACAAAAAGCTGATTCCCTGAACAGTCCAGATTGGGAAATCCAGGACAATCTCAAATTCCCCTCCTGGCCAGGATGTAGGGGGAAGGAAGTAACAAACTAATGTGTGTGAAGTCACAGGAAGCCTTCTAACGTACAGAATTAGCAAAACTTGGGAATGTTGGATAAACTTTAGGAAGATGGGAACTGCCACTATGTTGTCAAGCAATACCCTTTTATGCAATAAGTATGCACAGCCAAAGTTCAAGGTATACCAATTTGGCCATGCTCATACTTTCATTCACAATTAAATAGTTCCCATTAATTTTTAAATAAGATCTTAATAAACCAATATGTGATCTTAGTTTGTTATACTAATTAAATGACACCTAATCATAGTTCCTAGTTCAGAACTAATAGGGAATGATAACTAAACTTTAAGCAGGATTTCTACTGGTTAAAGCCAGTAGCCAATAAAAAATACCTACAGAATATAGATTTGATTTTACTTCAGAGAATTCTATTTTGGAAAATTTTACTTCCAGATTTTAACTTAGCAAATTAGGGTAACTTCCAAAATCACAAAATAGTTGCGATGCCATTAGTGGCTATTACTAGTGGCTATTACTTACCAGATAATGGAACACAATTTATCTCCTCGGATTTTCAGGTGTTCCTGAGGACCTTGGGGATTAGGCACGCCACCTCGGCTCCTTTCCACCCTGCCAGTAACGGGTTGGCAGAACGATTCGTGCAGACAACAAAGGATGCCCTCAAGCGCATAGTACAGGGAAATTGGAAGCAAAGACTGGCCACCTTCCTCCTACACCAACATGCAACACCCTGCACTGCCACAGGCAAAAGCCCAGCGGAACTCAGATGGGGCAGACGCCTCATAACAACACTGGACAGGCTTCACCCAGACAGGGTAGCAGCAGACGCCGGGACCCCCAACATCAAAACAAGTTTCCACATGGAGGACCCCGTCTGGGCCAGGAACTATAGCACAGGCCACCCATGGGTGCCAGGGGAGATACTAGAGCAGACAGGACCCCTTTCCTACAAAGTAAAGGTGGGGGGGGACTCCTTTGGAAGAGGCACCTGGACCAGCTGAGGAAAAGGGCCCCTGAAAGGGTTGTTGAGGACACACTGGGGGCTGAGGAGGAAGAGCCAACACAAACACCCAGGAGGGCTAGCAGAGGGGCATAGTGGCAACCCCACCCCAGACAGGAGACTGACAGCGAAGCCAGGCAGCCACTGGAACCCAGCAGAACACAAAACCCAGGCACCGCAACACACACACACACACACCACAATCCATCACAACAAGGAAGAGAGTCTAGACACAGCACCACACCACCAGTCCCAAGAACATCAAGCAGGCTGCACAAGGCTCCAAGCTACCTAGCGGACTATGTGCGTTCTTAGGGGGGTGGAGAAGCAACCAAGGAATAACAAATGTAAATTCTTGTGTATGTAAATTTTTGTGTATAGTGTAAATAAGTGTATATAGTTATGGAGACAGAATGACAGAGGGTAATTCCTCACTATGGGGAAGGGGTGTAGTGTATGCCTTTAAAGCATACACGGAAATGTCAGCACAGCAGGGGGCTGGACAGCTCCAGGCTATAACCGCTTTTGGCGGGAAAGCCTGAATAGAGCGAGTCGTTGACAGCCCCAGGGCATGGTCAGCTCTGGTGGGAAGCCAGGGTTTAAATCCATTGGCCACCTGCACTGGCGGGAAGCCCAGCTTTGAATCTATTGGTCGCGATTCACCTGGGCAGGTATAAAGAGACGCCAGGTAACCCCTTTGCTCCAGCTTCATTCCTGATCAAATAAAGAAGTACTACCCAGCTCAAGTGTCCGTCTCTCTGTGCAACCACGTGACCTTGCATGCTCCAACAGAGAAGCCACACTCTAGGTCTTTTTTCTACAGCATTATCATCTTGTGGGGGCACAAGAAACATCCTCCTAAACTTTCTCCATATATAGTTGGCCTGATCCTGCTGGCTTTTAGAAAGGCAGTTACTGTAAGATATGGCTCTTTCCCTGGGTGTGTGGACCAGGATGAGTAGAGTTCTCTGTTAGTGAGCTGTATTTTAGTCCTGATTTCTCTTTAATCGTTTTAGTCTGTTTCACTAGTACAGTATGTCTAGTTTTTGTTTTTATTTTAATAGTTTTATATGCTGCCAAGAGTCATGCCATTTGTATCAGGCAGCCATATAAATGTACTAAACAAATACAAACTACTTTTACAAAACAGAAATCGGCATGATTTAACTGCCACTGAGTTCCTCTCAACCCCTACAGTAGTAACTGTGTAGATAAGATAAACACAATTGTTTGAATGTTGTCCTGTGCCTGGTAATAATCCATTAGCATTTCTTAGAACATTCCAAGAACATTTTAGGTACCATCCATTTACCTTATCTGCTATCTTCATCTTCTACTGCTTAAGAGTTGCCAATATAATTAAGCTTTGTTTTTTAAACTGTAATTTGTGCATGTTTAGAAAAGCTTAACAGAAATCTATGCATGATGAAGAATATTAAGGCTTTCCAAATGCTTTTCGAAAAAACTTTATCAAATGCTCCATGGTAAATATGATCATAATGAAATAAGAAGGTAGGTCCTTTTTTGTAGAATTAAAAGCAACAGAAAGCAAATAGTTGAAGACTATCTGTGTAAGATAGGAATAATATATTATAATATACATATGAGTTTAGGACAGTGGTATTTATGGAATATAAACTAGAAAATGGTAATGCAGTGATGATTTAAAAGAAAAATGTTTATTACCAATGTTAAATATTTCTAAAATTATAATAAACCTACAGATTTGGTCAAAAGTATTGGTACCTCCACTTTTTCCTGAAGAATTCTAACTTAGAACATAGCACGTAGAATAACAGGGCTGGAAGAGACCTTGGAGGTCTTCTAGTCCAACCCCCTCTCCCAGTAGGTGACCTTATCCCTTCCAGGCAAATGATTGTGCAACCCATTCTCAAAAACCTCCAGTGAAGAAGTACAACTTCTGGAGGCAAGCCGTGCCACTGATTGTTTTTCCTTGTCAGGAAATTTTTCCTTAATTCTAGGTTGGATCTCTCTTTAATAACCTTCCACCTGTTAAGTCTTGTCCTGCACTCATGTGCTGTGATAGCCCCTCAGGTACCTGAAGACTGTTATCATGTCACCCCTCACCCTTCTCTTCGTTAAATGTGCCTAATTCCCACAACTGTTCACGGTAGAGTTTAGCCTCCAGACCCCTTATCATCTTTGTTGCTCTCCTCTGCATTCTTTCTGGCGTTTCAGCATCTTTTTTGCATTATGGTGACCAGATGAAAAATTCCAAGTGGGATCTATGCCACTTGCTGTGTCCAACTTACTGGAGGCCAATCTGACACAGCCAACTCACCATGGGACAACTTTCCATGGGGCAATTCATCATGGGGCAACTCAATGCGAGACATCTATACTCTAGAGTCCCATTCCTTTCCTATTAGGGCAACTGTCTGCCTCTTCCTCCTTTCCTAGTTTTATTAAAACCATTAAGTATATGACTCTGATCCCTAGGAGAACTCACATCACTTGGGAAAACTGCCTAGGTGGGGACTGGGAGGATTGGAGTTGGCTATGCTGAGGTTGTGGGCTGTGGTGGCACTGGTGTCTGTTTAACTCAACCAGACCTGGGCTTTTCAATCTGGTTTCCAAAGCTGGCCTGGCATAAGGGAGGTGAAAGTTCCCACCAGCACAAATTCCTTCATCTTGCTTTCCAACACCCTCTCCTGCGAAAGGTGGGCTAAGTGGGAGTTATCGTTCTGGGCTGGATGCTTCAGTGGGGTGAGCCTTCACAGCAATGGCGATCTGGAGCCATTTGCCCTGTCACTTTCCCTGCTTGTCCCTCTCCCACTCAGGAGCTGTCACAGTTCAGCTGAAGAAGAGCTCCTTCTACCCAAGCCCGGGAACGACTGGAAGCTCAGCTATCGGGTTAATCACATTTCCATAGAAGGAGTCAAGATTGACCCCATAGCCATTTAGACAATGGCTTTAGTTCACCAGCTTGAATGCAGATAAAAGTCCCCAAGCTCTGAACAGTTGTGTCTGTGTGTGCTTATTGGAGACCTGTCTTTCAAGCCTCAGTTTTAAGGTTATTTGTGCTCTATTCTTTACAACACCTCTATTATACTTGCTAAGTTGGCATTTCCTCAGAAATCATTCAGGAAGCACCAGCGCTGAGAGTACATGACTGTACTCTTCTGTGTACCTACCAACAACATTTTCCTCAACTGAGATCTCGGGCTCCATGCCATACATTCTTTTTCTACACCTAGGCCAAAATCAAATCCCTACCCACCTTGGGAAAGTGGACAACCAAGGTCAGCTCAAGTTGAAGTTCAGGGCTGGTCCAGATGAATGGAGCTGGGGGGGGTTGATGGGACCTCTATTTCTCCCTTCCCTTCCTGGGGTCCCAGAGGGAGGAAAAAATGGCTTCTGATAGTCAAAATTGGAAACTAATCAAGGAGAGAACCAACCTAGAATTAAGGAGAAATTTCTTGAGCAGGGGGTTGGAGTAGAAGACCTCCAATGTCACTTCCAACTCTGTTAATCTTAGTCAATAAAGAATTCTATCCCTATTCCTGTTCCTATTTTGTTTTGTTCTGTTCTGTTCTACTCTACTCTAGTCTAATACTACTCTGTATTCTACTCTATATACTCTGCTCGGCATCCACCATTCATTATTCCATAATCTGTAGATACTTTGATTTTGATGTATGATATATTCCTAAAAATAAGTTTTAAAAAATCAAACTGGGAACGGATAATTATTGGTACTTTTAGAAGTTAAAAGATATTGAATGTTATCTTTCAAGCAATTTATTTAATTAGTATTATTTAATATCATTTCAATCTCTCAGTTTACCTGAATGAGAAAAGTACTCAGCAATTTGTGTCATTGTGTACAGGACCATGAACATGAACAAGAGAAAATAAAAACAGAGTTGTCTAAAGATAAAAGGAAGATGCTAATGATCAAGCATATTAAAGATAAAGGCTACATCTCCAAAGTGTTTCATTTCCCTGCTACCATAACTGCTAACAATCAAGAAGTTTAAAATCCATGGGATTATAACTAGTCTCCCTGAATGTGGTCTCAAAAGGAAAATTGATCCCAAAATGAACAAAAGAAAAGTTGATGGTGGAGAAAGAGGGAGAACAAAACTTGGGCTGAACTCCAAGACCAAGATGCAACAATATCAAGTTATGCCATCTTTTGTTAGCCCACTGAAAGGACCTAGGAAGACAGATACAAAAAAGCAAACAGAAGTTTGCTAAATCCATGATGACAAGCCACAGTCCTTCTAGGACAGACATGTCAAACTCCCGACGTCACATGATGTCGCGCAACGTATTGGAGCTTTTTCGCCATTGCCGGCAATGGGGTGGACACGGTTTTTTCGTGACATGTTCGGCCCACAGGTCGGCAGTTTGACACCTAGTAGAATGTCCTTTGGACAGATGAAACAAAATTAGTGCTTTTTTTGTGAGCCACATCATTTCTTCACCGAAGATCAACAGAGTTTTTACATCTTTATTGTGAAATCTGGAGTAGCTCCATACTTTTATGGAGTTGCTTTGCTGTCACTGGAAGCAGTATCTTGAATATGTGCAGGGCGTAATGAAATTACAAGGTTATCAAGGTATTCTAGAGTAAAACATAATGCCTGGTGTTAGAAAGCTCTCTTCTCAATGACAGGTCACAGGTCCTTCACCAGGGTAATGAACCAAAACATGTATCCGGCCTGGTATGAGTCCTGTTCATAATCTAATAGCACTGCTGCAGAAAGAGCTGAAACTCACGGTTGGAAGAACCCATCAAACCTAAAACACCTAAAGTGGTTTGCTCAACAAGAGTAGGACAGATTGCCAGTTGAGAAGTATAGAAGTATTTTTCAGAGATACAGAAAGTGGTTGATTGCCTCAAAAGGGCATGCTGCAAAATATTAGGTTGGGGGGGCGTGTTACTCTGTTCATGCCATTTTCATTTGTTTTGTTATACAACCAAATTCTGCTCTATGGATTATGAAGTAATGAATGATGGATTCCAATGTCAGTTTCAATTTGTTTTACAGGAAATTGCAATTTTGGGGAGGAAAGTGCAGGGTGCCAATACTTTGGCTGCATTTGTAATTACTTCAATTGTACAAATATAGCTAAGGATGGCATTGATAGACAAGAGCAAAAGACATATTTATTATTATTCACATTAAGAGGATAGAAAAACAAAAATGAGCTGCTTGGAAAATCAGATATGTGATTTCTATCTCTGTTCATACTCTGACAAATTTGCACTATTTATAATTATAATAGAACCCATATTATAAATGTATTTGCCTTATTGTGTGATGCATTAATTAGATGGACACCATTTTTGCTTGAATTTTGTTAAAACCTCTGCTGTGGATATATTAGTTTTACCATTGTTACATATTTTTTAAAATTAAAATTCCAACTCAGATCTTGTTTACGTTGGACAGTTTATTTTTGCAGCTGTGAGCATGTATCTCAGTAAATTACATTTCTTGTACATATATTCTGGAATTACCAGTATACCTAGTTAAAAAATGATTTCATTTCAAGTTTAATTTCTAAAATTCTCCAGACGGTATTACAGTTAAGTCATGTTGTTATTAAGCAGGTTATCATGTGACTGTGACTGCTTTTATGATCTTTCTTGAAGCAGTCATTAAATCTAATGCTTGTGGCTGTTAAGTGACCACAATGGTTGGTAAACAAGTGTATTCTCTTTAATGGGTGAAGTCAAAAATTGTAGTCACATGATCACAAACACTGCAAATGTGCCTTTGTGTATGTTGCTAAGTGTCCAAAATGTGATTATTATGGGGGTGCATGTGTACAGCCAGTGGAACTCTGAACTGAATTTTAAGTAGCTGTGAGGAAGTCTGTGGTAACTTTGGTTGCTAAGCAATTGGTCATCCTACCATCCTACCATGTGGTAAAATGTTCCTTCACAGCATTTACACTATTTGTTAATGTATGATTTATCTTGGAAATTATGAGGTTGTGTACCATTTGCAAAACAATTATATATAAATGCTCTTTCAGATTGTAAGTTGGCATGATTGTACAGATTTCATGTAGTTTTTCACACTGTTGTTTCTTTAAATTTTACATCCATTTTATCATTTTTTAATTTATTCTGTTATATCAGAATAACAGAGTTGGAAGGGACCTTTGAGGTCTTTTAGACCAACCCCCTGCCCAGGCAGGAAACCCTAAACCATTTCAGACAAATGGTTGTCCAATCTCTTCTTAAAAACTTCCAGTGTTGGCACATTCACAACTTCTGGAGGCAAGTTATTCCACTGATTAATTGTTCTGTCAGAAAATTTCTCCTTAGTTCTAGGTTGCTTCTCTCTTTGATTAGTTTCCATCCATTGCTTCTTGTCCTGCCTTCTGCCTTCTTTGGAGAATAGGCTGACTCCCTCCTCTTTGTGGCACCCACTGAGATATTGGAACATTGCTAACATGCCACCCCTGGTCCTTCTCTTCATTAAACTAGACATATCCAATTCTAGCAACCGTTCATTATATATTTTAGCCTCCAGTTCCCTAATCATCTTTTTTTGTCTTCTCTGCACTCTTTTCTAGAGTCTCAACATCTTTTTTACATTGCGACGACCAAAACTGGATGCAATATTCCAAGTGTGGCCTTACCAAGGCATTGTAGTGATATTAACACTTCACGTGATCTTGATTCTATCCCTCTGTTAATGCAACCTTGGCAGCTGCAGCACACTGCTGGTTCATATTTAAGTAATTGTCCACCTAGGACTTCAAGATTCCATTCATAGTTATTACTATTGAGACAGGTACGACCTATATGATACCTGTGCATTTGGTTTTTCTTGCCTAAATGTAGAACCTTACTTTTATCACCATTGAATTTCATTTTATTAGATAATGGTCGATATTCAAGTATGTCAAGATCCTTCTGTATCTTAAGCCTATCTTCTGGAATGTTGGCTATTCTTGGCAGCTTGGTGTCATCTGCAAATTTGATGGGTTCTCCATCTGAGTCATTGATGAAGATGTCGAAGAGTACTGGGCCTAAAAGAGAGCCTTGGGGTACCTCACTGCATATTTCCTTCTATATAGATGCAGTTCCATTGATGACTATACATTGAGTGCAGCTGGTCAGCCAGTTACAAATCCATCTGGTGGTGATGCTAACCCACATTTTTCTACCTTATGAAGTAGTAGGTTGTGGCCTACTTTTATCAATTGCCTTACTGAAGACTAAGTAATTATTTCCACAGCATTCCTCTGGGCCATTAATTTTGTCACTTTATCAAAGAATGCAATAAGATGTCTGACATGATCTGTTTTTGACAAACCCATGTTGGCTTTTGGCTATGACTGTTTGCCTCTAGGTGTTTCTTGATTTATTGCTTATCTTTTCCAGAATCTTCCCAAATATTGAAGTCAGGCTGATATGTCTAGTTTGTTGGATCTATCTTTTTTCCTTTTTTGAAGATGAGAACTACATCAGCTCTTTTCCAGTCCTGTGCTAGTTCCCCAGTGCTCCAGGATCTTTGAAAGATATAGTTCAGTGGTTTTCAGATCATATCTGCCAGTTCCTTCAGAACCTTGAGGTGTAATCCATCTGGTCATGGTGATTTGAACTTGTCTAGGGTGGAGAGGTACTCACCATTTTCTTGCCTATCTTAACATGTTTCTGATCTGTCTTTTATGGTACTATTTTTTGGCTAGTTGGACTGTTTTTTCCTTTACTGTAAAGACGGATGCAAAGAACGAGTTAAGCAGTTCTGCTTTCTCCCTATTGCTTGTTACATTCTTGCCACTTTCTCCCATTAGGACCAATCATTTCCTTGACATTTATTTATTTTTTATTTGTTTTATATACCGCCCTTCTCCCGGAGGACTCAGGGCGGTGTACAGAGCAAAGTAAGTATACAATAAAGTAACAATAAAATAAATAAAACCCCAAATCTATCAGGCCAGGCCGGCTTGTTGGAATAGATAGGTTTTTAGATCACGCCGGAAGGAGCGAAGGTCGGGAGCCATCCGGATTTCAGCTGGTAAGCGGTTCCAAAGGATTGGCGCACCCACTGAGAATGCTCTCCCCCTGGGGGTCACCAGCCGGCATTCTCTGACCGGTGGCACCCTGAGGAGGCCCTCTCTGTGGGAGCGCACAGGACGGAGGGGTGTTGACGCTGGCAGTAGGTGCTCCCGTAGGTAATCCGGACCCATGCCATGTAGGGCTTTGTATGTCATCACTAGCACCTTGAATTTCACCCGGAAGGCAACTGGAAGCCAGTGCAGCTCACGGAGCAGAGGTGTAATATGGGAGTATCGGGAAACCCCCAAAAGCGTTTGTGCAGCTGCACTCTGTACCAGCTGAAGCTTCCGAGTGGTTCTCAAGGGCAGCCCCATGTAAAGAGCGTTGCAGTAGTCAAGACGAGAGGTCACAAGTGCATGGGTGACTGTACGCAAGGCATCCAGGTCCAGATTTTTCTTGTTTATATATTTTATTTTATTGTATATTTTTATTATTTTGTCTCAAGCCTTAGTTCATTTTGACATTTAGCTTTCCTCACTTCATCTTTGAAGGCTTGGGCTATTTGCTGATATTCTTAGTTATGTACCCTACTTTGAATAGGAATTTATATACGAATATGAATTTATATATACTCTAACAAATGCCATTGATAGTGTATCAGCATTTCAAATATTGTCATTTTTATTCCCCTTCCCTCATTCTTAAAATCAGATATTATCCTTTCAGCAATCTCTGAGTACATCTATCATGATATATTCCAATCTTCATCAAGTAATTCTTGCTGTGTAAGAATTTAACCCACAAGTGTCAAACTCGCCATGTCACATGACATGTCGTGACATATTGCAAAATTTTATTGCATTGCTGGAGTTGGGGTGGGCACGGCCTCTGTACCATGGGCTGGCAGTTTGACACCCCTGATTTAACCTGTTCATAAAATTTGAATAAACCATATCTGCATATGTAATTGTATTGCATTTATTACTTACTTTCTGGAATTCTCATGCTTTTATCACTTTGTCCTCTTCCATGAGTCTATACCAGACATGTCAAACTTGCGGTGTCATGTGACGTCACGCGACATATTGAAACTTTTCCCCCATTGCCGGCAATGGAGTGGATGCGGTTTCCTTGTGACGCATCCAGCCTGCAGACTAGCAGTTTGACACCCCTGGTCTGTACAATAAATATCCATGGAATCCTGCCCATACTGTTGTTTTATTATTTGATTATTTTTTTCCCCACTCTGTTAATCATGAGGTAACTGTATTTATGATAAAATTTAAAATTTGGAAGAGCAAGACCTCTGTTTTGAATCTTACAACTTTTTAAAATTTAACTCGTCTTTTCCTACTCCAGATAAGTGGATTGGCAATTTTTTTGTAAATTTTCTTTGATACTGGAATTGATGCCATTTAAACAGTTGTTTATTTGGAGTAACGTATTTTGAATGAATGAACAAGTAAATTTTGATAATTGCAGTTGATCCCAATATAAATGTCTCCACCTTTCAAGATATTTTTCAATTTCTTGCCATATTTTAAAATATTTCTTGATTATCAGCCATATGCTTATCAATTTCATTAAATGGGTTGTCTGCCAGATTCCTCCAGCAAGAGATTAATTTGTCTTTGAGTAAAAAAAATCTTGTAATTATTTTATAAGCCATGGTTGACTCAACCTTCCATCCTTCCGAGGTCAGTAAAATGAGGACCCAGATTGTTTGGGGCCATATGCTGACTCTGTAAACTACGTAGAAAAGGCTGTAAAGTATTATAAAGCAGTATATAAGTTTTAAGTGCTATTGCTATTGAACCAATTACTCAAGGTAGCAAAAACTAGAGAAAGGCAAGAAAAAAATATCTAATTTCTATATATTTTATTTTTTAAACATGGTTTCTTTTTCACTAATTGATGCTCAGGCTGTATTCCTCTGCCTGTAACTCTTATGATTTCTTATCAAATAGGATATTATTTTTAGCATACCAATAACAATCAGAGAAAAAATAGTTTGAATTCCTGTATTTCCAGTGACTCCACTGTTAGATCTGAATAAATGTGAGTTCCATTTAAGAGGCATTTTATTTTCCTCAAAGTTTTATTTAAAAGTCCTAAACAAAACTTGACAAGATCTGTCACTGCAAGGACCAAGTTTTAATCTGGGGTCCTGTGTTTTCTTCCTGCAGCAGCTAGAGGATTTTTAATTATTTTTGTACTGCCCCCAACATGCAGAATATGGAAAGAAGGTAAATTCTGGTTTTCAGACAATAGATAAGTTTTGCACTGGAAAACAAAATAAAATCAACAAAACCCTTGCAAACAAATATTGTATCCCTACAGAGCATCAAGGGAAACCGTCATCATCATCCTCTGCCATTTCCTTGGCAAATTCTAGATCCTGCTGCTCCCGCTCCCGCCGCTCCTGTGAAACAAAGGTCACTGTATGATTTAGTGTCATTTATGTGCTACACAGCAAAACTGAGTTTCAGTGCAAATTATATATGTTATGCCGCTTTCAACGAGGCCCATGAAAAGATACTATTATTTCACACTTTTTAAAGTTACTCATATAGCTGACATATTGCAGAGAGAGAATTACATTTAAATGTTTCTGAGATATTTGGCCTGAATTGGGTGATATATGTATTTTGGTACTCATTACATTTCTAATATGCATATTCAGTTTTCTGAAAGTTGGAGGGCAGTTGGTAAACTGAAGGACTTAAATGTGTCAAATTTTGTCTAGTTATGTAAATTAAGCCACTTTGCTCCATTAACATTTTTTTTATTTTGCAAAGGAATAGGCAAGAGACAATAACATGGTACTAGAGATACTGCTAGATAAGTGCTTCTCTATCTTGGCCAATTAAAGATGTGTGGACATCAACTCCCAAAATTCACCAGCCAGCCATGCAGGCTGAGAAATTCTGGGAGTTGAAGTCCAGAACATCTTAAAATGATCAAGATGAAAAATACTGCTCCAGATGATATAAAAATTAAACATTTAATTTTAAAAAAGTTTTAAATCTCACAACTCAAGTTTAAGAGACTACAACAAACCATTCTGTATTTAAATCTTACATGATTTCAGCAATTTAATGTTCAACAGTCTAATGCCATTACACAAGATCAATAGGATCTAGTAGTTCATTAAGACTGCCAGTCCTAATCTTACGCAAAACAATGCCCCAACTAAGGAGCTTTCTATGTGACTGACAGGAAACCTTACCTCTGCTGATTCCAAATCCTTGTTGTAAGATTTTGGGGGGAATCTCATAGCCTAAAAATGGGAGAAAAGAAAAAGAGCAAACACCAATAAATTAAAGGTAAATTTCAAAAAGAAAGCTCACAGATTCCACATATTCCTCAATGGCAGAGGCACAAAAGAACAATTCAAAAGGGACATGTACTAGCTCTTCCACTTGAAACTGGTCAAATCCTACATGTATTTCTCACTTTGTCTTTAGTGACAGGAACTGAATTCTGTCTGTCATAATTTTTTCCCAAAATTGGAGAGTTCCCTGACTTCTCCACTTCTAAAAAAAATTCCTTAATACTTACATAGGCCTTTAGAGACCTTAAACGCTGACGTTTGATTATAGAGAAAACTACTGATGACATTAACTGGGGAATCAAACCTGCCTTCTTTTCAACCTTGTTCAGACAAAGAACACACTCAGAAGTCCTCCTGTAAAGTTCTAAAATTTGATATTTTACCTCATACAGATTGCAGGCAGTTCCCCTACATTGGCAATTTGCAACAAAATGACCAAATCCTAAGCTTTGTGTTGTTTTTTTATTTCTTTGAGGTGTGGGGGGCAGTCTGCTTCCGAGAGGCTGCCTTCCCTGAGGTTCCAAAAATCCACCCTCAAAGTGCATGAGAAAAATGTATGCTTCTCTTTTAGGTGATATCACATCACTGGATGACTAGGTGGCTGAAATATGTCCTTAAACATTGACCATCCTTGCCTTACCTTGACAGACATATTGTGAATGTCGAGGCAGAAGGAAATACGTTGGTGGAAAGCAAGCTGGGGCTCCCGGGTGGAATAAATGTCAGTCATCTCCTTTGACTGGACATATCCTTTCTCATGGTTAATGCTAGCTTCAATCACACCATCCCGAATAGCCTGGAAATCAAGGCACAACAATGGACCTCAGAGAAAGCTTTTCACAGCTTGTTTGGGAAAAGGTTTATGTTGTCTGCTAATGGAAAGGAAGGGATATTATTCAGTTCTACAGTATTAATGCCAAAAACTTAATGTGATGCCAAGTATTAAAAACTAAGTTAAAGCAATCAGCAGTGGATTTTGAACATTTGTTCTGGAATTTTTCAAATAACTAAGATTCAAAGGAAATTTCTCTTACCACCAAGATTGGCACCTAATGCCTTTCAAGTACAACCCAATTGCTCAGGATGTCTGGAAGATTATAAACGGTATAGTCCTCACCTTGGCAACAATGAATTCAGCATCCTCTGGGCTATCCAATTGCAACTTCTGAGCTATATCAGCTAAAGAAATGCGTGAATACGAAAGGCTGATCATGCGAACACCTGGATTAAGAGGTAAAAGAAAATCAGTGCATATGTGTGTGTGTGTGTGTGTATTGTGTATGTATATATATGTGTATGTACATATGTATGTATGTATGTATGTATGTATGTATATATATATATATATATATATATATATATATATATATATATATATGCATATGTATATGTATATATATGTGTGTATATATATGTGTGTGTGTGTAAGTCCATGTTATCACCAGAAGGAAAATAACAAGGAATTAATGGTCTCTTACCTGTTTTAATCACATTGTGTCTTAGCCGGATGATAAGGGTGTATGTTCCATCTGTTTGGAACTTATCACTAAACTGATCAAGAACCTGGTTGAACTTGGCCAGATTTCCTGTTCGAACAGCTGTCAAAAGGTTGCAAGAGAGAATTAAACTGAAGAGCTGCATGAAATATGTGAAGGATTTATGCACCTGGATGAATACTGAAGCCTCAGTATTCTGATTTCAGTACTTTAATATGTGCCCTTGCTTGATGATGCTTTAGATTTAATATAAATCTATGCTGAGGCTTTGCTATACGTTGGAAGCAAGATCACAAAACACAATATTCATTGAATGGCATCAAGTCTAGTGTCTACACTTGTTCTCAAGATTCTTTTAAATTGGTGATTTAATACCTGACTCTTCATCCCAAGTTCACACACCGCATAAACGTAATGTAATGAATAGTTATACCTATGAGAAACTCTGAGGGAATAATCAAATACATTTGATTGTAGCAGACATAATCATGACATAAATTGCTGTTTCTTTGACATGCTTGGGCAACTTTTAGCCACTATCAAGAGTAAAGGGGAGTATATGTGCAATCAATACCTCATATACTTCATCATTTTTCCATATAATGTGGGTAGAATCACTTACAGCAGTTGGAGCAAGGCTTTCTCTCTCTTGGACTCTATTATAGTCCACTGGTCTCCTATTGCCAATAACAATTAGAAATAAGTAATCTTAAGCTCCAGAAATTGGTACTGTCAATACATCAGTCTGTGGAAATGTGCTACTAATACCATTTAGTATGAATTTCTGTGGTTCCTGAAGTATCTGAGCAAGTTTACTTACAGTTGCTGTAATCTCTTCCACCAGGGACTCAAGAATTTTATTTTTTTCTGCTTGCATTCCAATTTTTTTGGGGGAATGTACTCCCTAAAAGCCAAAAGCCCTAACATCTTTTCAAAGGACTGCTAGTTATGACCCTCAGTGATAATACTCACCCTGTGTCAAAAGGAAGTAGGGCATGAGAGATCTTTTCAGAGATGGCTGCCGAAACTGCAGTCTATCTGGAATCTCACCTAGTAGCAATTCTACCACAATCAGCAACTTATGAACCTAAATCGGGGGTACAATAATAAAGCAATTGTTCAGCTAGTAGCCACATAATGCATGCATCCCCAACCCACAGCACCCTCTGAAGGAATCAACACTCACTGTCTGTTTGAAGCCAACAGCTGTATGCTGTGGTGCTTTCCGCAGCGCATTTGTCATGGTTCTCCGAGCTTCAGAATATTCCAATTGGATGGCTTTGATACGGCCTGGAAAGGAAAGAAACTAGTGTTAAGAAAGATTAGTGCAAATGTTCACAATAAGGCTACCTTGAGATGTTAGATTTCCCCCTTCCCTTTGTGATATGAATTTGTACTATGTTACTAAACTAGAACTAGAAATATTCAATCAAATGGCAGCTTTGCTTTAATAATTCTAAGGGACATTTTAACACAAAGAAATCCTGCTATTATCTATTCCCAGTAAAGTTTGAGGCAAATAAACAGGCACTGTGATTATTATACACCTCAGTAACTGGACCTCTCTTAATTTTGTGATGGTAACATTTTGATAAATAAAGGTAAAGGTAAAGGTTCCCCCACACATGCGTGCTAGTCATTTCCAACTCTAGGGGCCGGTGCTCATCTCCGTTTCAAAGCCAAAGAGCCAGCGCTTGTCTGAGGACGTCTCCGTGGTCATGTGGCCGGCATGACTAGACGCCAAAGGCGCACGGAATGCTGTTACCTTCCCACTGTAGTGGTCCCTATTTTTCTACTTGCATTTTTACGTGCTTTCGAACTGCTAGGTTGGCAGAAGCTGGGACGAGTAACAGGCGCTCACTCTGTTATACATGTGCATAAATACACACATGCACATCCTAAAAATGTAGTTTTTATAGAAATGTTTTACTTAAAAAAATTACTATATAAGCTGATGTAGAAACAAATTTATAAAAGAAAAAATGAAATTGTGGCTGTTGGAAAAACATCCATCCAGATTCATTAGTTTGCAATCTCTAGAGGTAGTTACTTTTAAAGTTTTAAAGTGACTGATAGAGAGGGTGATTATTTTAGGATGTACAGTACAATTTATCTATATTTTCCATTGCAACACAGCAAAGAATCATGCCATCAGTTTTCCAGCCATGGTTGTCTGAATGTTTTCAGACGCCAGAGAAAAGGCTTTAATAATCCAGGGCTCAAGACTGCCTTATCCTAACAGTGTCAAAGGTTTCCTATATCTGTGCCAAAGAGAAGTTTGGAATATATTTTCTCAAAAAATCACTGTTGCTTTCCCAGTTATAGTACTCTTAAGCACAATATTGCTTTACTGAAATCCAAAAGAAATATGGATGTCTCTGTCAATAGCAGAACAGTATGGCATTTGTAATCTATTCAACATCGAAAGAATTATAGCTTTTTAAATGTTTCTAATTCTTAGTTAAAAAAAATAAGTGTGAGCATATATGGATGATGGAGGGTATACTATTTTTCAATATAGAATATATATTCTATAGAATATCTTAGTTTACACAATTTATTTTGCTTTTCTTAATCATAAATTAATACACTTAAGTCATTTTGTTTTGCTTTCAAGGTCAAAAACAATAAATAAGTACACCCCTGCAAAGTATAATCAAGCAGAATATTGTATTTTATATAAAAAATGATCGGCCGTTTCTTCTTACCAGTGTAGTAGAGGTACCTGGCCCATTCATTATTATTTGCCTGCTCAGGGAACACTGATTTGGAGACCAACTTTTCTGCCTGATCATAAAGGTCATAATGAAGGTAGTTCCTGAGCAGCAAATTTAGCAGAGTAGCCTGTCCATCTGCATCATGCCGGAGTGTTGCAGTCCTTAAACGAGCATGAAGGAAACTTCAAAAGGAAAAGAAATGGAGAGAGGCTTTGTCACCAGGAAAGTGCAAAAGGGGGAGGGGGGGAGAAAGATGATGGTAACACCCAGATGCTTCCAATTTTACCTCCTGACCACATCCAACTTATTTAAGAACTCATAGATACGAGCATGGTAATAGTAACACTTGGCCACCACTAGATCAAGGGCACGGCGATTTTGAGGACTTATTTTTTGCATCAAATCATCTGAAACTTTCTGGGCCTGAAGGAAAGAAAAGAGACAATGTGAAAAGCATGTAAGGCTGCAAAGGAGATTTTGCATATCATTAAATATGGATCAACTCATACACTTCCTATCAAGTATGCAAAAAGAACCTGAGATTATTTTAAAAATCTTTCATGTCGTTTTATTAAAAAAAATCAGTAATAATGTATTCATTTGGATATGAGGATCCTATGCACATAGGCAAGCAAAATTCATTCACATCGATTATGAATTTCTAATCCCTGCTGTTGTAAAAACTTGTTTATGGAATATTAAATTATGGTACCCAGTGTGTTCAATATGGCTTGGTATTTTGGCTATGCATAAATGAAATGTATGTATGTAATAATTACAGATATAATTGTAAATAAATATCAATTTTGGGGAAAAACAGTTTGCATATTGAATGAAGATTTATCCCTAGTTATTTGATTATAAATCTGGCCCCAAATTTATGGACTAAAATCTTCCAAAGATGCAATGTCCCTGTAACCGATATGTTTCTCCCTTGCTAATACATTCACTTACAGTTGTACACTCTCCTGTATGTAACCGTTAGCTGGATATGTGTGGAAAGTATTAGATGACACCCAATTTTCCTTATTTCCCTGCTCTTTCTTCCACCCTCTAAGTCCGTGTGTGATCTCTAGCAAGTCTTTGCTTTCAATTAAGAAACAACATATATGGAATGTCAGTCCAGTACCTCTTGGTAGCGTTTGCTATTCATCAAATAGATGACCAGGAGTAATTGGAGATATGCTTCTACTTCCGGCAAAAGAGGAGCAGAAGCTGCCTTCCCTGTGCGGGGACGGAACTGTAGGTCCACTTCTGTGTCCATGGGCTATAGAGTGATAAGAAAGAAAGAGAGAGAGAGAGAGAGAGAGAGAGAGAGAGAGAGAGAGAGAGAGAGAGAGAGAGAGAGAGTGTTTCCTCCCTTTCTCATAAAAACAATTTAGCAATGGTTTAAGATCATCTTTCCCACATCCATGATTCAACATTTAAATTATCCTTAAATATATCAGTGTGGTGGAATGTAATCCGGAGTAGCAGGAGGGAGGGACTGCTCTTTCCCAAGAGACAGAGACGATGGAGCTTGAAATGTCTGATGGGCAGGAAGAGAACAAGATGGGACCCTCCCTTGGATTTCATAGAGTATTAGTTATTACAGATAGTTGTTTGCTACGATACTGTTTGTTAGTGAACAACAGTAATGGAACTAAGTAACTTTGCATGTTGTCCTTGGTTCTTTGGACCTGACAATCAAGAGATAATACATGGCAATCCTCCTAAAATTCAGTGGGAATACCCAGATTATCTCCCACCTCAGCCTCCTCTGAACTTGCCTCCTCCAGGAAGCTGATGAGGAAGTCCCGCACAGCACTGTTAGATGTGAAAAAGCCACTGATGGCTTTTTGGAGCACATTGGGGTTGAGGCGACGGGAAGTGGAGGGCAAAGCTCTGAGGGCACGCAGAACATAACGAGGTTCCTTCCCTAACACAGCTTTCTCAAGTTGCTTCACATGTTCTTTGATGTCTGCAATGAATAATAAACAAAGTTACCTCAATAAACTTGACTTAACGTTATAGTGTGGCAGGAAATGCCCACTACTGATTGAAGCAAGTTAATATTCATACAACAAAAACACATGACACTAAAATATAACAACGTTCTACTGTTTTATCATGAATTTTTTGGTTTCTAAGCTATAATTCTGGGGCTATTTTAAACTAATAGCAAACTTACTCAAATTCCTATCAAAGCTATTTATAATATGAAAAGATGTTTGCAGCGACTGTGAATTAAGCCATGATGGCTTCTGAGTTTATAATGCAGATTTCAGTATCCTCTAACCAGTGTGTATCAATCTCAGCAACTTTTAACGTGTGGACTGCCAAAACTTCCCAGCCAGCCTGCTCTAAGGCTTCACACTGCCATTTCAATCAATGTATTGCTACAACTTAATCTGAACCCTTTAGCTTCGTTGCTAAATGAAAAATATAAAATGCAAATGGGCAAAAGTCAACATTATTTTGAAGTGGTGGGAACTCCATGAGTTATCTGTGGATGATGAAAACTGAATGCTGGCACTGTTGCAGATTAATCTGATAGGAAACAAATTTTGGACCTTAGTTGGAGGATATTTTTCAGAGAGATTTTTACCTAATACCGGTATTCTGGTGTTCTGGAATCAAATTATTTTCCATTTTTACAAAATTTTAAGCATTATTTTTTAAAGAGATACAATTGCTTGTGCTTCTTGCATTTTTATCACTTTTGGCTTATTTTGATTTTATTCTATGTTTCTATTTATTTTTAAGATTCCACTTTGTGAACCATCTACTAAGCTTTACTATTCCAATAAGTCATCTCCATTAAAATATACTATGTTACTAAGCTGGCCATATACCACACCCTTTAAATAAAAATCTTTTGAAAATATTTGCAAGCTGGGCTCTGCCAGGTTACTTTAGACCAGTATTTTTCAACCACAACAACCTTACTACATAATAAATTATACTGTAATACTATGCAATCCAAACCTGTTTCTTTGCCAACACATACTTGTGAGAAGTCAGAATTTTGAGCAAGACATCTTCTAACTGGATTGTGTTTTTATGCATTTCCTCTTTAAAGCTCCCAATATTTCAATAAATGTAATAAGCCACGCAAGAAAACAGCATGCAGATTTTCATAGGCCAGATCTGGTAGCCCTAGAAAAACCCAATGTCACTCGTTTTCAAATCAATGATGGAAGTCTGTCTGTGGCTGACGGGCTAAAAGCATTACTGGAGGGGTCTTCAAACTTGGCCCTTTTATGACTTGTGGACTTCAACTCCCAGAATTCCTCAGCCAGGCATGCTGGCTGAGGAACTCTGGGAGTTGAAGTCCACAAGTCATAAAAGGGCCAGGTTTGAAGACCCCTGCACTAAGGCCACCACAAGCAATTATAGTGTATTAAACGAACTATGAAGAATTATTGCTTACACTATCAGAACATCACATCCTCCCTAAATTAGGCTCCCTGCTCTAAGCGCTTGTGTGGCTTTAAAGACTTCTGTAATTTTCGTCTTTTCTCAAGAAACAATCCCACTCTGTTCACCCCGCTTTCCAAGCCGCAATTCCGCCCTCAAAACTGACCAACTGGAGCCCCTGCAACTTTCGGCAGCAACCCCACCAGCACTACGCCCTAACCACGATGGGAACGGGAACGGCGGGGGGGGGGGGACATTCTAGGCCCCGCCCCTTTCCTCTTCTCTGGCCGCTGCCGCTCAACCTTAGCTCTCAACTCCCGTACGATGCTACTGCGCGCCCCCCCCCCACCTTCGAGAGTGACGGCATCGAGCTCGCGCTGCGATTTCTCCGCGGAAGCAGGTTCGGCCGGAGGCGCCTCCTCCTGCATCTCCACATCGGCGGCCTGAGGGGGCGGTTGAGGGGGCTCGGCGGGAGGCAGCTTGGCCTTTTCGGATCCGGCGCGGCGTCTCGACCCGCCTTCCTGCTTCATGGTTCCGTCTTCCACGAACCGGCGACGACCGTGACAGAGCAACAATCGCGGGGCAGAGCGCAGGGCACGACGGGAAAGCAAGAGCAAGTTCGACCAGCCGATCGCCGAGGGGCGGGTCGAGGAACGAACGCGGATGGATTCGGCTTCTGAGCATCCTCAGAAAAAGGAGATCCGTTGTAAAAAGGCAGGGAGACGGAACTCTCTGTCCTTCCGCTCCGTTTGCGAAGAGGGTGGGGTATTCGGCCTGGGGCGCCGGACGTGAAGTGAGGGGGGCCGTCGACGATAGCCCTTTCCTTGCGAGATCTCCTTATTAGCAGCATTTCTCAATCTTGGCAACTTGAAGATTTTTATTCTAGTTGGGGTTTTTTAAAATCACGCCTTATAAGTAGCTGACGGCGGCGAACATTTCTGATATTCGTTTCCTTCTCTTTTCCCCACAACAATAACCTTGCGAGGTGAGAAAACAGTGACAGGCTGAGAGAGACTGCGGAAAATGTGGCATAAAGTCACCCAAGCCTAAGGCCCTTTATCCCTGATGCCTTGGCCCCTAGACTAAAGGCCTACGGACTTCCAACTTCGTAGTTGGAGTCCACACAACTTTTAAAGTTGCCAACATTGAGAAACACTGCATTATGGGAAATGCTTAAAAGCCCCCAATGCAACATCGCCTTTAGGGTTATTGCAACCTTTAAAAGCTGTTGGGGATAGTCATTTTTGTGTCAAATTAAGACGCATTTTATCTGGATCTTGGGGGCATTCTAAGCCAAGTAACTGCCTTCAGAATTGATGATTTTGCTGTTTTTCAGTTAGTCGTGTCTGACTTGGAGATTCTATGTGCCAGGTCTCTACACGTCTGATTTTGCACTATTTTTTTGAGTTGTTATGACCAGCTGATTTTAACTATATAATTCTAGCATTCTTAAAAATAATTTTAGTAAATTAAGGGCTTTATAGATTCACTTGCTTTTCAAAAAGAAAAAAAAATACCCCAAAGATATTCTTTTAATCCAACAGTGTTGAATATCTGTAGCTCAGGTGTAGGATGAGGATGAAGATTTGTTCTCTGAGCTTGTGTTGGTTTCTGAAATGTTTGTTACTAGGCTAGATAACATCTTCAGTGGAGTTTAGGGGATGACCAGCAGTTCACCTCCCGATGACCCTGGCCTGATGTAAACTCCCTATAACAGTGATAGCAAACCTTTTAGAGACCGAGTGCCCAAACTGCAACCCAAAACCCACTTATGTATCATCGAGTGCCTGGTGGGCATGGCCCATTGCGTGGGCGTGGCTTCGGTGGTAACAGCAGACTGGGTGGGATTAAAAAGTTCAATCAATCCCAACTTTGTGAGAGTTTTTTTTCCCCCGGGAGAAGTTGAAATTGATTCTTTTTTCTTGTGCACATGGCGGCAGAGGCCTAAAGCAAAAAGGTTTTATAAAATCCAGCTGAAAGCCTAGGACTGGGGTGATGGCATGTGTGCCCACAGAGTGGGCTCTGCGTGCCACCTGTGGCACGCGTGCCATAGGTTAGCCACCACGGCCCTATAACAAGACCTATGACAACATTCACTGACACCTGACCTGTAATGTATTGGCTTTAACTGTTTTCTTAAATGCCTTGGATCACTTGCTTAAATGTTTGATCACAGAAATGTTAGATTTCTGTGTTGTAATATGCTGTTACTGAAGCCAGACTTACTTTCTCCAGGCAGATAATTAGTTTTTGGGTAGGAAACTGTTACTTCAACCCTATTGGTCACTGCCTAGAGACTAACAGTATAAATAGCTGCACAGCAGCCATTAGGGCTACTTCTGTTCTCAGTTAATAAACTTGTTTGCTGTTTCAACACTTCATCTCGCTTAATGCCTAAAGAACCGGAGATATAACAGTGACGAAGAAGGTGGGATGTGCTGCTTCATTGTAAGAGTCTGAAGTCACTATGGGGTGAGGCCAGCACAGAGCCTAGCAGGAGCTACGTTCCTCCCCCTCGGTCTGCCAAACAAGCCACGCTGGAGACCATCCTACCCTAAGGATCCGTCCTAGGTCCTATGCAGAAGCCAGCAGCACAAGGGAACGTGAGCAACAAGTAATGCAAGCAACTCACCATGGCTAAAGTGGGAAGATTGAAGAGTTCGATGTCATGCATCCGGAGAAATGGGTGTCCTACATTTCCTGTGTAGAAAACTACCTCCGTGCCAACCAGGTCGCCGAAGATGGACAGAAGGCTGCGACACTCCTTTGTGTGTGTGGCCCTGCCACCTTCAATATTGCTGAGAATCTGGTTGCCCGACACCGCTCGAGTTGGTCACCTACGCAGACTTGAAAAAAAAGCTCCGAGACCACTTCGAGCCCAGGTTATCCATTATAGTGTGGAGGCACGCTTTTGAGCAGTGGGAGGAACAACCCGGCAAGTCAGCCACGGAATTTATTGCAGCTTTTCGTCAGGCCTCCTGACTCTGCGATTTCATGGACTTGGAGGAGAGACTACAAGACTACTAAGTTTGTGGACTCAGGAATCGAGAAAAACTGTTCGCTAAGGAAACTCGTTACAGGAGGCCCTGAAGAAGATTATGGCGGACGAAGCCACCGAAGGGGCCTAAGCGCGCCAAGCACCAAAGCTGTCTACCACGAGGACGCCGAGCGGATGGAAGACACCAACTCAGACTACGAAGTTGACAAACTACAGAGGCACCTGGAGAAAGGACCATGGCCAGTTGACAAGGCAGTTCCGTTCCTTAAATGCATGGGTTGCGGAGGCTGCCATCAATGTGCAGAATGCCGTTTTTGAACAGCAATGTGCTGGGTGTGTGGCAAGCCAGGCTACATTGCCACCATCTGTTGAGGTCACCAGAGGGACCGTCCACTAGAAGACTCACTCAGGAGAGGTACTGGGGCCCCAGGGCAACACCGAGTAGGGTTCTGCTCCAGCCGGAGGAGTGTCTTCCGCACTGGTGCCCATTGCCCCTTAAGCTGAAGCTTCGACCAGGTCAAGCTTCAGGGAGTTCCATGCAAAATGGAACTGGACACAGGCTCAGCCATGTCCATCATCTCCATGGGAACATTTAGACACCTATGCAACCGTAGCAACAGATGGGCCAAACCTCAGCCATCCGATCTACTGCTCACTGACTTCCAAAACTCCCGAGTGGCAGTCAGAGGCGAAGCCACACTTCAGGTGAACTTCAAGGGGTTTGCAGCCCACTAGATGTTGCAGTGGTGGAAGGCCAACGCACAGGCCTCATAGGACTCGATTGGTTTGATCCATTGGGCATTCAAGTATTCACCAAATACAAGTGGCAGATTTGTCTTCAGTCTGCTAAGAATTTGCGGATGTTTTCAGTTCAAGCCTAGGGGAGTACAAGGGTCCTCCGATAGCATTCAAGCTTGATCCACTGGTAATGCCAATACGGATCAAGCCTCATCAAGTGCCTTTTGCTTTAAAACACAAAATTGACGCAGAGCTGGACAAGCTGATCAGTCAGGAGGTATTGCAGCACGTAGACAGTCGGGTGTGGGAGACCCCCATTGTAACGTCACTTAAGGCCAACAAGGAAATATGCATATGTGCTTATTATAAGTGCACCATTAACCAGGCACTTCAAGAGCACACGTACCCAGTGCCAGTTGTTAGCCATATTTTGGTGTCATTGCAAGGATGCTGCATGTTCACCAAATTAGATTTGGTGCAGGCCTACCAACAGCTGCTGGTGGACGAGGCCACGGCAGCTGCCCAAACCATTGTCACCCATCGGGGGGCCTTCAAGGTCAAGCACCTACAGTTTGGGGTGAGTGTAGCCCCAGGGATTTTCCAGGGAGTAATGGAGCGAATGCTCAAGGGCATCCCAGGGGTCTGTCCCTACTTTGATGATGTTCTCATTGCCAGAGAGTCTGTTGAGGTTCTGGCTGAACGTCTTAGAGCCGTCCTTCAGCAGTTCCGCACAGTAGGACACTCACACACCATGATCAAGAATCCACATTGACTTTACCGGGCCCTTTCAGGAATAGTGGTTGATAGCCACTCTAAATGGTTAGAGGTTGCACCAGTACCCACTATGACAACTGCCAGGACCATCCAGGAACTGCAGGATCTTTGCAACACATGGGATTCCAGACATCTTAGTTTCAGACAATGGGGCTCAGTTCACTGCTTCAGAATTCCAGTCCTTCCTCAGGGCAAATTTTATTGATTTATTTATTTATTTTATTAAATTTATATGCCGCCCTTCTCCCTAAGGACTCAGGGTAGCGCACAACAATAAAAATTAAAAACATAAAATAGAAAAATTTTAAAAGAATTAAACAATAAATACAATAATTATATGACAATTTAAAAACCAGTAAAAAGCTAATTAAATCCGTAGTCAGTCCAGGCCCGCTTGTTGGAACAACCACATCTTCAGGTCATGGTGGAAGGACTGAAGGTCAGGGGTCATCTGCAGCTCCGGGGGCAATTCATTCCAGAGGGTCGGCGCGCCCACAGTGAAGGCTCTCCCCCTGGGGGTTGCCAGCCGTCATTGCCTGGCCAACGGCACCCTGAGGAGGCCGACTGTGGGAGCGAACCGGGCAATGGGAGGTTGACAATGGCAGCAAGTGGTCTCTCACATGGCACGCCACATTGGCTTCTTTTCACCCGGCCTCGAACTGCCAAGCAGAAAGAATGGTCCGCACAACCAAGGAATCCCTCAAAAGGATTGCCACAGGTGATTGGCATCACAGACTGGCAGACTTCCTACTCTGCCAGCGCACAACAACCTGCACAGCCACTGGCAAAAGCCCAGCCGAGCTACGATGGGGCCAATGCCTGATCACCAAGCTGGACAGGCTACACCCCGACCGAGTTGCATTGAACACTGCACACCCAAAGGCACCCAGAAGTCTGCAAGTTGGCAACTGGGTTTGGACCCGGAATTACGGGCAAGGGGCTTTGTGGGTGGCAGCAGTGGTTGCAAAGGTGTCAGGGCCATGCTCCTATGAGCTGGTCCTGGAAGATGGGCGAGCCATTCGCCGGCATATTGACAAGCTGTGTCAGCGGCAGGCAGCTCAGTTGCTGGCCCAAGACTGCCAAGAGGGCCACAGCGAACGGTCAAGCAGAAGGCCTTGCGAGCTCTGACAGACTTACAAGCTCCGACAGAACTCTTTCCTCAAAGAAACGGGGAAACAGCCGTAGAAGAGCCCTCTCCGGACACACAGGCTAAATCCGCTGAACAAGGCAGGCAAATGGTGCTGAGAAACAGGCCTGCAGACTTTGCTACATGATTGGACTTTGGTTTGGGCTGACCGGGACTGGCCAGCCAAAGGGACTAGAGTCAACCCGACTCCATTGAACCTCAGAGTCCTGGTCTACCCAGCCTGGCAAGCAAGCAGGTAGACCATGGAACCCCTGCAACCCTTAACCGTTCTGAATGGTCAAGAAGGCCGCCTAAATACCTGCAAGATTATGTAAAACAATTGAGAGTTTGAGCTATCTAGGGGGAAGGGGTGTAATGTATTGACTTTAACTGTTTTCAATAATAATAATAATAATAATATAATAATAATAATAATAATAATAATAATAATAATAATAATAATAATAATAATAATAATTAGTAGTAGTAGTAGTAGTAGTAGTAGTAGTAGTAGTAGTTGGAAGGGACCTTGGAGGTCATCTAGTCCAACCCCCTGCTCAGGCAGGAAACCCTATACCATTTCAGACAAATGGCTGTCCAGTCTCTTCTTAAAAACTTCCAGTGTTGGAGCATTCACCACTTCTGGAGGCAGGTTGTTCCACTGGTTAGTTGTTCTAACTGTCAGGAAGTTTCTCCTTAGTTCTAGGTTGCTTCTCTCCTTGACTAGTTTCCATCCGTTGCTTCTTGTCCTGCTTTCAGGTGCTTTGGAGAATAGCTTGGCTCCCCCTTCTTTGTGGCGGCCCCTGAGATATTGGAACACTGCTATCATGTCACCCCTCACCCTTCTCTTCATTAAACTACACATACCCAATTCCAGCAACCGTTCCCTATATGTTTTAGCCTCCAGTCCCCCAATCTTCTTTGTTGCTCTTCTCTGTACTCTTTCTAGAGTCTCAACATCTTTTTTACATCGTGGTGACCAAAACTGGATGCAGTATTCCAGGTGTGGCCTTACCAAGGCATTGTAAAGTGGTATTAGTACTTCACGTGATCTTGATTCTATTCCTCTGTTAATGCAGCCTAGCACTGTGTTGGCTTTTTTTGGCAGCTGCAGCACACTGCTGGCTCATATTTAAGTGATTGTCCACTAGGACTCCGAGATCCCTCTCACAGTTACTACTATCGAGCAAGGTACCACCTATACTATACCTGTGCATTTGATTTTTCCTGCCTAAATGCAGAACCTTACTTTTTTCACAATTGAATTTCATTTTGTTAGATAGTGCCCAGTGTTCGAGTCTGTCCAGATCCTCCTGTATCTTAAGCCTATCTTCTGGAGTATTGGCTATTCCTGCCAGCTTGGTGTCATCTGCAAATTTGATGAGTTCCCCATCCCCTCATCCAAATCGTTGATGAAGATGTTGAAGAGCACTGGGCCCAGAACAGAGCCCTGGGGCACCCCACTACACTTCCTTCCATGCAGATGCAGTTCCATTGAGGACCACACGCTGAGTACGGCCTGTCAGCCAGCTACGAATCCATCTGGTGGTGACGCTATCTAAACCACATTTTTCTATCTTATCAAGTAGTAGGTTGTGATCTACTTTATCAAATGCCTTACTGAAATCCAAGTAAATTAAATCTACAGCATTCCTCTGGTCCACTAGTTTTGTCACTTGCTCAAAGAATGCAATAAGGTTTGTCTGGCACAATCTGTTTTTGACAAACCCATGTTGGCTTTTAGTGATAACTTTGTTCGCATCAAGGTGTTCGCTGATTTGTTGTTTGATTATCTTTTCCAGAATCTTCCCAGGTATTGAGGTCAGGCTGATAGGTCTGTAGTTTCCTGGATCTGTTTTTTTCCCCCTTTTTTGAAGATGGGAACTACATCAGCTCTCTTCCAGTCCTCTGGTAGTTCCCCAGTGCTCCAGGATGTTTGAAAAATATAGTTCAGTGGTTCTGAGATCACGTCTGCCAGTTCCTTGAGAACCTTGGGGTGTAATCCATCTGGTCCTGGTGATTTGAACTCATCTAGGCTGGACAGGTGCTCACTTACCATTTTCTTGCCTATCTTAACTTGCGTTTCTATTCTGTTTTTAATGGCACTGGTTTTGGTAGGTTGGACTTTTTTTCCCCTTTGTGTAAAGACAGATGCAAAAAACGAGTTAAATAGTTCTGCTTTCACCCTGTTGCTTGTCACCTTCTTGCCACTTTCCCCCCACTAATGGACCAATCATTTCCTTAACTTTTTTCTTGTTTCTTATATGTTGAAAGAAGCTTTTTTTGTTATTTTTGACTTTGGTCGCAAGCCTTAGTTCATTTTGAGCCTTAGCTTCCCTCACTTCATCTTTGCAGGCACGGGCTGTTTGCTGATATTCTGACTTAGTTATGTGCCCCTCTTTCCACTTCCTATACTTGTCCCTTTTATCTTTCAGTTTGTCAGAGAGTTCTTTATGCAGCCATGCTGGTTTCCTTTGAAAGCTGTTATTTTTCTGATAAGATTTATGATTTTATATAATTAACTTCTGGCAAGAAGCTTCATGCATAATTCAATTTTACATACAGATTATAATATATAAGCAGTACAGGTACTCACTTCCAAACATGGAATTGAGGAGAAGGTGCCTGCAGGATAGATTGTGACAGAAGTAACATACAAATAATTACACCAACATAATAAGGACTCGATTTAAAATGCGATTCATTATCCATTTCTGAAATATCTTATATTGTAAAATGAGAAGATGGGGCAATATGTTTATGGTTTAGATTTAATAATATGTTTAAGGACATTACTTTTATATTAAAATCATATACAGATAGTCTTCCACTTACAATCATACTTGGAACTGACTATTTGCTAAGCAACGGAGTTGTTAAATATGTTTTGCCCAATTTTATGGTCTTTGCTGCAGTCATTAAATAAATCACATGATCATTAAACAAATCCAGTCTGAATGTACTGTATGTGCAAGGATCGGTTATAAGTCCCTTTTTTCAGCAGTTCGCAGTTTCAAATGGTTATTAAATGGTCATAGATTCAAGACTACCTGTCTGATTACAACTTTCATTTTGAATATATTAGGCTGCTACATTTGTGCATGATTTTTTTCTAGCTGCAAACATACTCTGATTTAGAAGAATGGCTTAAATAATGGCTTTCTTAGATAGAAGATCAATTGCAAATAGAACCACATATAGCGCAGGGAGGGCTGAGGAAACATCAGGATGCACAGATCCACTAACAGTGCATCCACTTCGTTGAATGGATATTCCACTTATTTCTTCAAGTAATATTCCAGTTATATCCCATTCCTCTTCAGGTAATTGCTGGACTTCTACAGTAAAATTCTGTTTTCCATTCCAGAATGGAATGGAATCTAGGATTCTTCCAACCTTTGGAAACAGGAAACAAATAAAATAGAATTTGCAGCACTTGATTAGTAACATCCACATGTGGAAATCAATTGAGGTCAATATAAAATGCGGCATATATATGGCATTATATTAGTGGTAAGTTTCAAATTTGCAATGCTATAACCTTGTAATTGCCCCAGTCTTATTAGAAGTGATGCAGTTCTGCTTTAAGCATCCTGAAAATGTTCTAAGCATGAAACACCAGTGTGATAACATTAAAACAATCTATTTGAATCTCAAAATGTTTGGATTTGAAACAGTTTGCACACCAATAAATTGTATCAGTTGTAGCCAAAGTATATACAGGTAGTCCATTTACAACCATGTTTAGGAATCCTTTAAAGTTACAGCAGCACTGGAAAAAAATGACTTAGGACTGGTCCTTGTATTTGTAACATTGCTACAGTCATGTGATCATAGATTAAATGCTTGGCATCCAGCATGTATTTAACAATGTTTGCAGTGTGCTGGAGTGTTCATCATTTGCAATTTTTCCCTGCTGGGGGAAGCCGGATTCCCTTAACTACTGCAGTGATTCGCTTAACATCCATGGCAAAAGTGGTGCTAAAATTGATCATAAAATTGGATAACAAAATTGATAGTAAAAGGTGACCATAAAATTGAAAAATCACTTAGTAACTGCCTTAGTTAATAACAGAAACTGGTACCAATTGCGGCCATAAACTGAGGACTACCTGTACTGTATGACTCAATGTTTTATTAGTATAAAAATATAATGGAAACCCAAAGTTCACTGAGCATTGCTGTTAGTCTACAATAAATAAGCAGAAGATATAGCCTTGTACATATACTCTTAGTTCAGCTAGAGGAAACATGTAATATCTTAATGCCTCAGAGAAAAATGAGTGTTAATTAAAGCAAATTATTTTTGCTTTAGAAGTTCTCTTACCAGGTTCAGTTGCTGGGACACAATCTTTTTTTCCATAGATTCTACCAATAGCATTATCTGGAACTCTGTCAGTTCTGGATTTTATAGAAAATAAATTGAGAAAATAGGTGTATTCTAAAAAAATGTAACATCAGAAATAACTGCCCAAAGTTTTTGTAGTAGTAATTGTATATTCTCAATTGGAAGAAATGATTTAGATTAATTTGAAATTAATAACTCTTGCATTATCTATAGTAAATTCTAAACTGGAATGTGTTACCAGTATAAATATATGAAACTTGATTAACTATACTAAACCACACAGCAGTTCTGATGCCTTTCAGTGGTCAGTTACATCAATGTCATATGAAGCCAGGTTCCTATGTTTCTAGCTTAATATTGTGTGTGAATTCAGCCATTGTGAATTCCCAAAGTGAAAAACCATTTAATAAATTCTAAGTTATCAACAAAGTTTATTGGCCCTTAACCAAGGTTTATTTAATCATGGCTTACTGAATAAGCCATAGCTGTTTTCCTACATTATGTATGGGTGGACTCCACCCATATCTAAATTTGCATTCCCTGGTATCCTCTGAATGTTTTGTTGTTCACTTTAATCCTAGATACAATACAAATGTAACATTTGCTTATAATAAAGATTACCCATTAAGAAACCTTTCGGGTTTCTTCATGCTACGTATAAGCAGTGTCTGCCCATCCAATGACGGACCTATGAAAATGTATAGATGGTCGTTGTTTAGAAATTGCTTCATTTAGCAACCATTCACAGTTACAATGGTGATAAAAAAGTAACTTTTTGACTAATCCTCACACTTACAATCTTTGCAGGTCTATAAAGCAAATGGAAACTGAAGTAAGATTATAAGCATAGTAGAGGTTTCATTAGCAACTGCTTCACTTAATTACTGAATTGATGGTACTAATTAGGGTCACTAAACAATGGCTCCTGTTGCTTCAATACATTCAGCAGATTCTGGCATACCTATGCATTTCCAGATGAAGATATTCAACCTGTTTGGGACATAACACTCTGTAGGGTTTATTTAAAACAAGGCCAGTGATATTGGAAATCTCTTTTCCCCACTCCCCCTGTCCACACTCATGCATGGTGGCTCTAGCTCTGATTGGTTGTTTTTCTAAGATTTTTCTTCTGTTTTGGATGAAAACAGTAGTAGCTTATCAGCCTCTGCAAAGTTGGGTAGGGTCCTGGTCCTGGAAGTGGTAGCCAAATAAGTAATTGATTATCTGACCAGTTAATAAGTTTTATTTGTAGTCACTTAAACAACAGATAGGTATTTGTACAAAAATACTTACAAATTTTTATTTAATTATATTTCGTATTTAACTGCCTGTCTCCCTCAGAGAGGGAGAGGGAGAAGGAGAATTTTGTAAAGATGTGTTTGTCTCCCAATTTTATTTGCTCTTAGACTGAAAGTTAGTGAATTATTAATGACCATTGTAATTGAAAGAGACTATTTTTACCATCAAGACCCTGAAGAAAATAGAGAGTAGCCTCAACAAGTTCAGTGACAATTGCTCCTTTGACATCTTGCAAGTTCTCCATCAGATCCTTAAACTCTGGTTTGTCCATGTTCAGTCTGAATTGTTCAGGGTCCTCAAGAACCTGTTCTAGCTAGAAGTTTGAATTGGAGAAATAGGCAGGAAAATAATATTTTACAAATGGATTTTTATATGGATTGGTTAGTGTAATGTAAGAATTGAACCTGAATACTGCTGTCCACTGGGAATTTAAATGATTTTTAAGAAAATAAGGTAAAGCTTAAGAACCATAGGGGGAAATGCTTTTTTAATTTATGATAGTAAAAACATAAATCATTCTTTTAAAAATCTTATCTTGTGTTGGCAAAAAGGATGTTGTGACTTTTAGTAATTGACAGACTGGCAGCCCCACAGTGCAACTTTCTCTTTCCTGCCTGCCAGATCCTCTTGACCTTCCCGCAGATGCTCTTTTGAAAGAAACAGTAATATGTATAGCTGATACCTGAGAGTTGGAAAATCTGGCAGTTGTTTAGGTCTCAGAATCCAATACTCCAAAAAATGAAGTAAAATTTTATTGCAAGAATGAATGCAGCCTTTTAAGGTAACCATATTAGGAGAGACATGCATGCTAATACTACTTTTATCATAAGATTATAGTAACAGAAATGATATTATAATTCATGACTTTGTTTTTCTAGTGTGGTCTAGTCTACCTTGAAGAATTAGCATCAGTCTTGCAAATATTTCGTTCTCTTTTATCTTCGTGAGAACTCAAAACTCTTGTCTGAGACACTTACTCAGGTTACAGTTGTGTCCTATACTCAGATTTCTTTGATCTAATGGTTGTCTTGGTTGTGGCTCTTCTTCCTGTTCCTCAAGATTATTTTTTCTTCCCATTATAGGGCCTTTGGAAAAATTCACTTTGTGAGCCAATTCTGCCCATTTCTGGATTGGGAGGCCTTGGTCACTTATGTCTTAGTCACCCCCAAAGTGCATTACTGCAAGACAGTCCACATGGGGGTGCACTTGAAGGCCATCTAGAAATAGGAACTGGTCCAGAATGTAATGCCACACACAGTTCTGGGTGCCCTATGGTTCACCCAAGTTACACCACTGCTGCATGAGCTTCAGTAACTCTTAATTATTCCTGTGTGCAATTCAAGGTGCTGGTTACTACTTTTAAAGGTCACCATGGCTCAGGACCAAGATACACACAGGTCTGTTTCTCTCCAGGAGATAGGTTGGGGAGCTCCAAGTCCCCTTATGGGACATTGGAGGCATGTCTTCTCTAGTCTCCACACCCTTTGGCACCCACCTCAGATGCCTGAAATTTGGTTTCCCCCAAGCATTGGACTAGATTGGCTAATGGATTGTTTGATCTGGTACATGGAAGGCAGGATGGTTTTGTTTTCATTCTTGTTTTAACTGTGTCAGCTGCCTGGGATCATTATATGAGACATATAAATTCTAAGTAAATAAGTAAAAGAATTTTGGACCTCTGTTATTAAAACATAATTGCTAACTAGAAGACAAATAAGGAAGTCTAATGAGAGAGTTCAGCTATTGACTTCTTCAATGAGAAGTTTTCAAAGAGGTCAGCAATTGTATAATGATATACTCCTGTACAGGTCACATACAACTGCTACATGTTATGTAGAACTGTGAGAAGCAAAGGAAATGAACCACAGTATTAACAGAAACTTCTTTACCTGGAGCTCCAGTCCTTCCAAAAGGTCAATTTTCTTCATTAGAACCACAAAGCTACTTAGAAATTTGCCACGCAGTTTTGAAGACATTAAAGAAAATGGTTCATATTCTTTCTCAACTTCCCTTTGAAGGTTTTTCCTATTGTCTACCCAAACAGAGACAATAGTGTTAAAATCAGTGTTTGCTGTTCTTATCTTGCCTAATGCCAGAAGAAAAAAAATGTGGGTAAAATAGAAGGAAACGGAGAATTGTTATATGCTTTGCCTTAAGTTGTATATGAAAAAAGGCAGGATAAAAAAAATCAAAAAAATAAAAATTTGGATATTATCCTATTTTAACTAAGCACCAGTAATAAATATTCCCAGCATATACCATAGTATCATTGCAGAGCCTTTAAAATTCTGTATTTTTTACAATTTGGTCTCTGAATTAATCATGATAGATAGATAGATAGATAGATAGATAGATAGATAGATAGATAGATAGATAGATAGATATCTGTGATCTTTCTTCCCTTTTCTTTAGGCCCCCTCCCCAGCATCAGGATGGCAAGCTTGACTATAAAGGCTGTGCTATGAAAGAGCTGAAGGCGTGTTTGAGAGAGAGAAGGAAAGAAGAGGAAAGGAGGTGTATGTTTGTTTGTAAAAATAAAGCAGCCTAAAAAGAATGTTTTTCTCTAGCAGTATTCACAAGGAGTAGTAGTTGGAGTAGCAGTAGTAGAGTAGCAGTAACTATGCAGAAGAGTGGGTAATAACTATGCAAGCGGTTGTGTGTTTTGAGTATGCAAGCGGTTGTGTGTTTTGTCTAAAGACCTGTGTTGCTAGATCTTTTGTGAACCTCTGACAATATTATCTAAAATGTTGACTTAATTTTGGTGAACACTCATAAAACATTATATAATTTCTGCTCATATAGTGTGACTCTCTTGATTTTTGCTCATTCTCCAAACAGACAATATCTCACGGAGGAATTGAAGACCCATGGGAGGAAAATGGATATAAATTATTTTGATTATTTTATGATTCTATACACTGAATGATCCTTTGTAAACAAAATGGATAGGCCTAACCTATTGTTAGAAGACTACATTCCCCACTTCAAATGAAATTATAGATTTCAATCAACCTCTACAAAAGGGACATATTGGGGATGAGAATCTTCTTTTCCAGTTCTAGTAAGGGAGAAAATGCAAAATACGTAGTAGTAACATTTATTTTAATCACATTTGTATGGAAGCACTTTTTTCCTTGTGAACATCATAAGCATATTTCTGATTTCATGTTTTGTATTAAGATAGAGAACGAATAAAAAAAATTGGGGAGTAGATTAGATTAGTTTAGAGTAGAGTAGAATAGAATAGAAAAGAATAGAACTTTATTGCCACTTTGAATGTACACTAATTGGCATGCATTAAAATGAAAATTTGTTGCATACAGCTCTTAAAGGGTCACCACCTCCCATATTCGCTACATAAATATGACAAAAATAAATAAATACAAAATTATGCATCCACCCATATATATTATATGACACAGAGAAACAACAGTCTAGTTTGGGTTATGTATACATGTGCATGGTGAGAAAAATGAATCTTGCGAGTTTACCAGACAGATGGCATAGGGAACAAAGCTATTACAGAATCAGGTAGTCCTGCTAGAAATACTTGGAAACCTCCTCCCAGAGAGGAGCAACAGAAACTGACTGTAAAGTGGGTGTGTGGGGTCTCTAACAATGCTTTGAGCTCTAAGCACATAGCACTTATAAGCAGCATCCTAAATACAGAAACATAGAACTACAGTTAAGAAATCATCAGTTCAACTTCTGAGTGGCATTTTCAGCTTCCTTAATTCCTAGACAACATGGTTACAAGTGGGCAGCAGGTTAGCTCATGTTAAACATAAAAGTTTTAGGAGAAAGATCCAAGGCTTTTAATTCCTTGGTGCTTGTATTTGTGATTCAGTCCTTTTGAAATATTAATATTGACTGTTCCCATTTTTGCACATGTGTATTGAACAAAATATATCATGATTTCTGCTAAGAAGTTGGACTTCCAGGAAATTGATAACTCCTAGTACTTTGGACTACATATTTTTTTTAAAAAGATACATTTTTTAAAAATCCCAGTTTGTCACAAAATTCAATATAAATGAAGAAATCAATGTACATTTTGCAATCACCACATGCCACCTAATATCTGCAACTTTACAAAAAAAGAAAAAAAGTTCAGTAGTAATAGAAACATTTTGTATTAGTTGGCAAGATTTTAAATGAGCAATATCTGTAGTACTTTCTTAGGTAACCTGTATAAATAGCTGCCAAAATTTAGAAGCATCTGTTGCAGGCTTTTCATTTTGAATTTAGCAAACTCTTTAGATTTCCTGTGATTGCTTAATTAGGCTTGAATTGACATCTTAAGCATACTTGCATATGGGGAACAAGAACTTTGAAATGAAATATGTATACAAGAAAGAGAAATAAGAGAGAGAACAGAGAGATTTTACCTTCAGCTGCAGAGGAAATTCGTAAACCTGGAATGCAAAAGAAATACATGAATAGGATGAGGAAACAGAATGAGATAACAACATCAATCTGAGACCTGTTAGTTTAATTGACCTTCCCATCCAATACAATAAATTTTTTGAAAAAGATCTTTGTACTTTCTTTCTTACCTACTTCTGTATATAAAGAACTGCTGTTGTCATCCCATATTTTAGGTTTAGAGCAATGATGTGCCAACCACAGCTTTTCAAAAAGTTCATGTAGTATCTTACAAATGTACAATATTCCACTCACTTGTCCTAAAGCCAGATGCATTTCTTGTGATTGCTTAATTAGGCTTGGATTGACATCTTAAACATACTTGCATATGGGGAACGAGAACTTTGAAATGAAATATGTATACAAGAAAGAGAAATAAGAAAGAAACAGAGAGATTTTACCTGAAAATTTAAATGCAAATCCAGTCTTAGATTTCTTATCTGAAATGCAAAAGAATTACACAGCTTTTCAAAAAGTTCATGCAGTATCTTACAAATTTACAATATTTCACTCACTTGTCCTAAAGCAGGTGCATGGAATATACGTTTCCCAAATTAAGACATGTCCCAGGATAATGTTGCAGGATCCAATCTGAGTCGGTCACCGGGGCCAGAGGTTTAGTCTTCCAAGCTTTTGGATTTCCATCCTTGAGGACTTCTCTGTGTGCTTTGGGCTGTTTGGTGTGTGTTGTTTATATGTTGCCTGTTGTGTGTAGCTTTTTAGATGTAGATTGGGGAGTTGGTGGCTGGTTATTAAGTCATTGGCTGTTGTTTCCTTATGCTGCTAATCTCCCACCTCCAAAGTACTTGATAAGCTGGGGGTAAATCAACACTATCATTGATTCATGAAGGGCCCTTTTCCCAAGCTTCAATAACTTCCCTGGCTGTTTTGTGCCTGCTCGTCCAACAATCTTAGTAGCTGCAAAATTGAATGTATGTCCTTGTTTATTGCAATGTGAGGTGAGCAATAAGTTTGGGTCTCCTCATCTGATTGCTTGCTTGTGGTACTTGCAGTCTGGTGGTTAGATTCCTCCCTGTCTGTCCTACATAGTCACAGGGGCAATTCATGCAGATCAGGTAGATTACGTTGAAAGTATCTTCCACCACCAAGCAATTTTTACAATGCATAATTTATCCTCGTATGCTTTTCCACATATTTCTTGGAGGTTAATGAGTCAGGCTATGCCTTAGTAAAGGCAAGATTAGACTAATTTTTGTGATTTCTTTTTTAAAAAACTTATACTATAATGCCTAATTCAGGTTTAATATACCAAGTTTTCTTTTCTCTCCCAATGAGAATTTGTGCTCCTGTAGTTTTGCAGCTGGGCATGGATTTATAACAGCCTAGTTTTGTTTTGTTTTTTTTGAAAGATTGAGGGCAAGAGAAGAAAGGGACGACAGAGAATGAGCTGGCTGGATGGAGTCACTGAAGCAGTAGGCGTGAGTTTAAATGGACTCCAGAAGATGATAGAGGACAGGAAGGCCTGGAGGAACGTTGTCCATGGGCTCGCAATGGGTCGGACATGACTTCGCAGTTAATACGTTTTTTTTCTTGTGAAAGTAAATAGGTAGTATTATTTTAAACCTATGATTTCCTATTTTAATTGTTATCATTGCCTAGATGATAAATTCTTGTTTTGATATTTAATGCCCTCTCTCAACTATACAAGTTCATTTGATGGTTTTCAGCCAGCCATTTCTCAGTCCTGCCTACTACAGAGGACTGCTGCTATGACAATAACATTGGAAGATGTGTGCTGCTTCAGGTTCCTAGAGGAGATCAACCCTGACTGCTCTTTAGAAGGCCAGATCCTGAAGCTAAAACTCAAATACTTTGGCCACCTAATGAGAAGGAAGGACTCACTGGAGAAGAGCCTAATGCTGGGAAAGATTGAGGGCACTAGAAGAAGGGGACGACAGAGAATGGAGTGGCTGGATGGAGTCACTGAAGTAGTAGGTGTGAGCTTAAATGGACTCCAGAAGATGGTAGAGGACAGGAAGGCCTGGAGGAACGTTGTCCATAGGGTCGTGATGGGTCGGACACGACTTCGCAACTAACAACAACAACAACTGAATATATTCATTAAAACAGCAAAACAAAATGGTTAAAGTACACTTACCAAAAGTTCCTGTTTTATCACTTGAGTAATAAGAAATACCTAAAATAAAAATTAGGAAAACTCAATTGTTTACATTATGCTAGTTAACAATACTGTATACAATTTTTTGGAAGAAGAGCTTATCAATAATTTTTAAGATTTAAAAAGAGGGATGAATTATCCCCAGGATCCTGTTTTGTGCTCTAAATCCTTCTGTGCAGTCTCATTGTAATCTGGTGAGGAGGGCTCCTGGCAGGGATGAAAAAGAATGCTAAGAGGGTATATATTTCAAGAACATATGCTTCCAATCAGGGTCAGCATGAAAATCATCCCAGTTGTCTAAACTAAAGCAGGCACCTATATCAAAAGCAGCAGCAGTATAGTAAAATGATGGAGATGGAGATTGATTTCAAGGGCATGTACTGAGAGATGTACTGAGGAGGTGGATCCCCAGGAGGGAGGGGGTGCATTCCAGAGGAGTAAGAGGCAACTTAGCCACCACATGTGAGAAAAAGAGGGCAAAGACAGCCCCTCCCTAATAGTTCACAGATCATATGCAGAGAGTAGAATGAAGGCAACTGGACCAAATGTTTCTTTGCTCATCCAAGCAACTGCATCAGTAAGAGCAAAATTAGGCAGAGAGTCATTGGGATGTAAATGTCTCAGATTAACAAGGTTTGATCCAATTGCCATGATTCAGCCTTTAGATACCTTTGGCTTGGATGACTGAGTCTTCATTGACATGTTGCAATGCATTTGGGTGAGAAATTCCTGAAATTGGTGTGCCAAGAGTTGGTATATTCCAACGACTCTCTGATTCTCTGCCTAATTTTGCTCTGACTCATGAAATTGTTTGGATGAACAACAAAATGCCTCAGATTAACGAAGTTTGGTCCAGTTGCCCTGATTCAACTGCAGACACCTTTGGTCTGGATAACTGAGTCTTCATTGCTAAGCTGATATGGCAAGAGTTGGTACATTCCAATGACTCTCTAACTCTCTGTCTAACTAATTTTTCTCAGATTGATGAAGTTGTTTGGATGAGCAATGAAACGTCTCAGATTAACAAAGTTTGGTCCAGTTGCCATGTTTCAATGACACCATTGGCCTGGATAACTGAGTCTTCATTGACATAAAGGAGTGAAGGGTTTAACAATCGGAAGCAGGAAAATGAGAAGACATGTACACTAGTGGAACTAAAAAAACCTTGATAAAATGAATAGCTTCTGAGCCTTCTGTGATAGAAAAAAGAAATCCTTTGAATCAGGAAATAGGTTGGCAGAAGTGTGGAGACAGAAAAAGATTTCAGAATAATAGTTGATTACACTGCTGATTCATGTTCATTTTACAATATGGCTGGCTGCGGAAAGGCAAATGACATTTTGGTTTGCACCAGTAGTTACTTTTTATCACGGAAAATAGTACTTCAATTTGTCTGTTGATGGAATTGCTTGTGGATTGCAGGCTTCGACGAACTCTTGAGTGTGGCGGGTAGTGGCGTAGCTGATGATTTTAGTGTTGCTCTAATTAAACTGGTGTCGTTTGGTGTCAGTGTTGGTAGCAATTAGGAATTTGGGATCATGGGATCCTAAGAAGCAATGTAATCTACAAAATCAACTGTAACGATTGCAACAACTTCTACACGGGACAAACATCACGTTGATTAAAAACTAGGATCCACAAACACCGGCTAGCAGTCAAATGCCATTATCCCAAATCCCTAATCACTACCCACACTGACACCAAACCACACCAGTTCAGTTGGAGCAACACTAAAATCATAGGCCACCACCTGCCACACTCAGGAGTTCATCGAAGCCTGGCACTCCACAAGCAATTCCATCAACAGACATATTGATCTACAACCAGCATGCGAACCTCACAAAATCCAAATCAACTGAACAGCCATCCAGAGACAGCGCCAACCTTCAAGCCCCTCTCCCCAGCAGTTCACTCTTCCAATATAATCTCCCCATCACAAGACCCATTACCAGCCTCCCACTGATGACTCATTCCTGACCCGGTGATAATTCACATCCTTCAATGACCCTGACCTGAACTACTTCCCCATCACAGCCCTCTCTCTGATGACTCACACCTGGCCCATCACAAGACCTTCACTTTACACTCCCACACCTGAAGCCCTTATATAAGTAGAACAGTGACACAGACATCCCCTAAACACTGCTGAAGATGATACCTAGCCTGGTAACGAAATGTTCGGAAACCAACCCTCAAGCTGGGAGAACGAACCTTCACCCTCACTCTTGAAATACTTATTCAGGTAGTCATCAACTTTCAACCATTCTTTTAGTGACCATTCAAAGTTACAATGCCACTGAAAAAAGTGACTTAAGACTGTTTTTCACATAACCATTATAGTATCCTCGTGGCCAAATGATCAAAATTAAGACACTTGGCAACTGGCATGTATGTATGACAGTTGCATTGTCCTGGGATCATGTGATCACCTTTGCAACCTTCTAACAAGCAAAACCAATGTGGAAGCCAGGTTCACTTAACAACACTTTTACTAACTTAACAACTGCAGTTATTCGTGTAATAACTCTGGCAAGAAAGGTTGTAAAATGGGGCAAAACTCAGTTAACATCTGTCTTGCTTAGTTCTGAAAACTTTGGGCTCAATTGTGGTTGTAAGTCATGGATACCTGTATGAAGAAAAGAACATACATTGCTCTCATTCATTATAGAATTTAGGAATGAATGATGATTTAAGTTGTAGGAAGAAAGATTTCAATTGAATGATATAAACAAAATTCTAACAGTAAAAGCAGTTGGAAAGTGGAAAGTAGAGAGATTGGGGATGGGGAGATATAGGCAGCTGTGTATTAGGGATGCTTTAATTGAATTCCTGCACTGAACAGAAGGTTGAACTCAAATGTACCCACATCTGCCTTTCTTGAGAAAATGGATGAACATGACACTTTATTAGATCAAATATCTGTCCAACCTACTTCTACCTGTTATCAGCCAATTGCTAGATCTTTGAAACTTTCAGCTTGCTGGAACAGTAACATTTTCAGAAAACTAATAATTGGTACAGGACTCAGATAAAAAAGTCCCTTACCTAAGGTTGCTTCTTCTATAAGTAATTTCTTAGCTTTGAATGCCAAGATGCACCCCTGTGGGATAGTGATTATTTTCTTCCTATCTCTGGCACCCTAAAAGACAAATAAAATCTTGGATCAGCTGTATGGGATACGATAATTTGGTAAAAGGAGGTGCATTTTTCTTTCCTCCAATTTCATGATAATTCACTATTCAGAGACCTTCAGGCTCAGTTTGATGTAGGCATTATGAAAGATGCTGCTTTCCACTTTGTTGGATTCCCCAAACTTTGTCATTTCCACAGCTTCTGCTGATTCAGTGATCACATATAGGTTCCTCCGGAGTTCCTTTGATTGTTTAATAAATGGATGTTCATTGTTGATTTTTCTAAAAAAAATAATAATACATGTATACCTCAATAAAGTAGACTGCAATCCAATTTATAACTTTTTGAAAAAGAAACCCAGTCCAATAAATATAGGTTCAGTTATGATAAGTAATCAATTTCCTTCCAATTTCCTATGTACATTTCTGAGCTATGTTCTTTATCATATTTGATTAATGCTTAGAAAGAATTAAATCTTGCTGCAGTGAAAGATTTATCGTTATTTAAAAAGGTAAAGGTAAAGGTTCCCCCGCACATGTGTGCTAGTCGTTTCCGACTCTAGGGGCCAGTGCTCATCTCCGTTTCAAAGCCGAAGAGCCAGCGCTTGTCCGAGGACGTCTCCGTGGTCATGTGGCCGGCATGACTAGACGCCAAAGGCGCACGGAACGCTGTTACCTTCCCACCGTAGTGGTCCCTATTTTTCTACTTGCATTTTTACGTGGTTTCGAACTGCTAGGTTGGCAGAAGCAATACAGTTTGGACCCAATGACATAGTTCTGTGGATAAATCTATAATGCTAGGAAGGGTGGAAGGAAATAAAAGAAAAGGACCACCGAGCAATAAGGTAGATAGACTTAACTGTAGTGGTGATAGATGCACCACTGGAAGACCTGAAAGATTAGGTTGGGTACAGATTCTCCTGGAGAAAAGCTATGTTGGTCGCTAAAAATTGAAACTAATTGGGATCAATTAATCAGAGACATTAAATAAAGTACTGTTTTAAAAGAATGGAGAACTTGAGTATTGAGAATGTTAAATATGGCTGGAATCTATTTTCATTTGACTGTTTATGTTGTACTTACTTTTCTTCAATAAAGGAATGAAGGTCTTGGATTGGAACATGTATCTTTTTCACCTTTACAGACCTTTTGTGAGAAATGCTAACAGTGCTAGTTACTTCAGTGTCAGTAACTCCACCAATATCCCCTTTCAGCATTCCATCTATAGTGTCCTCAAGGATGAATAACTCTGAACTTTTGCAAACTAGAGAACAAATATTGAGAAAAATCATAATATGAGAAGTACTGTAGAAACAGAAATGGAGCAGCAGACAGCTATTTTAATGAGAATAGCAATCCTGGCAGCAATGGATTCTGTTGACATTGAATCAAACTGTTTCTAATCTAAATCAGCATTATCTAATTAATTACAGTTCATATTAAGAGCTCCAGAAAGTAGGAAATACTTCTATTTGCAAGTTGGTATATTTTCAGTTTAACCCTCTGGACATCTCTTGAAAAGTGCCTTTGAAAGGTGAGGGTGTGCTCTAGAACTTGCTTCATCTTTGTCTGTGAATAATAGATAGTTCCACATCAACTACTTATATGTTCCCCTATGCTTAAGAGAAAAAAATATTGCAATTCTACTTTGACAAAGAACTGTTGAGACACACGGAGTATTTTGCAACTTCTGATAGTAGACATCAAGGGCTATGTTTCATCTTGTGATACTTGTCACCAAGTCAAGACTGTTTCTAGAAAGACTGCTAGTTTATTTCAGTCCTTACCTTTTTGTTTGGAATTATGTAATTTTATTCTAGTTTTAGGGGACGCGGTGGCTCAGTGGGTTAGGACGCTGAGCCTGTCGATCAGAAGGTCGGCAGTTTGGCGGGTCGAATCCCGAGTGCCGCGTAACAGAGTGAGCACCTGTTACTCGTCCCAGCTTCTGCCAACCTAGCAGTTCGAAAGCACGTAAAAATGCAAGTAGAAAAATAGGGACCACTACGGTGGGAAGGTAACAGCGTTCCGTGCGCCTTTGGTGTCTAGTCATGCCGGCCACATGACCACGGAGACGTCCTCGGACAAGCGCTGGCTCTTCGGCTTTGAAACGGAGATGAGCACCGGCCCCTAGAGTCGGAAACGACTAGCACACATGTGCGGGGGAACCTTTACCTTTACCTTTATTCTACTTTTAAGTTTTAATTAGTGATCTTTCTCCTTTGCAGAATTGTTTTTGTGGTAGTGAATTCATTTGCAAAGATAACAGTCTTTGCAAGAACGTTATATTATGGAATGGAGAAAATGGATTGAGTTTATCCAGAACAAGTATAGGGTTAAGAAGTTTTATGTAGCATTCGAATAAGTCTTCTTTCGTTTTTTTTCTTCTTTTCTTCTAGTTTTTTATATATATTTAATATTGTTAAGGTGTGTCTTATCCTATATAAGCTAGAGAGTGATGGATTTTAGAATTTATAGTTGTTAGTATATGGTTGTTTATGATTGCCTTTTTATATATATATATACCTTGTATTTAGCTCTGGGAAGTCGGGGGGGGAGGGGGGGTGGAGGGAGGGGGGGAGGGAGGGAGGTTGGGGGGAGGTAGGGGGGGGAGCAGGGAGGGGGAAGGGGGGTTTTTTTAAAGGAAAACTGTATTTTAAAACTTTTCAATAAAAAAAACCAGTCTTTTATTCTTTGCAATGGCCTTCTCAGGAGACTACTATTTTTTTCTAGATCATTTTTGATATAGAAGTTTAGTAATCATGTTACTTTCAATAAACCAAATACGACTTTGGATACAAACTATGTTTCAGAATGTGCCTTTCCCACAGTCATGAGGCTGCATTTTGGGTACTTGGCAACCGGACTGCATTTATGACCATTTGTAGTGCCATCTGGTCACATGATTTACAAATTTACATTTTTTTTGAAACTAATATTTACTTCTAGTTTCTAGACAAAAACACCACATAGTGAACAATGGGTTCATTTAATGACTGTAGGGTTCACTTAAGGATTGCTGTAAAAATGATCATGTGATAGACTATGATTTTTGTGACTTACAACTGTAATTATGAGCTCAATTACAGTTGTAAGTCAAGAACTACATGTATTGCCACTTATAAAAATTTGCTTCTACAGTAAAAATAATACAGAACATTCCTCCTTTTTGGGCAACCTGTGGCTACCATTCTTGAATTTTGTACTCCAGAATTCCTTCAACTACTATTTCTTGTGCCTTGTATTTTCTGCAGAAGTCCAACTGTTAAAAGAATCATTAGACTTAGCAACAGCCACATGTAACTGTACCACAGAAGCATATAGGCAAGAGATTGACAGGTACAGGTAAGACTTCAAATTATGACCAGAGCTGGAAAGAATGTCTGTTTCTAAGCAAGGCAATTAAATGAGTTGCAAAGCACATTGATTTGTGCTTTAGATTGTAAGCCGCCCTGAGTCTTCGGAGAAGGGCGGGATATAAATGGGATTTTTTTTAAAAAAAACTACCTTTTTTGCCATGTTGTTAAGTGAATCTGGAGTGCCCAATTGATTTTGCTTGTTAGAAGCCCCTTGAGAAGTTCACCAATGACAATCACATGATCCTAGGCTGCTGCAACTGTCGTAAATACATGCTGGTTGCCAAACACTGAAATTTTGATCCCATGACTGTGGGGAAGCTGCAATGATTGTAAGTGAAAGGACCAATTGTGAGTCACTTATTTCAGGGTTGAACTTCCAACAGTTACTAAATGAATGATTGCAAGTCGAGGGGAAATGTAGTGGGGAAAATGCCCACTTACATAAGAAATCAAAATATTTGGAGATAAATGCAATAAAGTATCTTATTGGCATGCCCAGCTACAATGGGCATTGGGCTCCTGGCTGAAAAATTGCAAAAGAGGTCTAAACTATGCAAGGCTATAGGTTATATAATCCAAGAACTCTTCCACTGGAATGATAAAGAAGGTAATCCAACTGTGACCTTTGTAACAGGTATGTAACATTGATAATAATATGGAATAAGCTTACTATGGGTTTCTAGGCACCTATACATTTTCTTCTCATGGGACTTTAATCTACTCTAATTATAGATATTAACTCTGTGTACTGTAAATAGTGGCATTGCTTATGCTCCTTTACACCAAAGGTGCAACCACAGCTTGGTTTTGGTTATCTGTCTCTTCTCTCTAGGATCATCAAGTGGGTTAATTTGACTATATTTCTATGCCTTCTTTCATGCTTAAGGTGTGCACTACTCATAATATGTGACAACCCTCCACATAAGATTGCTGTGGGGAATTTGGTATGGCTTTCCACTATGTTTTGATCCTTTATCTACCATCTAAAAAGCTGAACTCCAAGTCTATTATTCTCTTTTCAGGTACCTAGCAAATGACCCCAGGGGCCTTTCATTTGTAATTGCCTGTGAAGATTCATCTGCTCTTCCATTGGGCCTTGTCCTTTATGCTCTAAATCTATTCCTCCACTTCCTTATACAAAGAAAAGAAGAATGAGGATTCTTGTAATCTGGATTCTAGATGCAGGAGGAGATGTTTTGGATATCTGATTCACTGGAAGAGCTGCCCTGAATTTGGGAGAGCAAAGGTCCATATGGCCCATATCTTATATACAAGTTTCATCTGAAATTTCCTCATAAGTCACATCCCTGTGATCAGTCAACACTATCCATGAACATTGATGGGATAATGCCTGTAGTTAGTTCCTATGGCACCTTGCCAAATGGTTTCTTTGCACTCAGGATGGGAAATGATTCTAAGGTGGTATAAAAGAGTATGGAGATGGCCTTGAAGAAAATATTAAACAGCTTTTAGGTAACTAGAAAAAAATTACAGATCAAAACTATCTCCTTTTTTCCTGATTGCCAGTGCATAAGTTTTATAATGCATCTATACCTGTGGTGGTGAACTTATGGCACGCGTGCCACAGGTGGCACGCAGAGCCCTCTCTGTGGGCACGCGCACCATCGGCCCAGTCCTAGGCCTTCAGCTGGGTTTTATAAAGCCTTTTCACTTTAGGCCTCTGCCTCCGTGTGCAAAAAAAAAAGTTCAATCAATCAATTTCAACTTCTCGTGGGGAAAAAAAGATATTGCAAAGTTGGAATTGATTGATTGGACTTTTTAGTCCCACCCAGGCTGCCGTTACCACCGCAGCCATGCCCACCCAATGGGCCACGCCCACCCAATGGGCCACACCCACCCGGCACCCAATGATATATAAGTGGGTTTTGGGTTGCAGTTTGGGCACTCGGTCTCTAAAAGGTTCGCCATCACTGATCTATACCATGTCTGATTGGATTCAATTCTAGCCCTGGATTAACATTGTTCAAGCTATTAGTGATCACTCTGTATTTCCTCTGAATATCATGATATGTTACAGACTATGATCCTGTTCAGACAACATAGAAACCATTCTCCCTGAAAACCCAAGTATGTAGCCTAGAGATTGTGGTAGAATCTCCAGCTAAGTTGAGGGAGATGTTAAGAGGGGGCTGAGCTTAGAATCCTTGCACTGCAGAAAGCAGCACAGGCCTGATCTTTCCCAGAATCCCTGAAGCCTTATGTGACCGTTCCCAAGGGAATATAACTAGTCTGGTGAGATTTTTGTAATAGGTGATTAATAATAAAACTTCTGTTTGTGACTATTCATGAGTACTTCTGATTGCTTGCGCCTGACACAGATACATCAAGACCAGGGGTTCACAATTTTTTGGCTGGTGAACAAACTTGGAATTTTGAATGCTTGGGTTGGGTCATGGGATTATCATGGAGAGGACATGCTTACTGATAGGATGATTTCCATATCGGACAAGCTAGTTACAAAACAAACAATCTAACAATAAATCAGGAAAGATAATACAAATGGAGATGTCTATTGACACCCTGGCATTCATGGGCATCATCTAGAGCTGTGATGGTGAACCTATGACGTGTGATACACTATGGCATTATTATGGATGGCACTCTGGTATTTACTCCAGCATTCATCAACACCAATAATTATTCTCAAAAGCATGGCCTGTTCTTATATAATTTTCAGATGTTCTAGAGCAGACATGTCAAACTTGCAACATCATGTGACATCGTGTAACGTATTAGCCCTTTTTCTCCATTGCTGGCAATGGGGTGGGTGCGGTTTCCTGTTGACGCATCTGGCCCGTGGGCCAGCAGTTTGACACCCCTGTTTGAGACGCTGCATGGTAATGGGGTGTGCTCTTGTGTGGCCAAACCCTGCAGTAATTGTGAGAGGGCTATGCTCTTTCATGGCCTCTAGAATGTCTGGAAACTGTATGAGAATGGACATGCTTTTATGTAGTTTTCAGAGGTTGCAGAGACTGCAGAAGAGCATTGTCCAGAGCCACTTCAACAATGAAGGCCTCGTGTGAATATAGCAGCCTAGGGTAGTTCGCAGGTGTCTGTTAACAGAAAGAGGACATCACCTTAAGTTTTGCATGTGGAGCAGATCCTGTGGACCACTGGGTTACAGGGGCAACCATGTCATTCCCTAAAGCACTTGCACCTTGAGAAACAGTATGAGTCAGCCCTTTTGAATGGCAGAGGTAATACTTGGACTGAAGTTGAGACCCAGACCCAAGTGCTGCTTGTGTGCCATTGAATGAACAATAGGATGGTCTAGTCTAGTGTGTGGGTGGGAGAAAGAGAAATTGAGTTCTTTTGTTTGTTTGTTTTGGGTGAGTGTGTGATATATTAGCAGAGTCAAATTAAGCAGTAAAAATGAATGTCTTGCCAAAAATTTTATTTTTGTTTCAAATGATACCTATACTCAAAAAGGATTCAAATTTGGAGGAGTGGCAGAAAGGTATTAATAAATTTGTTTGGGCAGGGAAAAAGCCACGAGTTAAATTTAAAATAATGCAAGATACACATGAAAGAGGTGGTCTTAAAATGCCCAATTTTAAATTATATTATGAGGCTGCTGCTTTATCATCAATAAGTGATTGGTTCAATTTAACACAAGGGAGATTATTAAATCTTGAGGGTTATGATTTGTTATTTGGTTGGCATGCATATTTATTGTATGATAAGAAAGTGGATAATGTGTTTAAAATACATATATTAAGGTATGCTCTGTTGCGAGTATGGAAAAAATATAGACATAAGTTAAATTATAAGATACCAATCTGGGCAATACCTAAACATGCAATAGAAAATATAAATGTTGGATTTAAACATGATGAGACCACATATAAAGAAATTTTAAGATTAGAAAGGAATGTATGGCAATTAAAGCCATATAATATTTTAAAAGAAGAAAAGATTGTGCAAACCTGGTTTCAGTATGGGCAGTTACAAGCAAGATGGAAAGAAGATCAGAAAGTTGGCTTTTCGATAACTGATGGAAATTTGGTAAAACAAATTAGAGATCAAGGTCAAGCACATATAAGAAGGATATATAATGCACTGATAGAAATTGATTCAGAAACGGAACTTGTTAAAGATTGTATGATAAAGTGGGCCCAGAATTTTCAGGAGGTTATAACAATGGATACCTGGGAAAAGATTTGGGTTAGAAACGTAAAATTTACACAGGCCCAAAATTTAAGAGGGAATTTTTATAAAATGTTTTATAGGTGGCACTTAGACCCTAAAAAATGAGCAACTATGTATCCGAACTGCCAGCCCAAATGTTGGAGTTGTGGTTGTGAGGATGCAACGTATTTTCACATATGGTGGACTTGTAAAAAAGTCAAAGCTTTTTGGATTAAAATTTGGTGGAATATGCAAAAGATATTTAAGAAAAAAATAAGGTTTTCTCCGCAGTTGTTTTTGTTGGGTATTATTACAGACCTTACTGTTACAGATACTAAGTTGATGTTGAATTTAATTACGGCAGCAAGACTTTTAGTAGCACAATATTGGAAGAAAGAGGAACTGCCGACTATAGAAGAGTGGACTTTGAAAGTTTCTAATCTGGCGGAAATGGCAAAGATCTCAGCATATTTTAAAGAACTTTCGCAACAGAGATATATTGTGGAATGGAGAAGATGGATTGAATATATTCAGAATAAATATGGGACTAAAAAGTTTCATTTAGCATTTGAATAAGTAGTGGTTTTATATGACATATTATTAGTTATTTGTTATTTGTTAGTAATATAGTTATGACTATGGAGAGTTAAAGTGCAATAGAATTTAATGTTTTATTTTTGTTGTTAGCATGTTTTAGCTTAAGTTTGTGAGTTTATACCCTGTATTCGGCTCTGGGAAGTCGGGGGGGGGGGGGGGGAAGGGGAGGGGAGGGGGGAGGGGAGGGGGGAGGGAGTTTTTTTCTTTTTAAAAAAATGTACTGTAAAACTTTTCAATAAAAAAAATTAAGCATTTTCAGAAGTAATCCTTAGCTTTCTCCAAACTGAAAGCATCAGTTTTGGTCCTTGAATGACAGTGGGGGGAAAAATGAATCCCAAACTTGCAGCCTCAACCACACCTTACAGAGCTTCAGTAGATCATTAACCCTATATGTAGTCTTTAGGCTAAAAATACTTGCTGAATCTGTTTTAGATAGCATAAATGGATTTTGGATCATTATTTTTCTCAACTTTGCTATTTAGTCTAATTTTCATAAACATGAGCTCACGGAAATCTTGAGAAATCTCAGAAAAAAATGTTCACATAATTTGAGTACATACTTGAAAGTACAGGTGATACAAAAGTTAGTGTTAAAAATGTACTTTTCATTTTTATGTACTTTTCTCAAAATGCAACAGACAGATAATCCCATAAGTTGAATGAGACAGAGCCTTGAAGATTACCTAGATTTGAAGTGTCATTTCCTGGTAACAGCACATGATCTAATTGGTATTCAGTTTTATGATAGCAGCAGCTTTGCCACCAATGTGTCTTCATCTTCTTTTGAAGCAGGCAAAGGGGCCTAAAATTGTTATGGTCTATCAAGCTGGGTACAGGAACCCAATCTCCTTGTGAGTCTATCATTTTTGCCAAGGATTTAGTTGCATTATAAAATGACATATCTGAAGAGGCAATTTTGTCTAAGAGAAGGAATGAGGGAAAAAACAAAATCATAATTGAGTCCATACATCATGCTAAACCATGGTTTAATAATGAACAAATTATAGTTGGTTGGGTTCTTACCAACCCAACCTAACCCAAACATATTATGATTTAGTTAATATTATGAGTTGTAGAATTCTTTTCTCATGCTACCTTGTCACTTTCTGGGCTTAAAACATATATTGCTATCTGCCTATTTTGTAAGGCTTTGAGATAATCTGATACAATATTAGTTTTTCCCATTAGTGGATAGTGGCTTATTATTTGCAGAATATATAGATCTTCAGGTACTGTTGGATAACAACCACCAGTGCAACTCACCACTGTTTGTGCTGTTTGGAAGTTCTGGAAAGTTTTTCCTGAATCATAGAATCATAGGGCTGAAAGGGACTTTGGAGGTCTTATAGTCCAACCCCCTGCCCAAGGCAAATGGCTGCCCAATCTTTTCTCAAAAACCTCCAGCAATGGAGCATCCACAAATCTGGGAGGCAAGTTAATTATTCTTACAGGAAATTTTTCTTTAGTTCCACGTGGATCTCTTTTTAAGCAGCTTGTACCTGTTGCCTCTTGTCCTGTCCTCAGGTGTTTTCAGGAACAAGTCACCCCCCTCTTCTCTGTGCAGCCCCTCATGTCACCCTTAGTCCTTCTCTTCAGTAGACTAGACATACCTAGTTCCCTTAATTGTTCATCATACAGTTTAGCTTCCAGACCCCTTACAATCTTTGTTACTCTTCACTCTACTTTCTTTTTCTCTTTCTTTCTTTCTTTCTTTCTTTCTTTCTTTCTTTCTTTCTTTCTTTCTTTCTTTCTTTCTTTCTCTCTCTCTCTCCCTCTTTCCTTTCCTTTCCTTTCCTTTCCTTTCCTTTCCTTTCCTTTCCTTTCCTTTCCTTTCCTTTCCTTTCCTTTCCTTTCCTTTCTTGTATTATAGTGATCAGAACTGGATGCAGCATTCTAAGTGTGGCCTCACTAGTCAATATAAAGCTATACTATCACTTCTGATGATATTTCACTATAATGATAGTGACTCTGCTGGCTCATACTTAAGTGATGGTCCACTAAGACACCTAATCCTTTTCACAGTTACTACTGTTGAGTCAAGTATTGCCTGTTCTATACCTTTGCATCTGATTTTTCCTGCCTAAGTGCAGGACTTTATTTTTCTCACCACTAAATTGCATCTTGCTGCATTTTATAGTTTATAGTTATAGTTTATTTGATTTATATACCGCCCTTTTCCTTGGTAGGGACTCAGGGCGGTTCACAGGGCATATATAAAAAGAAAGACAATACAAAAATTAAAAAAAGGATTAAACCCATGCCCAATTAAAAACAGTAATACAAATTTAAAAAACAATTAAAAACCCATAATCCCCCATCAGGCCAGACCAGCTAATTCGAACAGGTGGGTCTTCAGGCCCCGACGGAAAGTTCGGAGGTCTGGTGCCATCCGGAGCTCCACCGGCAGTTGATTCCATAAAGCCGGAGCACCCACAGAGAAGGCCCTCCCCCTGGGGGCCACCAGTCGACATTCCCTGACTGGCGGCACCCTGAGGAGGCCCTCTCTGTGGGAACGCACAGGGCGGAGGGGAGTCGATGCCGGCAGCAGGTGGTCCCTGAGGTATCCCGGACCCATGCCATGTAGGGCCTTAAAGATCGTAACCAACACCTTGAACCTCACCCGAAAGACAACTGGTAACCAATGCAGCTCGCGGAGCAAAGGTGTAACATGGGAGTACCGGGAAACTCCCAAGACAACTCTCGCGGCCGCATTCTGTACCAGTTGGAGCCTCCGAGTGGTCTTCAAGGGAAGCCCCATGTAGAGAGCATTACAGTAGTCAAGGCGAGAGGTCACGAGCGCATGAGTGACCGTACACAGGGCATCCCGGTTCAGATAGGGCCGCAACTGGCGCACCAGGCGAACCTGGGCGAAAGCCCCCCTAGTCACGGCCACTATATGATCTTCCAGGGTAAGCCGTGAATCTAGGAGGACTCCCAAGTTGCGAGCCCTATCCACGGGGGGTAAGAGCTCACCCCCCATAGAAAGAGATGGAACATTTTGAATGTCCCGGGATGCCGGAATGCACAGCCACTCAGTCTTGTCAGGGTTGAGTTGAAGTCTGTTCCTCCCCATCCAGACCCGAACCGCCTCCAGGCAACGGGACATCACGGCGAGGGCATCACTGGGGTGGTTTGGGGTCGAAAAGAAAAGTTGGGTATCATCGGCATACTGATGATACCCAACTCCAAAACCACGAATGATCTCACCCAGCGGTTTCATATAGATGTTGAACAGGAGAGGCGAGAGAACCGACCCCTGAGGAACTCCACAAACGAGAGACCTAGGGGCCGATCTCTGCCCCCCTGCCAACACCGACTGCGAGCGTCCCAGGAGATAGGAGGAGAACCACTGAAGAACTGTGCCTCCCACTCCCAATCCCCTGAGACGCCGCAGCAAGATACCATGGTCGATGGTATCGAAAGCCGCTGAGAGGTCTAATAGGACTAGGACAGAGGAATATCCCCTATCCCGCGCCCTCCAGAGATCATTCACCAGAGCGACCAATGCCGTCTCCGTGCTGTACCCGGGCCTGAAACCCGATTGGTAGGGGTCCAGATAATCCGCTTCATCCAGGACTAGAGGGAGCTGATGCGCCACCACACTCTCAACAACCTTCGCAAGAAAGCGAAGGTTGGAGACTGGACGAAAGTTGTTCAAAACGGCTGGGTCCAGGGCAGGCTTCTTGAGGAGAGGTCTCACCACCGCCTCCTTCAAGACGGTGGGGAAATAACCCTCACTCAAAGAAGCAGATATAACCGCCTGGAGCCAGCCTCGTGTCCTCTCCCTAGCTGCATAAACCATTTCTTGGATAACATAGTTCTATAACTTCTGAAATGTTAAGAGTCTGATATTAACAAGTCAAGGACTTCTAGTCTGCAGTCTGTATCACACTGACCAACCCAGCATCATAAGTTAATCAGAGATTCAGTTAAAAAGACAAACTAAGGATATGGAAGTACAAGTAGCTCTCTACTTAACACCGGTCTCTTAGCAGCCATTCAGTGTTATGAATGTTTGAATGTCTGAATGTTTTACATCCCTTGTCATAGCTGATACTTTTAAAAGGTTTTTTAAAAAACAAAACAAAAAATGATGAAGAATCTAATATTGTACACACCGGTACTTCCCATTTTCCTTCATTGCCCAAAATATCTTCGCAAAATGTCCCTTTGGTGATTGGTTAATGGGTGTGTGTGTCCTTACCCAAAGAAAAATCACTTTTACCTGATTTGGAGCAATTTACCCAATTAGCAATTTACAAATGTTGTTGTTGTTATTAGTTGTGAAGTTGTGTCCGACCCATCGTGACCCCATGGACAATGTTCCTCCAGTCCTTCCTGTCCTCTACCATCTTCTGGAGTCCATTTAAGCTCACGCCTACTGCTTCAGTGACTCCATCCAGCCACCTCATTCTCTGTCGCCCCCTTCTTCTATTGTCTTCAACCTTTCCCAGCATTAGGCTCTTCTCCAATGAGTCCTTCCTTCTCATTAGGTGGCCAAAGTATTTGAGTTTCAACTTCAGGATCTGGCCTTCCAAAGAGCAGTCAGTGTTCATCTCCTCAAGGACTGACCGGGTTTGATCGCCTTGCAGTCCAAGGAACTCGCAGGAGTCTTCTCCAGCACCATAGTTCAAAGGCCTCAATTCTTTGGCGCTCAGCCTTTCTTATGGTCCAACTTTCACTGCCATACATTGCAACTGGGAAGACCTACGCACTTTTGTTGACAGGGTGATGTCTCTGCTTTTTAGTGTGCTGTCTAGATTTGCCATGGCTTTCCTCCCCAGGAGCAAGCGTCTTTTAATTTCTTGGCTGCAGTCCCCATCTGCGGTGATCTTGGAGCCCAGGAAAATAAAATCTGTCACTACCTCCATTTCTTCCCCATCTATTTGCCAGGAATTGATAGGGCCAGATGCCATGATTTTCGTTTTCTTAATGTTAAGTTTCAACCCAACCTTTGCACTCTCCTTCTTCACCTGCAACAAGAGGCTCTTTAGTTCCTCTTCACTTTCTGCCATTAGAGTGTTATCATCTGCACATCTTAGGTTGTTGATATTTCTCCCAGCAATCTTAATTCCAGCTTTTGATTCATCTAGCCCTGCCTTTCTCATGATGTGCTCTGCATATAAGGTAAATAGGCAGGGTGACAGTATACAGCCTTGCCGGACTCCTTTCCAAATTTTGAACCAGTCAGTGGTTCTGTGTCCAATTCTCACTGTTGCTTCTTGACCCGCATATTGGTTTCTCTTACATTAGTTACTATCTTTAATTCCACATTTTATTTTGCATCATCTTTTTGGGTTGAGTTAGTTTAAAAAATGTATGACACTGTATTTACAATTTCTGTAGTAAGATAACCCCGCTTCATTCCCGTCCCTGGGAAGTTTGCTTAATTGGAAGAATAATATTCAACTGTCCGCTGCCCAGCAAACTTTAAGTAAAAAAATTAAAATCTTAATTTTTCTTACCTTTGCCTATGCTTAAACGGTGCTCCGTACAAGCTGCAAAAAAGATCTCTAGCTAAACTCAGTCTTTGGCTTATAGAAATGCAGAAGTTAAATGCGCAGGGGAATTAGGGAGGTTTCTCTAAATTATGCTTGCATCAGAATGGTTTCGTTTTGCTTTCTTATTCTTCTTTTAAGGAAGCTGACAAATCTTATACATTTTTTTTGTTCTTAGAAAATGTTGCGCTGTTCTACCTTAAACTTACCTGGAAGTAAGATTCGCTGAAATTAACAAGCTTACTTTTGAGTAGCTGCTTGTTAACACTGTCTGATCATGAGACGGGGCGGCTGGTGATGGGAGTGACTTGCTCGGGAAAGGGCGGGAATTGTTAGAGAAGGAGTTGTTCCTGTCATCGGTAACGCTGTTTCTTAAATTGAGAAATTCCATCGGTGGAAAATGGAAAATATTGCATCGACTGGCTTTCCCCAAGTATAGTACACCCCTTTCGCTGTCAGGCAGACAGCTGTTGGAGATATGCACTATTTTTTGTTCGTTTTTTAATGTGGCAAGAAGAGCAGTAAATCATTGGACAGAAAGCGATTTCCAAATCCCCCGCCCAGCCCTGGGATGATTCATAGAGTGCCCCAAAGGAACACATTTAAAGGAATGTTCAAATACTCGGAAATTCTGGGAGTTGAAGTCTACATATTCGCTAAGATCGAAAAACACAGATTTAAAATAATAGAATGAGAAGAATTACTTTGAATAGGTGGATATTTCTTCCTTACCACCGTTTTGTTCTCATCACGGAACCCTTTTTATCTGAACTCTTACATTTACTGTGTGGTCTCAATCCGGGTGGCTGTCGTTTTTATATATTATCTCAAGCACCAAACTTTCAGCAGCTTCAAGCTTTTGCCAAGTTCTTTCCTGATAAAATGGCAGGAACTAATGTCCAAATGTATGTATTAGGGAAAAAACAGCATTTTCAAGAGTACTTTGCAAGTAAAAGAAACCTCTTTGTCTTTCATTCTATGTATGTATCTACAGCCCTTTACAAGTTGCCCCAGTTGTAAGATTTTGGACAGTGTACAACCAAGGGGGGGAAAATAACGAAAACAAGATTGGGATTAGAAAAGACGATTTCATGGAGAGACAGCAGAAAAGAGAGTTTGCTGGGCATGTTTATGTTGTGATTAAATACAACTATTGCAAACTTGAGGGAACAGCAGTTAGACATGAAATGAAATGGTGCACTTTTTTTGTTGGGTCTCAGATTGGCTTGCCAGGCAAAAGTACTAACCTTGGTTTACAGCTTAATATTTGGCCTGGGATGTTAGTTACTGATATGGAGCCTGGATTTTCCTTTATATTATTACTATGCCATGATTTTTGACAAGCAATTTCCAGGAAATGAAACAGATTCTTACTTAGAACAATTGTGGTTATTTCTACCACAATAGACATGTTTTTACTATAATAGTAAATTTAGTAAATAATTTAGTAAATTTAGTAAATTTAATTTAGTAAATTTAGACTATAATTCAGTCTAAATTGTGAAAAAAAATTGCTATACTGTAATAAAGATTTTTTTCTTCATCAGGACATAAATGGCATAATAGGGCTTTTGCTGCTTATAATACTGATCAGGGAGCCACATTTTGGTACTCATTTATGCACCTAAAGCTATTCCCTTAAAGGTTATCGAATTTGTTTGAAGCAACTGTTCCATTTTGGTTCATGAAATAAATAACATTATAAGGCATATTATTTATAACAGGGACAAACATTCTTTGAGTAGATGGAGCCAAACTTATTTCCTGATAGTGGAAAGATTGTGGTGGTTGGGGTCAAGAAGTTTCCTTCCCCCCCTCCCCTCCCGTTGTTTCTGGGGAGGTTTTAGAGATTCTTTGGTGTTTAAAACTACTGCAAGCCTTTTATATGTATCCCATCTCACAACTTTGAGAAATATTTGGCCAGAATAATTACAAAATTAAAAAAGAGAAGTGTATGTCAGAGACAATAATAGCTGCGTCACAGCTGTAAATCCAAGATTTGTGGAATAGGACTTGAACAAAAAAAATTCACTTTTTTTAAAAAATGTAATTAAAATTCTATACTCAAGTGCATTGACTGCATATCTTTCTTGACTTGATTACTATGAAGGGATCAGAGGAGGATTCTTGCATATAAATACTTTAGCATTGGATTTACACAGAACAGAGAATAACTGTGCATAGATTTCATAGTGTGTGGGACACTTCCTTTAATTCTCATTGTTTTATCCAAATTTATGGCAGGGATGCTTCTAGGCATTCTTTGAGATGATGATAAGTCTCTCTTCTTTCCTCTCCCTCTTTCTCTAGTAAGAGTATCAGATTTTTATTGAAATGTTCAAGAAATTGCTTTTCCTTAAGTTTCAAGAAAATTCTGCATTTGAAAAGTGAGTGAAAACATATTTATAGTTGAGTGCAGTTCCTCCATAATGAAGTTGAGCCTAGCCAAAGTCATATCTTTGGTGATTCCTTTCTGTAATCCTTTAAAATTGAATAGGTTAAACTAATAAAAAAATAATTTCATAATAGTGTCACTGATCTAAATCTAATTCAGTCAATTTTTCTGATGGACAATGTGATCCCTCATTAAGAGATCTTCATAACACTAAGTTATACCAATTCTCAAGAGGAGAAAAACGGCCCTGAATAAGGGGAGATTTTAGGAAAAAAATCTTCCCTTTGCTAGCCATATTCATGGTTACTATTAAGAGTAATTCTAATGGATAGTCCTTTTTTAAATTCACATTCTACCATGGCTAGCAAGTTTCAGCATTGAAAAAAGGGATGCAGTGTCACTGTGGCTTAATGATGCTGGAACTAGCAGCCAGAAATGGTCAGCACTCCGGTGATTTGAGCCTGGTTCAGTGGGACAGAATGAACTCCCATCACTTGATCCCTAGCTCCTGTCCACCAGGCAGTTCGATACTGTGAGTAGATAATTAGGTACCACTTTGATAGGGAAAACCTAATTGCTTTCATGTGTGCTAAGAATGGAAGTCAGCATTGGACTTGGTCAGTTGTGAGGCACTGCAACACAAGGCGAATGAGGTGAGATCAATTGGAGGAGCCCCAAAGAGCCAACAACCTGATTGCTGCTAGTTAATTGGGGCAAAGCTAGTTCTCCTTCTCTGCTGCACCTAGGGTAGATGCGCAAGCACCAAACAGAATGAACTAGCAATCTAGGCTGTTGCGACTGCATTGTGTATCTAGCATGTATTGTGTGTCTAGCATGTATAGATTTCCCTGAGACTGTTTGCCATACGCTAAATAAATAATAAGCATTGAAAATGCTGCCTTCATGAGCAGCACTACAGAAATATAACCCTGGGAAAATCACTTCAAAGGTTGAGGGCTGTATCTCAATTCAGAACTTGACAACTCTTGAACCAGATGATCCAATCCAACAGCCTAGAAAAAAAGCAAAATTTCTGTCTGTATCCAGAAGAACTCTAATGTGGCATACATATTTGAAAATATTATTGGTGATGCTGACATGAATTGGGGAAAGTGTCATAGCAGTGTGTCCTGTGGTGTCCACCACTGCTCTTTCAGGTATCATGTCAGCTAGAACCATATCATTGTCATTTCTTCTATTATGCTCTTGATCCTAAGATGCCCAGCAAGTGTTACATGACATCTGATTCCTGTAAATTGTCACTAGGGATGGATGGAGCTTAGCCAAAGCATTAGCGAGCTGTTTGGACACAAGTGCTTTTATGTAGAGCATCTCTGATCAACCTATGGTCTCAAGTTCCAGAAATGGAGTCAGATGAACACAAGACATGGAAACAATGCACATTCATGCAAAAAGTAATTTTTTGTTGAACCTGGATCTTTAGAAATATGGGGAATGAAGTATAAACCTTGAAACAGTTGGTCACTTTTCAAGACTTTGAAATCTTGAAAATTAAAATACAATTCAGACCAGAAACTTTTTCTGTTAGGGTTTATGGATAAAGGACTGGAAAAATATTTTACTTTTACATGTATTAGGAGCATGACTTTTATATGCTCAGCCCTGGAAAGACACTGCAATACCTACGATATAGAAATGGTTAGTAAAGATGATGGAACTTAGCAATTATGGCTAAGAGGTTAGCGGCCCTTGTGAACCCAAAGGTGCTTTTTCAACAGGTAACTGGACTTTGTTTTTCTTTGAAGATGTTTCACTTCTCATTCAAGAAGCTTCTTCAGCTCTGATTGGATGGTGGGGAATGGAAGGATTTATATTTCTTGCAGACCGCTGGTCATTTGCATTTTTTAAAAGCAGATATGTCAAACTCGCAACGTCATGTGACATCACGCAACGAATCTGGACTGTTTTGCCATTGCCAGCAATGGGGTGGGCGCGGCTTCTGTGTGACATGTCTGGCCCGCAGGCTGGCAGTTTGTTGAGGCCACTTTGAGGTTTATCTGTATCTTCAATTCACCTGAGTGGTGCAGCTACCTATCTCGATGGCTACCCATGCATCCTTGTGCACATCCCCCCCACCCAGCAGCAGCCACATATCTGTCCGCCAGCCTGTTTGAGAGGTGCCTAGGACTTGCAATTTCCCCACTGACTGCTTTTTGGAAGCTGTTGTCACTTAACAGTTGTCACTTAACAGTGGCAATGGGGAGTACTGGGATTGAAATTGCTAAGATATGCAGTCATGTCACATTGTGCATTATAACTGCATCACTTAGTGAAAGAAATTCCAGACCCAATTGCCATGGTAAGGACTATCTAAAAATACAAGTCCATATAGACAAATTCATGGTGGATTCAGTAATTGTTGAGCATAAAGCAGAGAGAATGAGTGCTGATTGGCTGCTCAGTGCTCAGCTAGTGGCTGATTTAAATTGAGCAATGGATGAAGTTGCAATGAGAACTCCAGGACCTCCATGTTGAATGTGCGCAATGAGAGCTCCAGGACCTTCATGTTGAATGTGCCTTCAGTCTGCAGGTGAGGATAAAATGTGCAAAATGGGGCAAGGGGCATGAATTGAAGATGCAAAGGAATTTCAGAGATCACTGTAAGCCTCAAGCTTTAAGAAATTGGATGATAGTCTGCAAATATTTTTTTTTCTTGCTATGCATTTTTTCAAATATTCCCAACTAATATTGAGAAGGGAAAAAAACTTCCACAATGTTGCAATCAGCTTATTAGCTAACACAACAAAAACCCCACAATATTGTAGCAATATAAAAAATATTTTGCAATTGTATTTTCATAAATATACTCATGTTATGCAACAGGAAGCAAATAGTTCCATATTTTTGTTTTCAGAAAGCACTTTAGTTATAAATGTATAGACTCAAAGAATGTATATTCAAGATATTAAAATGAGTTTTATACCATGTATGAAAAGATCTTATTGAAACAATGATCACATTTCATTTTTCAATACCGCAACCAATTTTGGTCATCATACTACAAAAAAGATGTTGAGACCTGGGAAAAAGTTCAGAGAAGAGCAGCTAAAATGATCAAAGGCTTGGAGACTATAACATATGAAGAATGTCTGCAGGACTTGGATTTGGCTAGTCTAAAGAAAAGAAGAAACAGGCAACATGATATCAGTATTCCAGTATTTGAGGGGCTGCCACAAAGAAGAGGGAGTCAAGCTATTCTCCAAAGCAGCAGAGGGCAAGACAAGAAACAATGGATGGAAACTGATCAAAGAGAGAAGCAACCTGGAATTAAGGAGAAACTTCCTAGCAGTGAGGACAATTAACCAGTGGAATGGCTTACCTTCAGAAATTGTGCGTGCTCCATCACAGGAGGTTTTTAAAAAAACACTACAGTCACTTGTCTGAAATTGTACAGGTTCTCCTACTCGAGCGGTGCAGCTGAACTAGAAGACCTCTAAGGTTCTGTTGTTCTGTTCTATTCTGTTCTGTTCCGTTCTGTTCTATTCATTTATGGGTATTTTCAGATTAGGCCTCTGTCTTTGATCCAGGAGAAAATTATTCCGAATGGGTGGATCACTTTTTATTTAAAATGTTTTTCTCCAAAATACATCCTATATTTTTTAATTATTACCAAAGCATAACATCCAGATAGTATGAATTTCTAATTTCATGCAAATTTACAACTGTTTAGATGATGTCAATTTATACTTTTGACATACATTTTAGCCCTATCTTTCATAATTAAACCTACAAATTCACTTCCTTGCTATTAGCTTAGAATTCTTTTATCACAATCCTACTATTTATATTGCATTTCCTTGATTTTTGTTCTGTCATAAGTCAGTCTTCTGCACAGATGAGAGTACATAAAAGTGATTGGGCCATGCAGAGACCCAAGAGTGAAGGACTATCTGTTTAATGTAAAGTTTGGATACTTTACACTCTAGGGCAGTGGTGACGAACCTATGGCATGTGTGCCGCAGGTGGCATGCAGAGCCCTCTCTGTGTGCACACGCGCCGTTGCCCCAGTCCTAGGCCTTCAGCTGGGTTTTATAAAACCTTTTCGCTTTAGGCCTCCGCTGCCGTGTGCAAGAAAAAAAAGTTTCAATCAATCAACTTCAACTTCTCATGGAGAAAAAAAGATCTTGCAAAGTTGGAGTTGATTGATTGAACTTTTTAGTCCCACCCAGTCTGCCGTTACCACTGCAGCCATGCCCACTCAATGAGCCATGCCCACCCAATGGGCCACGCCCACCTGGCACCTGACAATACATAAGTGGGTTTTGGGTTGCCGTTTGGGCACTTGGTCTCAAAAAGGTTCGCCATCACTGCTCTAGGGCAAAGAAGTGCCTACATCAGTGGTCAATGGGTATTGCCCTGCCACAATCCCTCAGGGATCCCTTCCAGCTGCTGACAGAATAGTTGATGAAGCACACTGCATTTGCCAGAGGATTCTGCTGGAAAACACTACCTTAAAACTGAAATAGCTCAGGCTGATTTAAATCTGACCCACAAGGACAGGGCAGAATAAAGAGAGTGTAGTGAAATCACTATATCCAAAATACCTAGCTACCAATTTCAGTGTGTTAACAAACTTGGGTTTAAACTGGTTTTAACTGAATGCAATAACTGAACCATGGTTTATGGATTAGTTTTCTGTGAGAACTAGGTCATAATAGTTTTTTCAACAAAACATGTTTGAAACAAAGTATGCCTTACAACAGTGTAGAAATCCAGCCTAATTCCCATAGTCTAACACATAGAGAATACAGAACAGGCATGTCAAACTGCTGGCCCTGTGGGCTGGATGCATCACGCTGAAACCGCACCCATTGCCAGCAATGGGGAAAAAGTCCCAATAACGTTGCACGACACGTGACATCGCGAGTTTGATATGCCTGATATAGAAGGTTGCAGAAAACTGATTTATAGTTTATTTCTGTATCTTCAAGAGAAGCCCAGGCCCTCACCACTTTTTGCTATTTTAGCATATAAAAATATGAATTTATTTCACACATATAATTATCAACCCAGCTTATAAGAAGAACCTGTATATAGTGATTAGTTATCCAGACTGTAGAGTGGAGGAAATATCAGTCTTTTATGCTGGCTGAGAAATCCTGAGAGTTGATGTATACGCATCTTACAATGACTTGGATTGAGAAACAATGATCTACAGACCTAGTCCACATTTATATATATATATATATAATTAGAATTTTTAACATAACATAAATCATTCAGTAATTGTAAACAGTATGTTGTCTGGGTAACATTTATAAAACAATCCTTAATAATTAATTTCTATGATCTATATTTCATATGCTAATTTCATTTGATTTCCCCTTTCCCCAAAGTATCTTTCTTTGCAAAACATTAGATTAAGACAAATTCTCATTATTTTAATTAACAATTAAGTAGTTTCAATAATTCTATTTGTCATTTTAGTTGCCTTATCGTAAATCCTGTTACCGTGTTTATTTCAGCTTATTTCTCCCCCCAAATTCTAAATATTCTTACTAGTGACATTCTTTTCAACAGTTAACTATATTTACATTGATGGATTTAATTCTGTTTTTCCCATATAAGCCCTCTCATGCTTTTATATTTCTTAATCAATAAGTAAAAAGGTAAAAAGAGAAAAGAGGAGAGAGACAAAAAAGAAGAAAAAGAAAGAAAAAGAAAAAAGAGAAAGGGAAACAAGAGCACTGAAATACAAAAAATAACATACAACTTAAAATATGTATCCCTCCTAATTTAATATAATGTATTCCCTCAATTTCTTATTCTTTTTGACCGTAGCTAAGAATGTATTTAATCTATTTAAACTTTAAGCATTCTATTCAATAGTTCTAATCATCTAATCCTTTAACTCTCATTCAAAACACATTTTTTATGCTTTTCTTGTCGTCAATTTAAATAACTAAAACATTTGCTTTTGTTTAAATCATTTCAACTTTTTTTTAACAGAAAGAAAAAAAACATATTATCTTAGTTAAGAAAAAAGAAAGAAAAAAATTCATCCCTCTAATCTATTTCAAAGTTTTTCCACTTCTTTAGCCATATTCAAACAAATGTTTCTTTTTTAATTATTCTTTCTGATAATTTCCATCATCTATTTTCTGGATTTCTATTTTAGTCTTTTTTCTCTGGCCGTTGCCTTTCTTAATCAGTATGCTTTGCTACATCATTTGTTTCCCTGTAAGGATTTTTTTCTCATTCTTTTCCTTATCTTCAAAGTTGCTTGGACATGTTGAAGTATTTCCCATTTGGATTAATTCATGATTTTTATTTTATATGGTTCCATCTTCAAGTCTCTATCCTCAGAATTATGTTCAGCCATCTCTACTGTATTTTCCTGGGAAATTTCTTGGAGTGAAATTAAGTTGAAAATAAGTTGATTCATACTCTCAAGGTTATTCTGGATTTCTTTGTAGTTTAAAGTCATTGTCCTTTGAAATTTTTGCCGCTTATCAAATGTTTCCTTTTGTGAAGTGTTCACTTTATACAGTTTCATCTTTAAGTCTCTATCCTCAGAATTTTGTTCAATCACCTCTACTGTATTTTTCTGGGAAATTTCTTGGAGTGAAATTAAGTTGGAAATAAGTTGATTCATGCTCTGAAGGTTATTCTAGATTTCTTTGTAGTTTAAAGTCATTGTCCTTTGAAATTGTTGCTGCTTATCATATGTTTTCTTTTCTAAAGTATTCATTGCTTCAGTTTTGTTACTCTCACTTTGTTTACACAGCTGCATTTTCTAAAAACTTTGAGGTCAGAGAAAAAAAAATCCTCACCCACCAGCAGGTGTCAGCGTTTGCTCATTTTTCAGGTCTTTCTAGTCTTTATTCTCTCTCTAAAGGGTAAGTTTCGCCGCTTCTGATAACCAAAAGGGAGGGAGCAGAGTCCCCCTCTCCCTTTCTTTCTTTGGAGATCTCTTATTTTGGGGACTTTCTTCTTCAGGAAAATAAGTAGGATAGAGAAAATCAATATTCTTACCCAGATTCAAGCATGCTGTTTTAGATCTGCTTGATTTGAAAGCTTATGACCTTGTTGTTTCCAACTATGGCTGAACAAACAGTTAGTCAGCCCTTTCTTCTGTTGGTTTCTGGGAGGCTTCTCCTGGACCATTTGGAGAGACCGCCGCCTCTCCTAAGTCTCTGGGATTTCCTTCCTTCATTCCACCCCTTCAATATGGGTTCTGGCCCCTTAGGGTCCCCAACAAAAAGAAATTCCAGCTGAAGAGTTCAGCATTCCGAATCTTCAGACTGCTCGCTGGAAAACAGGAACAGGAAGTCCCTAGTCCACATTTATTGTGGGGCTGAGTTTGTAAGGCTAGATTCAATAGCCCTCTGCAACTGATCAGTTTAGAATTTCAGATCAATGGCAAAAGTATGCAATTATGTACAGTATCTCCATCCCAAGACAGACAAGTGATGTGGTGGCAGGGACAGTTATGTGGTGTACCTGGATGCTGTAAGGGTCTGGATGGGAAGGAATCAAGTTTGACTGTACCCTGGCAAGATGGAGTGGCTATATGGGATTTTGGCCCACCAAACCCATGTGATTTTTTTCATCTTTGACTCTGGATAGGGGTCACTTTCCCAGACTGAGTTGGTGCATAATGTTGGGGTCCTACTGGACTCATGGTTCATTACTCTTCTGTAGCTTATACAATTCTAATACAGAACAAACATTTCTTAGTGCCATTTTAATTAACTTTATTTGAGCTGCATTTTAGAAAACTATTAAATCAGAAGTACTGTTGATATAAAAGTTATTGTGATTTACTCACAGTAGTCACTTCTTGTGATTTCTCTCTTGGCTGCTGGAAAAGCTGTACTTTCCATAGACAATAAGGAGTGGCTTCTTTAATATAGTTTGACTCCTGATAAATACATCAAAGTATCCATGGAATTTCTTCATAACTTTATGGTTTGGTTTAGTTTAATGTTGACTGATTAGTTTAAAGGTCATATAACATAAAATAAAATAATGCAGCATATTGCGGTATTAAAAATATTAACAAAATAGTCAATTAAGATCATTTCCTTTGGCAACTAACTCCAATCTGATCTAGATAGGAAACTCAGAAAATTGGCTTTAGATATATACTTGTTTGTCTCTCTTTCTGTCCATGTGTTTGTACCTTGGAGAAAGTAAGATAACTTATTAATGGGGTCCCAATAGGCTCTCCTATCAATTAGTGACTTTAAAAAGCCATGTTCTGGCTAAGGCATGTGGTTGACAATTGCAGAGGAGATGAGTGATATTCTGTTTGTTGTGTGTCATATACAGTTTTTAATACATCCTCTCTGGATGAGGTATTTGATGAAATTGCCCATTTTTTCCACAGAATTGAAGCTTGCTTAAATCTTGCTTTGGTTAGAGTTATTCTTTGGTTCTGTGTCAGGCCCATAGTTAGATATTTTGCTCTTGAAGGTTTTTCTTAGCCTTTTGGCTGAGATCAAGTGTAGTATCACTGCTTTATAGAACTGAGCTCCTGTTCTTCCCCGCCCCCCAAATAAATCCAATCTATTTTACAATCTCCCATACAAATACTAACCAGGCCTGACTTGCTTAACTTTTTAAAGTCAGCCAAGATTGGCTAAGAAGTGCTATGCTTTGATCTGACATTCATTAACATGAATTTGGTCAACATATTTTGCTACTTTATGTTTCCATTTTCAGATTATTATTTTTCTTGTTTGGATTTGAATTTCTTACACTTCTCATATTTCTGGAAATTTGCAAAGACCATTGGCTAAAACAATATTATTGCTACATTCATATACAACCATAAATTACAGTACCACAGACAGGATATTACATGAATACTGATTTTTGTTTTATTAGTTTCTCTAGGAATACTGTAGAAAGGACTCATAAAATTAATATTCACACTTTGTCTTAGAAAGTTTTCCAGACGAAGGATTTCTTCACTACACAAAAAATTAAGGTCAAATCTACAAATGAAAGAATAGGATAGGGAATGTAGGCTAGGCTGGAATAGGATAGGGTAGGATAGATGAAAGAAAAAAAATATAGTTATAATTCTATGTTCATTGTAAAGATGTTCAATGTGGAACTGATAAAACTAATTTAAAATACCATTCACACGCTCATTCTAAAAATTATATTTCAGATAATGGCAAATCAATACATTATTCCACTATAATTAAAGAATAACCCATACACATTTCATAAATTTCTTTGTGATAGCCTCAGCTACCTTTGCCTTACTAAAATGTTTATCATACCTTAAAAATAGATTATTTTTTGTATTGCTTTATACTCTTCTGAAGTACATAGTCTGAAGCTAAAAGGAAGCCTACATTCCCTCACATTGAGTACATATTGAACTGTTAGCTCGTAGAGAACATAGTACTGTACTATTGTAAGTGTATTAACTAAGCTGGAGAAAGCATCCAGCTGGGTTCCCCAACCCCCTTCTATTTCTAGATCTCTAGAACAGAGCTTTTCAACTTTTTCAGAGATTGTACCACTTTTAGGACATGACAATATTTGAGTACCACCAGTGCTTAGCAAGGTGCCAGAAACTTGATGACTTAAAAAAAGGGGGGGGGATTTTGAGTTTTACTGATTAGATTCATTTATTGTTATAGAAATGGCTAGTTTATAATATTATGGAAAAGTAAAAAGTTGAGGCTCAATGTTAATGCTTCCTTCTACTGCAACAGAGGAAGTCAATTCTTTTTCTCTTCTCCCCCTCACTTTCCCCCCTTTTTCCTCTCCACTGTGTCCTACTATTTGCTTTTGTATTTTTTTATTTTATTCTATAATCTAATAAAATGTTACAAACTGTAGGAAAAAAGTAAAAATGTACCAGTTTTAATTTCTTCGGTGGCTGTTCCTTTGCTGAATCACTTTCCCTTTGCACTGACAAATGTATGATGAATTTATCCATGTTTATTAATTTAATTTAATTTAATTTAATTTAATTTAATTTAATTTAATTTAATAATATTTCTATTAATATGCACCACTATCAGCTAGCTCAGGGGTCTTCAAACCTGACACTTTTAAGACTTGTGGACTTCAACTCCCAGAATTCCTCAGCCCTCATGGCTGGTTGAGGAATTCTGGGAGTTGAAGTCCACAGGTCTTAAAGTTGCTAAATTTGTAGACTCCTGAGCTAGCTGGTTGGCCCTTCAGAGCTCTTCCACAGTGTAGTAAGAATGTACCCCCCCACACACACAATCCCTTCCCTGTACTCTTGAAGACACACGAATCAAGTGCAAAGCAAGAAAATAAAAAAACACAAACTCCGTTTTTTCCCCTCTTTAAGCTGCCTCCAGCGTGTCAGGTGTCACAATGCTGCAATCTTGACTGAAAGGCTCCAGCAACTGCAAAAAGCTTCAGCTTTAAATTAAGCCAGTTTACCTTCAAAGAAAACTTTCTAAAAGCCACAGAGACAATTAAAGGGGGTAAAACTAATTACATTTGTTTAAAGGGATCAAACCTTTCCTGTTGTCTTTTTACTCCTTCCCCCACCCAAACCATGTTCTTTTATAGCCTCTCCTCTCTTCCCCCTCCCCCCTTTTTTCTTCTGTTCACCTCAAGCTCCGAGCTGCTTCTGGAAGCGCCAATCAGCTGGAGCCCTGCCAGATCCTGGGGCTTCTGCCAGCCCAGCCAGTCCTGCAGCTGCCTCTCCTTCAGCTTGGCTCACTTCGGCTCATTCCCCTCCCCTCCTACGCTTGGCTAGCAATCGTGTACCACCTGCCATGTGGCAAAGTACCACAGGTGGTACACATACCACTGGTTGAAAAGCCCTGCTCTAGAAGTGCTACATGGTTCTTTGAACTTTTGTGTATGCAGTAATGTATAGCAGGACTGCCCAAATCAGTCTATCGAGCTTTGTCTGGTATCAGTGGAAATTCTAAGCTCCATCCCTTCTGTTTTCTTTTTGCAGTTGGAAAACATAGCTGTGTGTGTGTCATATGAACTGTCCTGAAGCCCACCATAAAGTAATTTGCCAGGACGTCAGGATGATATCTTCATCCTCATTGCCATGTAGGATACAAATGCTAATCCTGTTGCTACATGGAATTTGGGTGGAGGGAGTCTTGTCATCCTGCCATTTATAAAAGACTGCAAAATATTTTTCGCCCACCCCAACAAACAATAGCTTTAACTGGGCAATCTAAAGCAGGGAAGCAGTATAAACATAATATAGCAATGGAAGAAGTGCATCCTAATTCTTCCCTGAAACAATGTTAGCCTCTCTTCATTCCTAAGGTGATGGTCAGTGGGAAGTCTTTGGGGCTCAGACAGTAGCCAATGTGCCTGAATGCTGGTTAAAATTTCTTTAACTAGGGATGGAAAATTTGTAGTCTCATCCAGAGCCTTTGTCAATTTCTCCCTTTGGGTCAAAGTACAGTATATCCCACAATATACTTAGAACGTTGCACTCTCTTTGTCCAGTTTTTTCTTATGTAACTTAAGATTCCTCTGGGTCATCCACCATGTAGGAGTTCAAAGGGACTGAAACCAGAGGAGGCTTGCGGAATTACCCTATATGCAAATAATAGATAAGGCAATCACATGTCCCAATACGTAGGATCTTCTGCTGCATATTTCGTTAACATATTCTTTAGGGTCTGGTTCAATTGTTCTACAATTCTATCTATCTGAGGGTGTTAAGTACAAATTCTATACAGTAATTCATTATACAGTCATGTGAGTAAAGTCGATTAGAAATTGATCCTTGATCCCTCTGACAGAGCCAACACAATTTTTTTCTGCACCCAATTTGCTGGTTTAGAGTTATGCCTATCTACTTTCTTTGATGACCAAGAACACTATTATGTACCCATGCTGGGGAGGGTCTGGGACAGGGGTCAGCAACCTGAAACAGTGAAAGAGCCACTCGGAACCGGTTCCCTCACAAAAGGAAAAACTGGGAGCCGCAAAAAATGTGTGCGTATGTGTGTACATGCGCACATGCGCAGAACAGGGTTTGACTGAAGAGTGGAGCCAAGGCGAGATATGCACCTGCCCTGCATATTTGAATTGATTGGTTGAACTTTTTTAGTCCCACTTTTTTTTTTGGACTGCAAGGCAGAGGACTGGGAGCCGCAGGAGACGGCTCATTGCAGGCACTTCGCCCCAGCCAACTCACCCTGGCCAACTCATCATGGGACAATTCAACGTGGAATAACTCAAGATAGGAATAAGTGAATTGCAGCAGGCCTTGTCTTGATTTAGCTTTGAACCTTCTCAAGCTAGAAGTCCTCGAGACTGGGGTGAGCAGCAATTCTTTTTGTCCCTCTGTTGAGTTATCCTGCATCGAATTGTCCCACAGTGAATTAGCTGCATCAACTTGTCCAGTGCCAAGTCGGCTGGGGCTAGTTGTCCCATTCTGCAATAGGGAAACTTATTACTAAATAGTAAGAGGAATCCTACATTATTCCAGTGATAAGACAGTGTTCACAATATATCTCATGCCTAATAATAACAAAACTCTAAGGTATTAGCGTAACCTGAAGCTTTTAATTTTAACAGTGTGATATAGGACTGAGGATTTGGTCCTACTGTATCATTTCATTTTATTAGGTTAATAAGACCAGTACTCCTGAATCAGTCATTCAGTTTTTAAAGGAAAGAGATAAAACAGAATAAAATTTTAAATTGCATTAAAAGTAAAGAGATAAGACCTGGAACAACTAAATGACTACACAAGAGCAACTATTAACTCTTTGACGGTAACTACTATAGTACAAAAGATAGAAACTATATCACTCTGTGTGTGATGGGCATCTCTTTCTGCTCACATGGATAAAGAATCATTGGTGTATTCTGAGAATTCAGCTACTATGGGAAGTGCCCTTTTTCTAGATTTGTTGACTCATTATCAGTCCCATCAGCATCCTCAACAGCTAGTGAAAATTGCTTAAAGTTCTATTATAGTCATTACAGAATTATAATTTTATTCCTGAAGGGCCAAAAACCTGGTATAGAGAAAGCTGCCTTTTTTCCAGTGAACACTCAACACTGATGAAGAAATTCTTTCTGTTCTATAAAAGAAGCACAAGGACATTTTATGAACTTAAAGACACACTGAGATCAAAGCAGCTGCCTGGGAATATAAGAAGGGTGGGTTGGATGCCATCTTGACCAATTTTGTACAAAATCAGATTTGAGCAAATCCTCCACAAAGTGACATGGAGAATGACATTTTCTCCTGTGTTTTCTACCCCATTATGAAACAATTTTGCAAGCATTATCTTGTGCAATCCCTTAGCAACACTTCATGAACTTCACCTGGCCAGCATAAAGAACATGTAACCACATAATCACTGAAATAACATTTTGCTTTAAAAATGTTTGCCACAGGAGCAAGCTGGCAACTCCACATTTTAAAACAATTAATTTAGTTCTAAAACAATATTTTAGGAATGCTGAAAGCATTTTACAGAGAGAGAGATTTTGGCTATAATCCCTTGTAGGACACTGAATCAGGATAAAAATGGGCTAAATATCTGAATAGTGCAGATAAATGTACAATATAACAGCCCTAATTCAATTTTTGAACCAAAGATAGCATTCATCAATTTATTATTTTCAGCACAGAATGTGGAAACACTTTTTTCCACCAGTTAATTTGGTTTCTCCTTAAGGCAAGTGCTAGGCTTAAACTTACTCAGTTTTTAAAGCTGCTACTGAAACAGCATTGCTTGCATATAGCTAACTACTCTGCGCATAGAATATTCAGATGCAGTGGTACCCACTCACCCCTGATTTGCAGGAGCACATAAATAGCTTTTCAGTACAATTTTGAATTCTCAATAACTTTCCCTCCAGGAGAGAGAAGGGGAAAGAAAACGAGAGAGAGAGAGAGAGAGAGAGAGAGAGAGAGAGAGAGAGAGAGAGAGAGAGAGAAAGCCCCCACATAAGCAAAGACTACAACCACACAGAAAAACATTAAATAAACCATTTTTAAGGATAAAAAGTAGAACAAATATATACAAGTTCATCTACTTTTTTCCAAATGCTTCTAAATTCTTCTTATGTTCTCTTTTTATGGATACTTAAAAGTACTTTGCTTTGAAGATGTATTTGACAATCTTTCTGCAATCCAAGCTCCTCCAGATGTTTTCTGACTTACAGTCTTGGCTGGAGGATCATGGCAATTAAGGATGCTCAATCCCATTTGAAGACACCAGATTGTGAAGGATGTCTTACGCACGCATAAAAACAGGATGTGCTGAAATAACAGTGAAGAATCCCAACCATGCTAGGATTTGGGTGAATAGCTCCCAGAATTATTTGCTACAGTATTTTGCTAGATGTATTGAATTGGGAATGCCACATCTCTCAGAGAAAAATTATATTAGGAAAAGCCATTTTTCCTCTCTGGGCTTTCATTATTTTCCTAATGGAATAAACCTCACCGCTGCATTTGTATAGTCTTCAGCTCATTTAGGCAAAATGAAGGTTCAAAAAGACTGATTTAGATAGTAAACCTTGAGCTAGACCTGCCACAACTGAAACATCCTGTTTAGATGATTCCATAATGAATAACATTAGATGCCAGCACTTTATAATTGTATCGGTAGTAATAGTGTTATACTTTATTAACAATCAGTAATAAAACTCTTGTCAAATTCTAAGAGCGTCCCTCCTCTCTTCCCAAAAACCTTCAAATCTTACAAGATCTTGAAATCCTGCTATACTTCACGTGACTTGGGAAGCGCATTTGAGCTGTCATGCCATCTTGCGTGATGGCTCCAAGGGTTGGAGAAAGCCACTAGACAAGTGATTGCCAGAGCCTGAGGTTGGCTTTGGGCAGCTTTCCCCAGGACCAGGTCACTGTGATCAGGTTTGAGAATTAGGAATTTTCCATGTATCGTGTACTTTTTTTTACATTTAATCAAACAAGAGGAAATTATCTTCCTTTTAGTACTTGATGACTGATCTAATATCTGGAGAGGAAGCTTTAAGGACATAGAGTTAGACTGGGTTATGGCTCAACTTTAGGTTAGCTTATTGGTTCAAGCACTAAGTACTTCAACTTTGATAAAAAATATTGTCACTATAAATGGGAAGATGAAAACCCCAGAGTGATCACTATCTATTCACATTATTAACTTCTAGTTTCCTCCCTTTTAGATCCATGTAGAATAATTTTTGAAGCTTCATACATTATAGTGCATATAACTCCTACATTATCATTTAGGTGTCCTTTTATGTTCTGGAATATGTTTCGTTACAAAACCTGTTAATATTTGTTAACAAGAAGTACCTATTTTACTTAGATTCTCTGGAACAGAAGAAATGTTTCAGATGTGCTACTGTTTCCTGAGAAGTGTTAAAAGAATTTAATTACCTAACTGGAAAAAAAAATCCGCTTATTTTTATATTTAACTCCACTAGCATCTATGTGTATGCTAACTAGTAAAACAACAGAAGCTGATGTCAAGCTCCAATCTTTAGGAACTTGGAACAAATAATGCCAAAAAAATATTCCAGCCATGTCAATTTTTACTGCAGTACCCTTTCTTAACTAACTATATGCACATTGGCAGGGTAGGGAGTAATTAAATTATACTCTTCTTAACAGAATGCATGCTTAGTAATAAGAAGCAACTTCATATATCCAAGATATTGATCATCAAAATTCATCCACCCAAAATATTTTCAGTGCCCAAATGCAGCCTGAGGTTTTTTTTTAAATGTTGATGTCCCATGTCTTAATGTATTAAGCTTCTGGTGTCGTCTTTTCTCCTTCTTCTTGTGCCCTAATAAAAAGCTGCAGAAGGAAAACACCCAGGCAGCAGTGCCCTTTTCCCAGATCATGCCCTCGAGATGTGTGAAGATTCAACTCATGTAGCAGTCTAACTAGTATAATCAATGCGAAACATATCTGGAAAGTATGTAAGTTGAGGAAATCTGCATTATTAAATGGACCTTTTCCTTTTGCAGCTTTTTGAAGAAATGATAGGTTAACAACGTCAACCAAATAAAAACCCATTTTCCTTTCTTACAGTAACCGGCACTGTTGATGAGAAACAGGCTAATAGCAAGCAGTCCCTAAAAGTAAAGACTATTTTGTGCTAGATGCGCCATTGCTGCTAGACAGGATCGATTTTATTTTAACATAATGATCTATTTATGAAAAATCTGTTCTACCATATGGATGGTAGGTACAAAGAAAACAAACCCATCACCTTGCTAGACATCACAACGAGTAATGAGAGATACTAGCTTCTGAACTTCAGCACTGTCAGGAATAAGTAGTAATCAACAATAGACTTTAATAATTTAACTACTACTGTTGGATTTCTGACAAAGATATTGGAAATGAGGCCCCCGATATTTTTTTTAGCCATATTCCCTGTCTTCTTCATCTCTGCTCTCATGTAACTTCACAGTAAGCTAGCTGTGCTCCAAGAGGCTGATCATTCAGCCAATAACTCTCTGGCCAGGAGTGCAGCGGGAAAGCTGGGATTCAAACTGTAGCACCCACTGCAAAACCAAGGGCAAGCATTTCATCTGCTTCCTGCCTCTTTTCTTCTACCCTAATCCTGTCTTTACATCATTAAAGGTTTTTATAAACAAATGAGAGAAATCTGACTATTCTTTTCATAGGCTGTAGCTTAATTTTTCCTGGCATAGCCCTTCAGTGAGCAAGTCAAACTCCCCCAAAGGGACAGTTTGATGTTAAAGTGCATTTATCATCTTAAATAAATGTTGCCTTGAATCAGGCTTCTATTGTCCTTCTGAACAGAATACTTTCCTACCAGAGAACAAATGATAAGTACCTTTTACATAGTAGTGTTGTCTGCTTCTATTTTCAGATTCTTGAGAAGAAATAATAAGATTAATTATCATACGTTTCAGCTTCCTCTTGTCTTTTTGCAAGCCCAGAGCTGGTTATGTTTTGCTGGTTTTTGCAATCCTGTGCAATATGTACCCATTGAGAAGAAGAGCTCTCCTGCAATCCTAACCTGAAGATGCAGCCAGAGCAAAGAAAGTTGGGTTCTCACTCTGATATATCACAGCTCACCAGAAAAAGGGAGAGGGGAAAGAAAAGACTTCCCACCCCCCTGAACTCAGTACTTGTTGATTCCAAAGATACGGACACCATGCAGCTGGGGCAACTTGGGGATCAAGACGCTCATCAAAGAGATGGTGTTGATGATGAAATGTACCCGGTCATATTTTGTGTAGAAACTGGTAAAAAAATAACTGAAAAGGAAAGTAAAGGAGTTTCAGTTTTACAAAAGTGCTTAAAATACTTTAAAACATTTGTCTCTTGTCCTACACAACTGGATGATACCAAAGGGGAAAAAAATGCCTGGGTCTGCAATCTGATAAAAAAGGTAAAGTTTCCCCCGCACATGAGTGCTACGGTAGTCGTTTCTGACTCTAGGGGCCGGTGCTCATCTCCGTTTCAAAGCCGAAGAGCCAGTGCTTGTCCGAGGACGTATCTGTGGTCATGTGGCCGGCATGACTAGACACCAAAGGCGCACTGAACCTTCCCACCGTAGTGGTCCCTATTTTTCTACTTGCGTTTTTACGTGCTTTCGAACTGCTAGGTTGGCAGAAGCTGGGACGAGTAACAGGCGCTCAATCTGTTATGCGGCACTCGGGATTCGACCCGCCAAACTGCCGACCTTCTGATCAACAAGCTCATCAAACTTTATTAGGCTTTTTAATGTGCTAATCTGATATAAGGACTCTATTTATTAAAGGTGATCCTTGTTTAGAGGCTGCCTTCTATAGTGACCATTTGCATTACAATGGTGGTGAAGAAATAATTTTCAGACCAATCCTCACATTTACAATCTTTGCAGGTCTATAAAGGAAAGCTGAAGTAAGATTGTAGTGACCAAATTGCCAATCCCAATTGTGCTAATTAATCATTACAGGTAATGAAGATTACCTGTACTTCAATCATTTACAATGATTTTTGTAAATTCCAACCAAGATAGCAGGAATGCCACAGCATTATAAAGTGCTCCAATAAAAAGGCCAAATAAAGATGTCTCAGAGTTATATGCAATTACAGGCCTATCCTGTCTACTGTGATCTTTTAAAGAGTTGGTTGAAAAAAGAGCAATCCTACTTGGTTATTAATTCTGTGTGGCTCCTGGCTAATCCTTTCCACTAAAACTGAAGAAAAGCAGCAAAACAAAGTGTGCCAAAAAATTGCCGCTTGTTTTGTAGTGGCTTCACTTCTGTTTTGCAACCCAATCTTCCATTGTCATCTGAGGAGAGAAATTGGGGCAAGAAGAAAATAGGGATTCTGAACATTTGGAAAGAACTAATGTACAAAATTGGCTACCACAAGATGAGATGAAGATGCCTACTTGAGACAGGTATTAAAAAGGGCTAGATAACCTGAGGAAGAGAAGTTGATAAATGCTGTTGATGAACTCAGGGAAGAGACAATGTCCCCATGACTTGCCATTGGTTTCCAAATTGTTATCAGATTGGGTAGTACAAAAAGCAATAATTGGTCTTCCACATCCCACTATGCTTTCATGTTGGTATTTTTGTCATTACTGTCTTGTGCAAACCAGCGAGCTATGTCTCATTCAATAAAGTGTATTTAAGCAGACAAGCATGAATGCAATACATATATTGCACTGAAGCAACATAATAATAATAATAATAATAATAATAATAATAATAATAATAATAATAATAATAGGAAGAAGAAGAAGAAGAAGAAGTTGGAAGGGATCTTGGAGGTCATCTAGTCCAACCCCCTGCTCAGGCAGGAAACCCTATATCATTACAGACAAATGGCTGTCCAGTCTCTTCTTAAAAACTTCCAGTGTTGGAGCATTCACCACTTCTGGAGGCAGGTTGTTCCACTGGTTAGTTGTTCTAACTGTCAGGAAGTTTCTCCTTAGTTCTAGGTTGCTTCTCTCCTTGACTAGTTTCCATCCGTTGCTTCTTGTCCTGCTTTCAGGTGCTTTGGAGAATAGCTTGACTCCCTCTTCTTTGTGGCGGCCCCTGAGATATTGGAACACTGCTATCATGTCACCCCTCACCCTTCTCTTCACTAAACTACACATACCCAATTCCAGCAACCGTTCCCTATATGTTTTAGCCTCCAGCCCCCTAATCGTCTTGGTTGCTCTTCTCTGTACTCTTTCTAGAGTCTCGACATCTTTTTTACATCGTGGTGACCAAAACTGGATGCAGTATTCCAGGTGAGGCCTTACCAAGGCATTGTAAAGTGGTATTAGTACTTCACGTGATCTTGATTCTATCCCTCTGTTAATGCAGCCTAGCACTGTGTTGGCTTTTTTGGCAGCTGCAGCACACTGCTGGCTCATATTTAAGTGATTGTCCACTAGGACTCCGAGATCTCTCTCACAGTTACTACTATCGAGCAAGGTACCATCTATACTATACCTGTGCATTTGATTTTTCCTGCCTAAATGTAGAACCTTACTTTTTTCACAATTGAATTTCATTTTGTTAGATAGTGCCCAGTGTTCGAGTCTGTCCAGATCCTCCTGTATCTTAAGCCTATCTTCTGGAGTATTGGCTATTCCTGCCAGCTTGGTGTCATCTGCAAATTTGATGAGTTCCCCATATATCCCCTCATCCAAATCATTGATGAAGATGTTGAAGAGCACTGGGCCTAGAACAGAGCTCTGGGGCACCCCACTACACACTTCCTTCCATGTAGATGCAGTTCCATTGAGGACTACACGCTGAGTACGGCCTGTCAGCCAGCTACGAATCCATCTGGTGGTGATGCTATCTAACCCACATTTTTCTATCTTATCAAGTAGTAGGTTGTGATCTACTTTATCAAATGCCTTACTGAAGTCCAAGTAAATTATATCTACAGCATTCCTCTGGTCCACTAGTTTTGTCACTTGGTCAAAGAATGCAATAAGATTTGTCTGGCATGATCTGTTTTTGACAAACCCATGTTGACTTTTAGTGATAACTTTGTTCACATCAAGGTGTTCGCTGATTTTTTGTTTGATTATCTTTTCCAGAATCTTCCCAGGTATTGAGGTCAGGCTGATAGGTCTGTAGTTTCCTGGATCTATTTTTTCCCTTTTTTGAAGATGGGAACTACATCAGCTCTCTTCCAGTCCTCTGGTAGTTCCCCAGTGTTCCAGGATCTTTGAAAAATATAGTTCAGTGGTTCTGAGATCACGTCTGCCAGTTCCTTGAGAACCTTGAGGTGTAATCCATCTGGTCCTGGTGATCTGAACTTGTCTAGGCTGGACAGGTGCTCACTTACCATTTTCTTGCCTATCTTAACTTGCGTTTCTATTCTGTTTTTTATGGCACTGGTTTTGGTAGGTTGGACTGTTTTTTCCCTTTGTGTAAAGACAGAGAATATATATTGCTTCAGAGTAGGAAACAGATTGCTGGATAGATAAACTTTGATCTAATTCAGCAGGACTCTTATTTTCTTAGGCTAGATCAGGGGTGTCAAACTCAATTTCCCTGAGGGCCGCATCAGCATTGTGGTTGCCCTTAGGGGGCCGGGTGGGTATGGCCAGGGTGGGCATGGCCTACTGGGTAGGCGTGGCTAAAGTGCATATGGCCTACTGGGTGGGCATGGCCAGCTCTACATCATTCGCATCAAGGGTGCCTATGGGGGCCTGGGCAGCAGTGGGACAGATCTGAGGGTCTCTGGCAGAAGGAGGGTCTCTGGGCCAGGGCCAAGGAAGTGGGGGCCGTTCCCTCACTGTTTCCAGGATGGCTTCGCAGGCCACATGAAACCACTTTGCGGGCCGAATCCGGGCCTTGTGTTTGACATGTCTGGGCTAGGTGATTTAAACTAAGGCTATGAGCCAGGATTTAGGAATTTGTAATATCCCCCTTCCCCATCTGCTGACCTACAACTCTCGGCAAAAGTTTCATCAGCAAGGCCAACAGAGAAGGAGGCTGGAAGATGTAGTTCCAGACTGCTCTGTACCTCCCATAAACTATGAGGGATCTATGACTTAACCCATCTTGTTCTCAATGGTCTTTCATGTAACATTGCTTGCATTCCCCCATTTCAATGCAAATTGGCAGTACTCCCTGTATGCTGAAATTGAAAAATAGCAATAGAAGAGGATTTCCAACCACAGTCTCTTTGTTACTTACAGTACAATTGGTGTGATAGTCAAGAACTTGCGAGAAGCTGTGAACTGCACTCCATAGTCCATCTGTTCCCAGTGAGTGAGCAGCCGGGCCTTCCCCTGATCGGGAGTCTCAAATGGTGTTCCTTTCACAGTATGTAAGAAAATGTACATACTCTGTAAGAAAACAAAGGCTTGGTAGTTAGCAGGATTTTTTAGCTTGCTTGGCTGCGTATGTTCTTTCAGATAACAGTTTAAGTGATGAGAAAAATGAAAATGATCTACAGTACAATATTCTTGCAATGGAAGTGACACAATAAGGGAAAGTGCTGGGATACAGTTGAAAACTTCTGTTTCAATGAGAATTAGTGCACAATACTAGAAAATAGGATAGGAGGCTTAATCTCATCTCAGGTTCCTAAGTTATTGACATAATGAGAGGCTATGATTTTTTTAGTAATTGTTTCACTGCTAAAAATTACAGCTATTTCTTAGACAGTACTACGATATAGGTGGTCCTTGAATCCATTCACTTAACAACCATTTAAATTTACAATAATTTAAGTAAGTCCTTGCATTTATGACCGCAGCAGCTTTTCCACAGTCACATGAACAAAATATGGATACTTGGTAACCAGCATATGTTTACAACAGTTGCTGTATTTTGGGGTCATGTGACTGCCATCTGCAACTTTCCCAGCTGGCTTTTGACAAGCAAAATCAATTGGGCAAGCTGGATTTGATTAATGACTGTGATTGATTTAATAACCATGGCAAAAAAGCTTGTAATAGCAGGTGCTTAACAACTGCCTTGCCTAGCAATAGAAATTCTGCTGTGTATGAAAGCCAAGTACTACCCATATAAGTAACAGTTACATTTCAAGAGCTTTCTGTTTACCAACACCTTATTAAAATAAGCTAATTAGACTAAGAAGGTATAATTGGCCAAGTTCGCCCAGCTTGGCTTCTATGTGTAAAGGAGGACTGGAACTAGATGTCCTTGTTCCTATTCCATTACCTTAATCACTATACCATGCTGACTCTCAACCTAATGAGTTGTGTCCCCACAAAGGGCAAGAACACTAGCTTTGAGCAGACATGTTTTCTTAAGAGGAGAAGAGCATATCAAGAGCAAACAAATAATCAAACATTCAATATGAAATTTCTTCACATCCACGGAAATGACTACTGACAAGTTTGCTACTATAATACTCCCAGGTTCTTTTTGACTAATCTCATTGGTCTGCAGCCACAAAACAGCTGTACCAAAGAATTCCTCAGCATCCTGAAACATCAGAGCCTATTGGGGAGCTGAACTGAACTGAAGTATAGGACATAAATGGACAGCCAGATCTGAGGTGTACAAATGGATGTACACAGATCAAGAAGGAGAAAAGCAAGAATTAGTCTCCAAGAGGTGTGAAAGGGTAAAGTGACATAGATACTCAATAGGCTAGAAAATGGTACAATGAAAGCTGACCACTGAGATGATTAATATCGCATCTCTCTTAGGCGGAATATTTAGTTATTTGAATTATTTATTCAATTCATATGGCTGCCCATCCCAAACAAGTGACTCGGTAGGACAATTAAGCTGTATCTTCTGCAGCTTGAGAAAAATCTGAAAACTCTGTTCTAGAACCTAAAAATCAGATGATTAACAAACTATATTGAACTTGTACTCATTATATTGTAAATATATACATTATATCGTATGTGTGTATACATACACAATACATTATATTGCCATATGCTAAACAAAATAAATTGAACTGATACGGTAAGGTTTCTTCAACAATGTGTTATCAGTTGTTGTCACTTTTGTTAATAACTAAGTACAAGTAGTCTTTGTTTAGTGACTGCCTTGTTTAGCAGCCATTCTTCATGATGAGAAAGTACCTTTATGACCATGTTTATGATATTTGCAGGCTGTAAACTTAAGAAAAATGGAGTAAGATCATAACACACTCAGTTTCAATTACTGACCGCTTTAATTACGGAGTTCAGGATCCCAATTATGCCCCCATGAAACAAATTTCAAAAGCTGCAAGACTTTCAATATCTATCTATGTAAATGAAATTCAATGGTGAAAAAAGTAAGGTCCTACATTTAGCCAAGAAAAAACAAATGCACAGGTATAGTATAGGTCACAGGTCTGCAACCTGCGGCTCCGGAGCCACATGCAGCTCTTTCAGCCATCTCCTGCGGCTCCCAGTCCTCTGCCATGTGCAGTCCCAAAAAAAAAAAGTGGGACTAAAAAAGTTCAACCAATCAATTCAAATATGCAGGTTAGGTGCATATCTCGCCTTGGCTCCACTCTTCAGTCAAACCCTGTTCTGTGCATGCGCGCATGTACGCGCATGTGCACACATTTTTTTGCGGCTCCCAGTTTTTCCTTTTGTGAGGGAACCGGTTCTGAGTGGCTCTTTCACTGTTTCAGGTTGCTGACCCCTGGTATAGGTGGTACCTGGCTCAATAGTAGTGACTGTGAGAGGGATCTTGGAGTCCTAGTGGACAATCATTAAATATGAGCCAGCAGTGTGCTGCAGCTGCCAAAAAAGCCAACACAGTGCTAGGCTGCATTAACAGAGGGATAGAATCAAGATCACGTGAAGTACTAATACCACTTTACAATGCCTTGGTAAGGCCACACTTGGAATACTGCATCCAGTTTTGGTCACCACAATGTAAAAAAGATGTCGAGACTCTAGAAAGAGTACAGAGAAGAGCAACAAAGATGATTGGGGGACTGGAGGCTAAAACATATAAGGAATGGTTGCTGGAATTTGGTATGTCTAGTTTAATGAAGAGAAGGATTAGGGGTGACATGACAGCAGTATTCTATTTGAGTTGAGCATCATGCCGTGCGTTTAAACTGAAATCTGTTTGGAGAGAAGGAACCCTAGTCATTCTCAGTCATTATATTACTATAATGAAGTAATAACTCCAGGCAAGTAGCTGAGGCCACCAGTTGGAGAACTGATTGCTCTCTTTGTGCCAGGCTCATAGTATGTATGTCAATGAGGCTGGCCACCCAGTCTGCAGCTGAAATTAACTACTTGGCACTTTAGGAAAGATGAACTGAGGGGATATTACTCAACTTAAATGACTGGCTGATGTGATCATATCACCGAAGAGGGGGAAAAAGCCACTTCCCTGAAACTAGTCATCATTGTTATAGTTTTAATGTATTACTTTCTATTACATTTCGCCTTATGTTCTCCATGCAGTTCATTTGGATACCGTGCTTAGCTTACTATTCTTATAAGTGAGGTTTTTTTGGCTGTTGATTCTCCCTCCACCTCATATATACAGGTAATCCTTGCTTAATGAATGTCCCATTTAGAGATATTCAAAGTTACAATAACCGCTGACAAAACAATTTTATGATGGTATTCTTACAAGACAATCACAATGTCTCCATGATTATGTGATCATTCCATCACTTCACAACTCACAGAGAGTTTACAACTCTCCTGTGATTTGCACACTTCACAGATAAGCAGAGTCAACAGAGAAAAGAGCAGTAAAATGGCAAGTTGTGGTCACATAATGATTGGTTCAACAATCCAGAATGATTCACTTAACAGCCGTGGTAAAAGTGAGGTCATAAGTCTGTCACAATCATGCTTAACAGCTGCATCACTTAGTGATGGAATTACCAATCCCATCTGTAGTTGTTAAGCAAGGATTACCTGTAACATAAAATGTGTATAAATCCAGGAACAAGGCCGGTAGTGTGAAAATCTATATATCAGTCAGATCTGATACACACCCATGGTTTAATATTTCACTGTAGGGCAAATTAACATCCCACCAATCTAACTCTATTCATCTTTTCTACACTGGACTTAGTGAATCTATCATCATGATTATAGTTCCCAAAACAGGGATAGGCAGCCATTAATTAATTCTTCTGAACCAACTCAACCAAGGGCAAGAGAGTATGGGGTTGCAAATCTCCAAACTTCCTAATTCTCCTTTAAACCACTGTCTCCTACTGTATCTAACCTGGGAAATGTGAATTAATCTTGATTATTCACCAACACATCAAACTTGATATTGCAAACTAATAACCACAGTTTTGCTTCCTTCCACTGCCTGTTGCAGAAGCACTGTTTGTGAACTCAAAGAGCACCTTCATACCATGTTGTGAATGAGGTTGGTTAGAGTCCAGACAACAGGGACACTGAAGAAAGGAATGCTAAGCAAAATCACATGCAGGAGGCCAATTCCCAAGACATAGGAGAGCCAGATGCCACGGCTGTTCATGACTCGGGTATTTGGGTTCACTTCGCTGTGAGCGGTGCCCACATTCATCTTTCTGGTGCAGCAGCCCTGGAACAGAGCACAGAGCAACAAAGGTTAGTCAAAGACAATATGCAGCTTCACCATGCCAAAGAATATTATAAATGTGCTTTCTTCCTTATCAGTTAGGGCAGGGGTCTTCAAACCTGGCCCTTTTATGACTTGTGGACTTCAACTCCCAGAGTTCCTCAGCCAGCATGCCTGGAATGAGCATGTAAGCACTGCTCTGAGCATCTCCACACCAAAGGGAAGAGAAAGGAAGCAGGCATGGAATTCAACACTTTCCCAGGCTTGTGTTGTTTAATTGCACTGGGTCCACAAATCCCATCACTCTCAGTTAGACATGGAATTGTGGTTCTACACTGAGAGGATGCCATGCTTAGAGAGACCTATTTATTAAAACAACAACAACCCACAGGATCTTGATCCAAGGAAGAAACATAAAGCATTTGAAATCTGTAGGTATTTCTACTTTGGCTCTAGCATCAATTCCGGATCAGCTGCAAACATTAGCATTTCTTCCCCTCCCCCATTCCAATCAAGGAATTATTTGAAAGAGATGTCAAGCAGCTAGTTCTTTTGAAAAGCGTTTCAGTAGTTAATTTCCTTGCCTCAAACTGGCTCCAAGTTTCAGGATCCAGTTCCTGGTGCCTATCTGGAAACATTAATTAGAATGCTTCTCCACCTACTGTATGAGCATCAGTCAGGATTAGATGTAGCCACCCTGATTGCAAATGCTAACATTACCATTTCATCATTATTTCTTTCAGAGGTCTTTTAAATGTAGGAGGGAACATGACAATGCAATTGGAAAGCATTTTTACAGAAGAAAAACTCCTTTTTCTCCAAACAGCCAAACAAATGCATAGGAGGCAAGTGAGGTGGCTTACAATTTATTTTCCTTTTTTTGTATGGTGGGAGTGAGGAATTTTAATGGCTTCAGGATTTGTAATTGTGCAGTGGATAAGAAAATGATAGGGAAATATGTTTGTTCTCCTGTTACTCAGCTTGAGGAGAGCACTGGTTGTTTTATAGCACTGCTTTGCAAACAGCCAAACAAATGCATTCAAGGTGAACTAAAACCTCCATGGGGAGGGGAAGGTGGCTAACAATTTAATATTTTTATGTGGTAGAAGTGAGAGGTTTTCATGGCTCCAGAATGTGCAATTGTTCGGTGGATGAGAAAATGATGGAAAAACATTTTTGCTCTCCTGTTACTCAGCTGGAGGAGAGCACTGATCGCTTTATGGCAGGCATATCAAACTCACGACGTCATGTGATGTTGAAGACATATTGTGACTTTTTCCCCTTTGACGGCAATCCGGTGGGGGCAGTTTCGGTGTGACGCATCTGGCCCACGGACCAGTAGTTTGACTTGCCTGCTTTATGGTATTCCTTGCAAATTTACATTGATTCATAGGGTTCATGTGTGATGTTTTTATTTCTGTATGCTAGTGTAAGGCTGCCCTCTCACTAAACAATTTTTTTCAGTTCCTTTGATGAATGTAGGATGGCTTTAAACTGCTTTGTTAGGATCTGGGAAATGAAAATGGTGTGCCATGGAAGTGCCCCAAGAAATCTGAGCCAATAGCTAAAGCAGACATGTCAAACTCGCGACACCACGTGACATCGCGCGACGTATCGGAGCTTTATCTCCATTGCCGGCAATGTTTCCTGATGACGCCTCTGGCCTACAGGCTGGCAGTTTGAGTGATGGCTTTGATATACAGAAGAAGAAAACTATAACATCATGAAGACTGTTTTCTAGTTATGCAGTGAGACTACTGCAAAAATTGAGATTAAGCAAAGCTGGACACAATTCAACAAGAATAGAAGCAAAATGTCCATGGCAGGGTCATAATCAACCAGATGCGACATAATCAATGTGTATTTGGAACTCCTGTGTTTCTCAGTGTAAAAAAAATGCTTTAGCAAGTTTACTTGTGCATTCTATATGTTTCTTCATCTGTTTCTCTATTAATTATTTCAATACTAGCACACAATGCTTTGCATTGGCTTTTGAAGCAGGTTATTTGGAAGCTAAAGTAAATGCTGAATTATTAACATCTCACACCAGGCAGGGCCAATAGTGACTATGACATAAGACTGAAGTGGAAGGGAAACTTCTAACACTTTGGATGACAACTGATGTAACAGAGCAAACTGCATTGCATTGCAATATTGTTTCAACACTCTAATTGAATGAACATGAAGAATGCAGAACTTGCTAAAAGCAAGGACTTTCATGTCTCCATATCAATTTGGGCCTGATTGTGCCAACTGTTTATTTGGAGAAGACAAAGCAACCACATAAGGACTAAAGAAAAAGAACAAGACACTTGCAGCATATCAAGTTTGTCTTTCATTAAGCTGAACTGTTTTTTCCCCCCGTAGAGTATTTCACAAAGCATAATCTTACAATGAGATTTGTACTTACTAGCATAGGTGCAAATGTTTATGGAGAAAAAATATGTGTTTGCTAGGAATAAAAAAATGAATTGGCACATAGTTGCTGTAAAAGAGCTATTTGGATAGATGGTTATGAAAGTAACTTAACCTGATACACGAGCAATTTTAGAGTCAAAGCACATTTATCACCCCACTGAGATTTAACTTTTGAGAAACAGAGAGTGGTTGATGTGCTACATGTCACATACTCAACAGGTAAACAGCCTGCCATCATATCTGTCCATTATTAAGCAAGAGACAGATACTTAGGATATCAGGAGTTTAACCAAATATCTTTTTCATACAAAGCACATGCTATATTACTGGGCCAGGTCTATTTTGTACTATTCAAATCTTTGTCCTCTTTCTACAATAGCCCTATAAATGGAGATTAGCACTTATCTAAGTTAATATGCAATAAAATTGCAAGCTGTGTTTTTTTTCTTAGCATGTGCATTGCATACATTCTTCTCCTGTTCTCCCTGATTGTCCTAGCTCTTTTTTTTTCCAAAAACAGTTTCTATTTGTTTCAGGGACTAATGGGTTGCGATCCTATGTATCCTATGTATCACATGGTCCATGGCTTTTAAATGCTCAACTTTAAATATAGGCTTAGTCCTGGTGGTTCCAGGCATCTTTAGCTTTACTTTCTCCTTTGTCCTAGCAATTTACTAAAAGGAGAGGGGGTGGGGGCATTACAAGTGAAAATTCTTCCTTCTCCCACTGCTCTGGACAGATTTTGGACTGTGAGAATTTTTGTTGATATACTAACTGCGAAAAGACAGGAACAGGGTTCCAGAAGCATAGATTTTTCCAAAGGACAAAAATTCCAGAAATATGCAGAGTCAATTCTCTCTTTCTCTAACTTGAATTATGACTAAATAAGCATATATTTATCCAGAGGAACTCCCTTCCATCACATTAGGACAGGGGTGTCAAACTGCCGGCCCATGGGCCGGATGTGTCATGGCGAAACTGCGCCCATCCCATTGCCAGCAATGGAAAAAAAAGTCACGACATGTCACACGACGTTGCGAGTTTGACACCTCTGCATTAGGACATATTGCCATGGTAGATTTCTATATTGTGGTAAAATCTATAAAGTTTTGAAACTTCAGGGATGTTTGAGTTATTTGTTTAAAGAACTCAGAGAAGAAAAGGGCAAGCTACAGAAATTAACCTTTCCCTGAAAGAGTGTTATAAAGTCTTCAAATGTGCACATGTGGAATTTTATTTTACTGATGACTGCAACACTGTACTGTATAAACACACAGGTCAATTTTATTGTATATACAGATCAATGCAAAGAAGAAAAATGTAAAGTCTACATTTCCAGGGCCACCTCGTAACGTGATTTCCATTTGCCGCAGAGTGCAAAATCCAGGTTACTAATTTCTTCTGGATATAGGTAGTCCTTGACTTACAGCCAGAATTAGAACCAGAATTGTTGCTAATTAAGGTAGGTAAGTGACCAATTTATGACTTTTTTTCTATGATTGTTAAGCAAACCACTGCAATTGTTAAATGAAACATGGTTTTAAAAAAATCCTTCTCCCATTGCTTTTGCTCGTCAGAAGTCACTGGGGATGTCACAGATAGTGATCACGTGACCCTGGGACACCACAACCATCTTAAATACATGCCAGTTGCCAAGCAACCAGATTTTGATCATTCTGATTGCGGGGATGCCACTACGGTTTAAATTATGTCATTTTTTTCAGTGCCACTATAACTTTGAACAGTCTTTAAACAAATGGTTGTAAGTTGAGGCCTACCTATATAAAGAGAGGCATATTTGGACTGAATTCTTGTTAAGGTTTTATAGCTTTGTTCCACAATCCCAACTGGCCCAGGTTTTCTACAAATTATTTAAGTAACCCATAAATTCACAAACTTTCATTTTTGCTTACCTCTCTGGCAGGATAGGACAGATATATTAGGAAAGAACTAGATGTGACAGCAGCAATTCTGTTTAAACAGAAAAAAAGTAAGGAAGGGAGCAAAGTGATTTCTCAGAGAAACAGAGCATGTATTGTGAATTTTTTTAAAAAAATCTTCTCCCTGCATAGTTTTTGCCCTCAGCTATGCTTAGATAACAAAAATGACATCTGCTAGACCAGGGGTACGCAACCTTGGCTCTTTTATGACTCGCGGACTTCAACTCCCAGAATTTGAGCCAGTCATGCTGAGGGGACAGGGAGAGGTTTTCAGGCTGAGCTATGCTGGCTCAGGAATTCTGGGAGTTGAAGTCCACAAGTCATAAAAGAGCCAAGGTTGCCTATCTCTGTGCTAGACAAAATATGTCAAATAATATTCAGCATTTCTTATCCACAGGTCTATTTTGCTATTTAAATTGGACTTCTCTCCATCTTTATATTTAATGAGGTAATGAGGTAATTATTTTAAATACATTTCACCCAAGTGACACCATGCTCCATCTGACAATTGTATAAACTCCTCACTGGCTAACTCAAAAGGGCAATCACTTATTGGTTACATAATTCATTACTGTAAGGAAAGCAGAAGAGGTGCTTGTATAATTGCTTTTGTAGTCAAAATAATGTATGTGCCAAGGGTACTATGCACTTAAGCTTTTTTCTTCAAAGGGAAGAACATTTACTTCTTTATCTTACAGATGAAAACATCCTGCCATGGCCTTGATTCAGATCCAAAGTTTAGCATTCCCTTCCACTTAATGTCCTTGAGAAATTCTGGATATCCACTCCCAATTAACTATGCTAGCAAGGAATGGTGGGATCTGACATCAATCACTTATGGGAGATAACATATTTGGGATATCTAACTTAGCAGATCAGACAAGTGATAAACCTGGACATGGACCCTTTCCTTCTTCCTCTTCTGGAATGTCTATATAAGGTCAACTATATAGTTTAATTCAAGGGTGAGAATATGTAGTCATGTATAATTTGAGCTAACTCTGTTTTCACTATGAATCACAATAATCAGGATTGACAAGGAGTTGGAGTCCAATAACATCTAGGGAGCCACAAGTGTTCCCCATTCTAAGATTACCTGCAATATGATGTTCATAAGTTATATGGTCCTACCTGATGATCACATTATTTCTAGTTAAAATAAGAAATTGGGAGAATAAAAAGGATATATGACAATGCATGGTCTTAAAATAAGTTTCTTTTAAAATATGATTTATATGGTTGCCCATGTCACATAGATGACTCTGAGTGGTGTGCAAATATTAATAGCATGAAAACCACAGTATACAATGCCCAGTGTACAAACACCCCCCCCATATAAAACAATGAATCCTCTCAAGTGGATCAACAATAGCAGAGCTCATCTAACATCTTGACCCAAATACCTGGGGAAACAGGCAGGTCTTCAGTGCCTCATGAAAAGCTAATAGGGTTGGGGCCACCCAAATTTCCAGGAGGATGTTATTCCATAGGGCAGGTACTGCCGTTGAGAAGACACAACTCTGAGTTCCAACAAGATTATATTATTTGATAGAAGAGACCCAGAGCGTGCCGTCTCTGTTGTTTGTGGAGGGCTGAATAGAAACAATGGGAGAAAAGCACTCCCGCAATTAGCTTGGTCCTATGCCACTGAGGCTTACAGATGATAGCCAGAACCTTGAATCCCACCTGGAAATCTACTGGGAGCCCGTACAGTTTATAGAATAGTTGTGTTACCTGAGAAACATCAAAAATTATCTGAGCTACTACATTCTTGGAAATTAGCAAAACCTTCCGGCTACTCACTTTCACCTTCAGAGGATGGGAGGGTCCATTTGCGAAAACACGACTAGTTTTATATAAAATAGGAGGTCTTATAAATATTCTAATATGAGATTGTGGAATATGACTGCCAGTCAGTGAACGGCAAATGCCCCAGTCTTTTTTTTAGCAGGTCAAAATGGAATTTTGAAAGACAAGACACACAATAATCAAACATGATGTGACCTAGAAACATATCATCTTCACCTCTTACAGATGTTTCCAAGTATGTTGGGGGACCGTGGGGGACTGTGTTGGTTGTCCAGATTGGTACTATGCTAAAACAAGTAAACAAGGGTCAAGCAGTCCCCTTAATTATTTATAAATGATAATGAACCTATTTTAAAAGACACTTACTGAGTCAATAGGCACACTTACACATAGCTATTGATTCATGTGACCTTTTCCATCTGGAGCACCTTGGGGAAATATAAGAAGTTTCAAAAGAAGATGAGTTAATTGTGCAATATAATTTAGGCATATATCTACATCAACTCAGTTTACAGAATTGCAACAATGGAAACAGCTGGGCCAAATAACTTTTAGAGAGGAGGCACAGCATTAAAGCTAATTTCATTCAAATCTTTACAAATGCTTTCCCACTTAGGAGACCTACTGATATTCTATTAGCCAAACATAAAAGGCCATTGGAAAGAATTCAATGCATATCACGTTTGAAATGCTAAAATGCTGCTCTTTTCTTTTACAACTTTTCCCTTTTGCTTCAATGGGAATGGATGTTGGGAGATGAGAAGTTGTGTCCATCTTTTAAATTAAAAAAAAAAGAAAATAAAAAAGATGGTAGTTAATCCCAGATAATTATATCTAATGATGGAAAAGAACATTGGAGTTTCTTGGGAGTTTCCTGGTACTCCCATGTTACACCTTTGCTCTGCGAGCTGCATTGGTTACCAGTTGTCTTCCGGGTGAGGTTCAAGGTCTTGGTTATGATCTTTAAGTCCTTACATGGCATGGGTCCGGGTTACCTCAGGGACCACCTGCTGCCAGCGTCAACTCCCCTCCGCCCTGTGCGTTCCCACAGAGAGGGCCTCCTCAGGGTGCCTCCGGTAAGGGAATGCCGACTGGCGGCCCCCAGGTGGAGGGCCTTCTCTGTGGGCGCTCCGGCACTATGGAATCAACTGCCGGTGGAGCTCCGGATGACATCAGACCTCCGAACCTTCCGTCGCGGCCTGAAGACCCACTTATTTGAATTAGCTGGTCTGGCCTGATGGGGGAACATGGGCTTTTAAAATTGTTGTTTTTAGCATTGTATTATTGTTTTTTAACTGGGCATTGGTTTAATCTTATTTTAACTTTTGTATCGTAATTTATATATGCCCTGTGAACCGCCCTGAGTCCCTAGGGAGAAGGGCGGTATACAAATTAAATAAAATCTAAAATCTAAATCTATTACTATTATTAGGCTGTGGTAAAAGTATTTATTAACTGGCTTCCTTTAATACAAATAATTGAAGTTGAAAATCACATGGGGAAATAATAAGATACCGTAACATCATTGTCTATGGAAATATTGTTATTGAGGTTTTCAAAGCAGATGTGAGGATACAGTAGCATCATTGCCTGTGGAGAACATGTATTATCAGGGCTTGCTGGAGAAAAGCTGGAGCGTGAGATTGACCCCTAATGACAACCTGTGCAGATGTTTCTGCTAAGTTGTTTATCACTTCCTTCTTTTGGGATTTCATTCAACCTTTTTGTTTAGCCCTCAAGAGGCGGTGTTCCTTCTATTAAGACTTTAGCATAGCTAATTAGAAATGATAAAAAGGTAAAGGTAAAGGTTCCCCCGCACATGCGTGCTAGTTGTTTCCAACTCTAGGGGCTGGTGCTCATCTCCGTTTCAAAGCCGAAGAGCCAGCGCTTGTCCGAGGACGTCTCCGTGGTCATGTGGCCGGCATGACTATACGGCAAAGGCGCACGGAACGCTGTTACCTTCCCACCGTAGTGGTCCCTATTTTTCTACTTGCATTTTTACGTGCTTTCGAACTTTAGCATAGCTAATTAGAAATGATAATAGGGAGGAAAAGATGTATTCGTGAGAGAAGCAATATATCACATAATTTGTCACTTTCTTTAAGGTGATTGTACCTTTACACAACTTTCCCCATACTTTTTTTTCTTGCTTCTGGTATGCTATGGTCTGGGTTCACCAGGCAGATTTGGAAAAGGGAAATTTTGCTAAATTAATAGTTCATCTGAGGGGTCCTTGGTACTGTCTGAGCTTGGTTGTTTCCTTGTAGATTTCATTACTCAAACTAGGTAGCATCATCAGTGCTTGTAATGAATAGTTCTTTTAGGAAAGAAGAATGACAGATGATATGACAATATATATGCAATATCTATTCCCAATAATGTAATGCACTGGAGAACTGACATGTTCTCTTCTCCCTCCCACACCCATCACATTACTCTGGAGAAGGGCTGGCAATTTTTCAGAAATTAATCTTCTGGACTGGAAGCAAACTATCCCTGGAGTGGCCAAATCAATGTATTCTTTTGCTCTTTCAAATCTGCATACATTATAAATTCATGGCTTAGAAGGGGAATGTTGCACAATACTCATAGTTTTTTATTTTAATATTAGTTTATGGTTCTTTTTTTTAAAAAAAGGTTTGCCAATTTTAGATTATTTTAAAATCGGTTTTGTTAAATAAATGTTGTATTTGCAGCTGTATAAAAAGATAGGATGAGAAGTACACCAATTATAGTACTTAACTGTGCTTAAAAGTTACTTGGCTTATTTTCAGTGACTAGAAGCTAGAGGAGGCTGGAAAGTTAAACTAAATGGTGAAAAATAATTCTTTCTGCTCTTAAGTAATGTATTCATATACTTTTATTTTCTTCATGCAAGAGAATTGTTAAAGAGATCCAATGAGAAATGCAAGATTATGGAATCTGGTATATCTGTGTCTGTTCAAAGTTTTAAAAATGTTGGTCTAAACTTTCACAAGAATTTGCCTTTTCAGCATTGCAAAAAAAGCTGGAGGAGTGAAGGATTCCCATTTCAAATTTTTGGGAACAGGGAGTTAGAAGCAGACTATTTTCAGAGTGAAGCAACATCCTCAGGGAGATTGTACAGTGTAATGCTGGATAAGTTCATGTTTAACTTGCAAACAAAAATACAATCAACATCCCAGAACATTTTAACAGCACATGCTATTTGTTGAAGTCTATGTAGCAAGGGATAAATGAAATAACATTAAAAGGCTCTAGAACCTTAAGACATACTGTAAATCTGTATTGGGGAGTAAATCTGCCCCCCCCCAAAAGTCCTGACCCTATCTTTTAAATTTTGTTTGGAGATTTTCCCCTAAGAGAATATTGACAATGCAAATCTTGTTTCATTGTGTCCCCAAATAATAAAACTATGTATAGTCATTGAAAAGAAACGTTTAAAGGAGCAAGAGGTAATCCTAAGAAACATATTGTATTTCATCCTCTTATATAACTTAAGTTTGCCTGTATTCTTTTATCTTATTCTGATATAGCAAGCAAACTACAGCCCTTTTTCTCATTCTTGGTCTATCCTTAAAGGAGCTCCCTTCTTTCATAAAGTGATCGGGGATTGAGGTTATATCCAGAGTGATTCCTACCTCAGTTTGTTTCTGAAATTATCAAGCCATCTTGCTAATAGAACAGAGCGTGAACTTTATAATATAAGTGCAAGTCACTGGGTAAAAGGCCTTTTAACATTCTCTTTAGCTGGTCTCCTTGCATTCATATTAAATATTTTGGCCAAATATTTTGGCCCTGCATTTGTTAAATTGCACAACTTGAGTTTCAAGTAAGTGCCACAAAAGTCAAGAATACACAGATTGAATATTCAAGTACTTTACTTTAGCCAGAAACTGAAATTTTTGATTCTTGACATTCTTCTTTATTTGTTGAGTAAATGCTTTTAAGAAAGACCTCTCCACTTTAACTGCCCCCCCCCAAACTTTGATTTTTGATTGTTTGAAGGACCAGTTCAGCTGCCTTAGCTGGAATGGAATATTTTGTCATGATTTAATGCAGTTGCTTTAAATGCGATTTTAAATAATAATAATAATAATAATAATAATAATAATAATAATAATAATAATAATAATAATAATAATAATAAACCTTTATTGTCAAAGTACAACATGTGTACATTGAGATTAGCTGAGCCTCCCCCTGTGCTCTCTCCCCCCAACACACAGTGACAACAAACCCTCCATCCCACCACACTATGTGAACCAACTACACCACACACCGGCCTCCCAAGTCAACTCTGCATAAGATTACATCCCATTCAAAAGCCTAACAGCCCACGGATAAAAGCTATTCTTCAGCCTGTTGGTACGGCTGGCTATATTCCTATATCTCCTACCGGATAGTAGGAGAGTAAAGAGATACCGTCCAGGGTGTGAGTCATCCCTGAGAATCTTCCTCACTCTTCCAAGGCAACGAGCCCTGGCGATGTCATCCAGTGGTGTCAGGGAACAGCCCACAATGTCTTGTGCTGTGCTCACTACCCTCTGTAATACTTTCCTATCCGCGGCTGTCAGACCGGCATACCAAACCACAATACCATATGAGAGGACGCTCTCTATGGTAGACCGGTAAAAGAGGGTCATTAGCTGTTGTTCTACCCTGTTCTTCCGCAAGATCCTAAGAAAGAAAAGGATAACACTGGCCTCATCGTATAAAGAAAATTTATTTAAAATGTTTTACCGATGGCATCTTCCCCCAGCCCGCTTAGCAAAAATGTACACAACAGCATCTCCCAAATGTTGGAAGTGTTCTGAAGAGATAGGCACATACTTCCACACGTGGTGGTCTTGCAGTAGAACACAAAAATTTTGGAGAATGATTTGGATTTGGCTGAAAGAAATTTTGAAACAAGATCTGGAGTTTAGTCCAGAACTTTTCTTGTTGGGAATCACGAAAGAGAAATATCCTAAAGATGTGCTATACTTAACGATCCATATTATCACAGCAGCTAGAATATCATTTGCGCAAAAATGGAAAAAGAATGAGATCCCAGGACAAAAAGAGGTTATTAGGAAAATTTGGGATTGCGCTGAAATGGACAAATTAACTTTGGAATTAAAGAATAAAGATCAATCAGACTATTATAGAATTTGGAACAAATTGTATCTTTGGATGGATAAAAAGAAAGGTCTCTATTAGGTTTTACAGACTAGCTCACTGTTTTAAATAGTGTGGTATTTCACCGATTTGTAATCTAAGTGTATTTAAGTGTATTTTTGATGTACATATATACATGTATATATATATATTTAAACATTGTAGACAAAAAGGTTTGTCAGCTCGCTGGTACTGTGTCCAATGTTTTTAAATAATAAATTTAATAAAAAAAAAAAAAGAAAGTGAAGCCTCTGTTGGGCCTTTCTAGCCACCTGGGTTGTGTTAACTTTCCAGGTCAGATCTTCACAGAGGTAGACTCCCAGAAATTTAAAGGAGGGAACCCTCTCCTTTAGAGAGCCTTCCTCAATATAAGTTCAGACAAAGCCAAAAGGGCATTATTTAGTTGGCACCTCAAGTTAACAAAGCTTGGCAGCAATGACAAATTTTCAGAAAGGAAATTCCATCATCAGGCATCTAAACTGGGAGCATCTTTCTCTTGGATTGCCATGGAGCAAATGTCTGGTAAATTGGCTACCATGCTTTCAAAAGAGGATCCTCAAGCAAGCTGAATTTTGGATAGATATGTAAGGGATATATCCAGGGCTTTTTTTCTCATAGAACACTCAGAACGGAGTTCTGCCACCTTTTTGGGATGAAACCTTGTAGGGTAGGCAAGGCGGGTTGTATGGCGTGTGAGTTCTGGCACCTTTTTCTGTTACAAAAAAGCACTGGATATATCCATTATCCAGGACCCATACTGCCAGGGCTTTCTATATCACTTTGAAAAATTGTCAAATGCTGAGAATAAAACCAGGCTAAGTTTCTGGGCTACGTTTTTGTGTCCCAAAATCAAAATGAATGACTATCCTAGTCATCAAGTGAAACAGACAAGCACTAGAATGATCAACTAGCCCATGCTAGACTACCAGTAACAATAATAATTAGGTACTGACAAAACCAAACCTACTTGACCTGCAAAAATGGATGATGGCCATTTTAGTCATTTCAGGGCTGCCCATTCAATTTATACATTCTTACCAAACCACAAAAAGGTGATGCTGTTGTTGTAGGGCAGACATGTCAAACACAAGGCCCGGGTGCCAGATCTGGCCCGCGAAGTGGTTTCATGTGGCCTGCGAAGCCATCCTGGAAACAGTGAGGGAACGGCTCCCACTGCCCTGGCCCTGGCCCAGAGACCCTCCTTCTGTCAGAGACCCTCAGATCTGTCCCACTCCTGCCCAGGCCCCCATAGGCACCCTTGATGCAAACAATGTAGAGCTGGCCATGCCCACCCAGTAGGCCACAGGTCTGCAACCTGCGGCTCCGGAGCAGCATGCGGCTCTTTCAGCCGTCTCCTGCGGCTCCCAGTCCTCTGCTATGTGCAGTCCAAAAAAAAAAGTGGGACTAAAAAAGTTCAACCAATCAATTCAAATATGCAGGGTAGGTGCATATCTTGCCTTGGTTCCACTCTTCAGTCAAACCCTGTTCTGTGCATGCATGCATGTATCTGCATGCGCACACATTTTTTTCGGCTCCCAGTTTTTCCTTTTGTGAGGGAACCGGTTCCGAGTGGCTCTTTCACTGTTTCAGGTTGCTGACCCCTGCAGTAGGCCATACACACTTTAGCCACGCCCACCCAGTAGACCACACCCACCCAGTAGACCACACCCACCCAGAACATACCCACCCGGCCCCCTAAGGGCAACCTCAATGCTGATGCGGCCCTCAATGAAATTGAGTTTGACACCCCTGTTGTAGGGCATATTTCAGATAATAAATTAACATTTTTGGCTGCACATGGGGATTTTGGAATGGTTTCCCACACTGAAAAACACCCCCCCACACTTTGCAAGGAACTGTCTAACATAGCACATTGGAAAAGAGGGTCTAACTGCTTAATCTCGACAGTTTTATTTTCTACTCTTTCTCAGCAGAGACCATTAAGAAGGTAATCCCACACCTGCAGTCTTATGCAATAATTCTCTACTATTTCTAAACTCCTACCACCTTATTCCTTTGGGATGAGGTCCAATAAAGAAATAATACTTCAGAGTAATGGTGGTGGTACTGAGTGAGGCTGTGTCTGTCCTCCTCCAATTCACTCATTATATCTACTTGCAGGATGTTTTGAAAACTCTCTTAAGAGGTTCCTGATTAGGCATTCGTTCTTGCAGCAGGGTGAGAACTATTATGGCCAATCGCTTTTTTTAAAAACTCCACCATATAGTTCCCAAAATAGCCTTTCTACCATATTTAGCCAATTTTTTATTCTGCTTGGCTTTAAATAAAAATTGAACTAAGCAGGCATTAGTTTGCAGTGAAGCTTCCCTGTAGTTTCATTAATGTAGATCTTTAACTTTTTTTAAAATAAAGTTAACATGTTTGAATTAAAGATCAGGCATATAAATTGCTAGGTAAAGCCTTCATTTTTACCTCTCATATTATGTTGTAGATTGATTCTATCTTGTTTTGGATACTCTACTGTATTTACTCCTGCCAAACTCTTCAGTGCCAAATTAAAAATCAATAGAAGAGAAAATATGTAGCTCACAGTTGAACTGAGGAGTCCTTAGTGCTCACTGAGCTGGTTTGTTTGCAGATGTTTCATTACACAACTAAGTAACATCATCAGAGTGCACTGACCAGAGCATTGATGTTACCTAGCCAGGTAATGAAACAGCTGCAAACAAACAAGCTCAGTGTGCTTTTAAGGATTCCACAGATTAAGATTCAGCTATTTGAATCTTAAATCTATTGATCTATTCATTCTTGGAGACAGACGTCTATTACCTGTTATTGGGGTGGGGGAGGGAGGAAGGGAGAATACCAACTGTCTGCTTTAGAGCATTTTATCTAACAGTAATGAGAAAGCATAGCAAATCATGAATTAAGGGAGGTTAAAGTCTGGTTTCGGTCTTTTCAGATCCCTTAGTTTAGTTCAATATATGTGAAGCCAAATGTTAAAAGCAGTCTCCTCTAAATTAAGATCAACCTCTGGTGACTTCACTTAAACATTTAGTATTCTCAGCAAAAATAATATTTACTTTAGGTTTACTATTCCCTTTTGGGAAATTTTCTGACTTCCCAGTGTAAACCACAGTCCTGGTATTTCTTCTTGGTCTCCCATCCAAGTCTAATCAAGTTTGCTCTTATCTAGTTTTTTGGGTCCAACTAAAACTGACTAGATTCAACAGCTTAGCAGGGCAAGTCAGATAGGCAAATATAATAGAGTTGTGTTATTGGAGCTAGAAGCTTTAGCAAACCCATTAGTATTTGGAAAAGGTGATCAAGGGCATGAGCATCGCTAGCAGTACAAATGTTAAGACTTTGGACTTTATGATGGTTGATGGGAGTGGGTCCAAATATGATAAAATTATTTCAAAATATTACAACCCAATGTGCTGTATTTGGAAATATCTTGCTCGTTCTTTTGAGATTTTTCTTGCTTGAAAATCTTACCCTGTTAATTCTGGTGCCAGAAATTTGGTGTATCAAAGAAGTCTGTAATATACTCAGTTCTATATTCCAGGTTGTTGCATACTTTTTTTCCCTAACCATCTTTTGTGCAAAAAATCCCTATAGAATATATTTGGTCAGCTATCTTTTGGCAGCTGTAACTAAATAATCAAACTTTGTTTCATTTTTAGCACTTGTAGAGATTCTTCTTCTATCCTAATCCCCCACCATTTTTTTGAGACTATCAGTTCAGTCATCAGTCTATATTTGCCCCTTCTCCAGGCATACACAGACTAAAACTCAGGGCCAAAATGTAATACTGGAATTTTAAGCTTACATAATTCCCAGGATGTAAATTTAGTGCTGTGCTCCGACACAGAAAAAAATGTGCCTGTATGTATGTATCTAGCATATTGTTTCCCATTAGCTTTTATAGCAAACTTTACTCCCTTGAGCCTTTGAAAATCGGCAAGCACCTAACTTTTATTTTTATTGCTAACATTTCAAATTCTACTGTCCTCCTTCCTTATCCACCCCACCAGATCTCCATCCTTCAAGCCCGTTCACTCACTTTCCCCCGAAAAAACCCCATAGTGGTCCTTAATCTATGTACCTCTCTCCCAGTACAAATAGGAATGTTTTTGTCCCATTTGCTTTGCACTCTCTCTTCCACCATTATGTGTCTACCCATGTACTCCTGAGACACAAATTTTAAATTTCGCTTTCTTGTCCGCTTCCCCGTTCCTAATTTTGTTTACTATTACTCAACCCCTCCCCCCCCCCGCCTTGTGCCTTTGCCTACTTTTCGCTGGAAGCAGGAGGGTCCAATTCTCCGCTCCCTTTCCTTCCTTACTATCCAATGCACGCGGCAGGCAGGCCTCCTCGCTTCCCTCTCATGTAGATCGCCTGGAAGAGCAGGAATCTCCTTCCGAAACAGAGAGAGACCCTCGCAGCTCAATCGCCCCTTTTTAAGAGCTGACAACGGAGCAAGGAGCCTTCTCAGTACCTCCTCTTCACTGCATCATCACCAGTAGACGGCGAAGCATATTGGGAAATGTAGTTTGCAAGAGGGCAAGTGAAAGTCGCTCTCCTCGAGCGTGTTCTGCTCTGCTAAGACGAATTGCAGAGAGCGAAATCTGATGGCTTCTGCCTAGATAATGTATCTTACAGGACCGTGGTAGTTCAATGCTGAGTTAATAGCAGACTTTGTTCCTGACCTGCTAGTTTTTGTTGATACAGAGGGATTTTGAAATCACAGCTCAAACATTATGACAATTTACAAAATAAATAAAACTCGGTTCTCTGCCTAATTCAGTGGTGGGATTCAATTATGTGAACAACCGGTTCTCTGTGTGGATGCTGCTTCCGGAAGTCCATTCTGGGCCTGGGAAACAAAAAGTTAGCTACCAGTTCAATATTGTTCCAAGTTCTTATAAGGGAGGTGACATTTCTCTAGAGAAAATAGATAACTAAAGAAACAAAATTACTGAGATTTACAAAGGAACAGAGGCAGATTCCCCTTCATGGATTACTGCCTTGTCGTAGCGAAGGGGCTTGCATAATTCAATGAAGCTATGAATATACAGTAGAGGTGACAAATAGATTTAAGGAATTAGATCTGATAGACAGAGTGCCTGAAGAACTATGGACAGAGGTTCGCAACATTGTACAACAGGAAGCAACCAAAACCATCCCAAAGAAAAAGAAATGCAAGAAAGCAAAATGGCTGTCTGAGGAAGCTTTGCAAATAGCTGAGGATTTTATTTTCCTGGGCTCCAAGATCACTGCAGATGGGGACTGTAGCCAAGAAATTAAAAAACGCTTGCTCCTCGGGAGGAAAGCAATGGCAAAACTGGACAGCACACTAAAAAGCAGAGACATCACCCTGTCAACAAAAGTGCGTATAGTCAAGGCTATGGTCTTCCCAGTTGCAATGTATGGCAGTGAAAGCTGGACCATAAAAAAGGCTGAGCGCCAAAGAATTGAGGCCTTTGAACTATGGTGCTGGAGAAGACTCCTGCGAGTCCCTTGGACTGCAAGGCTATCAAACTGGTCAGTCCTAGAGGAGATCAACCCTGACTGCTCTTTAGAAGGCCAGATCCTGAAGCTAAAACTCAAATACTTTGGCCACCTAATGAGAAGGAAGGACTCACTGGAGAAGAGCCTAATGCTGGGAAAGATTGAGGGCAATAGAAGAAGGGGACGACAGAGAATGAGGTGGCTGGATGGAGTCACTGAAGCAGTAGGCGTGAGCTTAAATGGACTCCAGAAGATGGTAGAGGACAGGAAGGCCTGGAGGAACGTTGTCCATAGGGTCCCGATGAGTCGGACACGACTTCGCAGCTAACAACAACAACAACAAAGACGCAGATTATGAACAGACCTATAACAATTGTAGCTGATAGATTGAAAATATTTTCACAAGAATTTATTTATGAGGATCAGTGTGGAATTTTATTTAAAAGACGGAAATACGTTGACTATCTTGGAATATTTGGAGTAACAAAATGACAAGCCACACTGATTTTCTCAAATGAAGAGAACGTCTTTGACCATTTGAACTGGACTTTCTTGTTCAAGGTTTTGGAAGATATGAACTATGGAGAGAACTTTACAAAGTGAGAAAGATCAATTTACACTTCATAGAAAGCACTAAATGTTAATGGAGATCCAAGAAGATCTAAGAAGTCCTGTCAGATATAAAAAGGAATGAGATGAAGCACCCACTGTTTCTTCTCTTATTATTTATTTTGGTTTTGAAATATTGAACTGAAATATAAGAAAGATGACATGATTATGGGAGTAAAGTTTTTTTTTAAAAAAAAATTAAAAATTAAGAGCTTTTGCAGGTGATTTGGAGTTGGCTCTGGAAAGTGAAATATTCATGGACAAATTAAAAGATTTTAGTGCGTTAGCAGTTTCAAGATTAATAAATAGAAGATATTAACAAAAATATGAAAATAGAAGATCAAATCATTAATGAAATTGATTTTAAGATTGAAAAGTAGGTAAACTATTTGGGTATTACTATGACAAATATGAACTATATGTTATTTCAAATTATTTTGTTATGGAATGGAATGAAATTAAATTTAAAAAGACACAAGATGGAAAAAATTATCATTGCTGGTGAAAATTTCTGTGATAAAAAATTAAAGTCTTACCTAGATTTTTTTAAAATTTCAAATGATATTTGTTTTGACAATGTATGCATCATTTAAACTAAGCATGTCCAGCCTATGGCCTAAGGGCCACGTGGCCCTGGACAGCTAATAACGCAGCCCACAAGATCATAATAAAAATATAAAAAAATAAGTTTGTAATTTATTTAATTTTTATTTAGTTATGGTATATATGCAGCCCAAGACAATTCTTCTTCACTCAATATGGCCTAGGCAAGTCAAAAGATCAGACACATCTGATTTAAACAGTGGCAGAAAGGGATAACTAAATTTGTGGAGGAATATAAAGTATTGTAAAATGCCAAGGAAAAAGGAGAGTTGTGTTTACCTGATTAGAAATGGCCTCCTTCGATTCAAATAATATGTATTGGAGGGAAGGGAGACCTATCTGGCAATTCAAAGGCCTTGGTCTGGAAATCTGATTGGCAAAAGAAAAAAGAAAAAAAAGCCAGAGTTAGATTTTAAAAATGAGTTCTTAGAGAACCATTAAAGGTTATCCTTTTTGTAATCAGTGACCTATCAGGATCTAAAATAGAAAATGTTTATGAGATAGAACTAGAATGTGTTTATGTATCTATTAGGCTTATTTTAGACATAATTTGTGCATTGGCATAATGGAAATTTAGTTTATAGATCCCATGTTTGATGTTAAAAAATGTTTGATTGTTCTATTTAAGAATTAAGAACTAGCTAAAATTTAAAACAGAATCTGGTTGTGTATAAACAGTTGTAGATTGATAAACATAGGCTTTGATCCTGTCAGTGACGTGTGATGTATTAGGATGTGAAACAGACAATGTTTATTAGGTAGAACTCAGCCACTATGTACATGTTAGATGCTATAGTTTTTGCTGTAATGAAATAAGGGAAATTTGGGTTGTGAATATTATTTGGGATGTTAAAGGATTAATTTGAATAATATAATTAAAATTAAAATTAGGTAAACTTTAATAACAGGACATAGATATATCTCAGTGAAATTGAATTGACAATTTTTTCAACTGACCATGCTATTTCTAGAAATCTATCAGTTTAAACTGGTTGTATGAAATGTTAAGGGAAATTGAGAAGGATGTTTTGATAATGTAACCTGAATTATGTACTGAAATCTTTGTTACTGAATCTCTGATTACCCAGTCATCATGATGCTTTCTAAATAGGTAGATTTTAACTGAAAAACTTGTTTTTTAAAAAAAGAAATGGTATTTGCAGCTTGCTGGTTAGTCTGGATGAAAGAATGGGTGTTGCTGAGAAATAGGCCTTTTAAGCTTTGGGTGGCATGGATATTTGTAATACGACAATGTCAAAATTAATGTGGATTAAAAAACATTGTTAGACATGCCATATTAAGAATATGGAATAGATACAGGTTGTGCCTGAAAATCTTTGAGGCTGTCAAGACACGAAGTCCAATTGGCATAATCAAGTCTTTAGGCTCTCTTGGAAGGCCAAAAGGGAGGCATGATGTTCCAAAGATAGCAAAAAATAATATTTTAATTGTGATACAGTTACAAAAAGTTATATCTTTCTAGGTATAGTATCTTATGCCATTTTGATGGCAATTGCATTACTTTGTTTATTTCATTGTGAAATTTCAGGGACCAAAAGGGTGGCCAATGTGACTAGTTTCATTCTTCCTGAGAATTATCAAATACCCATCTTGGATAATTTCCAATAAATATGAAATGAATCATGTGATGTCTCCTTTATAAAAATAGAGATTTTGGGGATGAGGGAGGATAGTGGTCATGTAAAACACTAGATATAGCAGTATGGCACAGTATAATACATAATAGAGAATAACAGAGTTGGAAGGGACTTTGGTGGTCTTCTAGTCCAACCCACTGCTCAGGCAGGAAGCCCTATACCAGTGATGGTGAACCTTTTGGAGACCGAGTGCCCAAAAACTGGCCTGCCCCCTGGTCCTGCCCATCCCCACCCTGCCCACCTGCAGGGCCACCCACCACCTCCACGGCCCGCCGTAGCAGATTGCCCAGGCGGCCCTGCAGTGCCAAGATGGCCACACCCTCTGCCACGCAGTCTTGTCCCTGCTGCCCGGCTGCCATGTGCTTGGCTGTGCTGCTCCGCGCAGGCCGCTCCCGGGGGCAACATTCCTCCTGGGGGGCTGCTGGTGAGGAGGGGGCCACAGGTGGAGATGGAGCTGGGGTGACCGCACGCATGCCCACGGAGAAGGCTCCGAGTGCCACCTCTGGCACGCATGCCATCGGTTTACCACCAATGCCCTATACCATTTCAGACAAAGGGTTGTCCAATCTCTTCTTGAAAATCTCCAGTGTTGTAGCATTCACAACTTCTGGAGGCAGGTTGTTTCACTGATTAAATGTTCTAACTGTCAGGAAATTTCTCCTTAGTTCTAGCTTACTGTAAATAGTATGCTGGCTGGGGAATTCTGAGAGTTGAAATCCACACATCTTAAAAGCTGCCAAAGTTGAGAAACACTGGTCTATGTTTTCTGATAATGTCATTCTGTGTGATACCATCTCTTTGTTTGTCCTGTTTGTTATCTTGAAATCAGGATCTTTGTAATGCTTCAGGAAGACACCAAGTTGACAAGCTCTTTCTCTTCATCTCCCCAAGATTTTTTTTTAAAAAATCTGTCTTTGCACAGGGTTCACTACATGAATTTGCTTCATTGACTAAAGTAGCATGTCATTGGCTCATTCATGGTTCAGGGTGTGTCAAGCAAGCACATTTAAAGCTTTTATAAGGAAGTGATGTGTAGGCTATCCAACAAAAACACTGAGGACCAATTTCAGGGGGTTGTTAAGACCCTTTCTTTATGAATCTTTTGCCTATTTAATGAACTCTTTCAACCCTCTCTCCTTCTATCCTGAATGGAATCAGGAAACATTCCTGGCTGCTTGCAGCTTTTCCTCACTAATCAGCCTCCAAGAACTCTGGCTTTCATTCCTTGGTACTAATGCTGTGAGAGGAACATCTCCCCACATGCTGCATTTCTGAAAGGAGCAGCTGAGGATTCCCTGGGAGGGAATTCCAGCAGCTTTCTGACATTTCATTTCTCTTTGCATACTAGTCAGCGCTCTTGGTATTCCTTGCATCTTCCAATAAGGTTCCTGGGCCACTGAACACAGGGGGGGGGGGCCCTGTGGCACTGGAAACGATTTCACTGACAATATACAAAACCTGTGGAAGTCCTTCTTTAAGGGAACCTTTATGCTTTATGGGCGAGTGGTACTTCTTTTTAAAAAGCCAGTTAAGTCTAGTGGTTAAGGCATCAGTCTAGAAACCAGGAGATGGTGAATTCTAGTTCCACCCTAGCCATGAAACTTGGTTGGATGAATTTGGGCCAGTCACTCTATCAGTCTACAGGTAACAAAGTGGTTAGTCAATCCCAGTTGCAACCAATGGATCAATACTCAGTCAAATAATAATAATAAAAAAGCAGACTCTGTGTTTGCAGGAAAAAAAGCAGTATAGTGATTAAGGGATTGGATCTGGACACGAGAGATTCAATTTTACCCAACTGAGTGACTTTGGTTCAGCCTCCCTCCCCTTGTACCACCTTGAGCTAAGAAAAAGAGGGTATAGAATGCAATACATAAATCAATAATAAATGGGTTAACAACCCAATAAATAAATGAAGCTCCAGGGGCAACTTAAAGGGAACATTGACTTTCTTGGTCCCCACTTCGCCCCAGTTATTTTTTTCAGTCTCTAAATTTCTGGAGTTGCAGGCAAGGGAAGATTGCTGGATTTCTCCCTGAGGCTTGCCCTACTTAGCTGGGAATTTGTCTTGCACAAATCAAAGAGCTCTACTTGCACACAAGGAGATGTCCTCTCTGAATCCAGTTTCTCTGCTTCCAGGAAACAGAGATGCATCTCATTACATGTGATCATCAATAATCTTTGATCCTCCTATTTCATTACATGTGATCATCAATAGTCTTTGATCCTCCTATTTCATTACATGTGATCATCAATAGTCTTTGATCTATCTATCTATCTATCTATCTATCTATCTATCTATCTATCATCTCTCTATCTCTCTATCTCTATTTTATTTTATTTTATTTTATTTTATTTTATTTTATTTTATTTTATTTTATTTTATTTATTTTATTTTATTTTATTTTATTTTATTTTATTTTATTTTATTATTTTATTTTATTTTACTTTATTTTATTTATATACTGCCCATCTTGCTATTAAGTGACTCTGTTTACTTTTTATCATTGATTTTGACCTCTTACCCTGGTTTCTCTTCAGGTTTACAAACTGACTGGGTCAGTTTTTGGGGAGATCAAATCTTGTGTATAGGCAGACAAGGGCTATTGCACATTTGCACATACATGGGTGGCAATTTTGTACAACAAGGAACTAGGTCAAAGTAGTATTTAATCCTCTCTAATAATCCTTTTTTACAACCATGTTTCCTTTTAACCAGAAAGAAACAGGCTCCCAGGAAGGAGGATTACCTGAATGGCTCAACAGGCCAATTCCTCCCTACATGAAATCTTTGGTGTCAGGTCTTTTGACCTTAGGTGTCATGTCAGGATTATCCTCAAATGTGAATAGCAATATCACTTAGACTTATATACTGTCCCATAGAGCTTTACAGCACTCTCTAAGCAGTTTAGATTCAGCATATTGCCCCCCAAAATCTGGGCCCTCATTTTACCAATCTCAGAAGGATGGAAGACTGAATCAATTTTGAGCAGGTCAGGATCAAACTCTTGGCAGTGGGCAGAGTCCTCCTGCAATGTTCCATTATTAACTACTGCGCCACCATGGACAAGAGAAAAGACTAATGCTTTTCAGGAAAGAAGAAACATTTTCTTTTACACTGTTAATTTTGGATACCTTCCTGGAATGCTTCTGAAGTAGCGATTCTCATCCTTAGGAATTTTAAGATGTGTGGACTTCAACTCCCAGAATTCCCCAGCCAGCATGGAGCCTTCTGGGAATTGAAGTCCACATAAATAGCTAAGGTTGAGAAACCCTGCTCTGAAGTTTCGTTCTGTTGAAAAATTTGGGAAAAATGAAACCAATTGATATATCTATGACAGTATATGGCTGGATTTTTATATTTTATTATGTTTATATTCTACTGGAATGGATTGTGGAAGCTGCACAGTCTAGAAGCATTAAATATTTTAAAAAATGTACATAGTGTAGTGGCTCCTAATTTAGTTGATTGCTTTTCACTGTCATAGCTTTGTTCCCAGGTCTTTGTATATGTCACTTGCTTGAAGTTAGACATAGTAATTTCCCCTTTTTTAGTTAGTGGTGAATGGATTCTTTCAATTATCCATCACAGATACCAGTTTCTATTGGAGCCATCAATTGAAATGCAAGAGCCTTGGTGGAGCAGTGGGCTAATGCCTCCTTAAGTAACCCCAACTGCCTGCAATTAGTGCAGGTTCGCATCCCACCAGGCTCAAGGTTGACTCAGCCTTCCATCCTTCCAAGGTAGGTAAAATGAGGACCCAGATTGTTGGGGGCAATTAAGCTGACTTTGTAATAATGCCGCTTGGGGTGTGTGTGTGTGTGTGAAAGCCCTAACAAGCAGGCATATACATAGAATGAAGGCTACTGCTAAGCTTGTAAGCCGCCCTGAGTCTTCGGAGAAGGGCGGGATATAAATGGAATTAAAATAAATAAATAAATAAATAAATAAATAAATAAATAAATAAATAAGTCACAAATTTATAGAAGTTATTTTTTATAGGACTATGAAGAGAGTGGGAGAGAGAATTAAATTCTCCGTCCTCATCCCCATGATGAAGTGGCTGCTCTGACTTAGATCCACAAATTATCCCATAAAAATATGTATAATTTGGCCCCTAAGGATGATAACATTCTTCCTTTCCCCACTTTCTCTGTCCCAGATGCCATGCTTAGGTTTTTATTAAGTTTTTTGTATTTATATATAACTTTAAATAAACACTTTTAAGAAATATTCTTTTAAACGTTATAGTTGAATGCTGCATGCTTTCTATATCTTTTTGGTGGAATTTTCTGGCTGTGCATAACCTATAGTTTCCAAGAATGGAAAAAAGTATGACCTTTTGAGAATACATTTTAGGGTGATGTCATTTCAGAGGTGCAGAAAGTATGATTTAGCATATTTCAGAGACTTACTGATATATAGATAACCTTTATTGTCTTTTTTTTTACTGTGGGCTCACTGGCACACATTAAAAATGAAATTCTGTTATCTGCTCTCAATACATAACACATGCTATATATACAACATACCCTTACATATAAATACATATAAATATTAACCACTGTTTTTGCCCTGAAACTAGGGTTTACTGGGGGGGGGGGCTTATATTAGGCCCACCCCCAAAAATCAAGTTGGGGCTTACTTTCTGGGGGGGAGCTTACTTTCGGGGAAACATGGTATATGCTGTGTCCTGGATAGAAGGGAGTGAACTGCCAATAATCTTTTCTGCCATTCTCACTACTCTCTGCACCGCCTTCCTGTCTGAAGCAGTGATGCTTCCAAACCAGACTGTATTGCAGTATGACAGGATGCTCGATTGTTCCTCTATATCAGTGGTGGTGAACCTATGGCACGCGTGCCAGAGGAGGCACTTGGAGCCCTCTCTATGGGCACATGCACCTCACTCTTTGGCTAAGATTTTGCAGGAAAAAAGCCATTTCTCAAGCCCTTTCCTAGCCAAAACAAGCCTCCGGAGAGATAGTGCTGTTTTCAGCTTTGAATTATATCAAATCTGACATCAGAAACAGACTAACAGACTAACAGACTAACAGAACTCGCTTGTGGAGTTCCTCAGGGGTCGGTCCTCTCGCCCCTCCTGTTCAACATCTATATGAAACCGCTGGGTGAGATCATTCGTGGTTTTGGAGTTGGGTATCATCAATATGCCGATGATACCCAACTTTTTATTTCAACCCCAAACCACCCCAGTGATGCCCTCGCTGTGATGTCCCATTGCCTGGAGGCGGTTCGGGTCTGGATGGGGAGGAACAGACTTCAACTCAACCCTGGCAAGACTGAGTGGCTGTACATTCCGGCATCCCGGGACATTCAAAACGTTCCATCTCTTTCTATGGGGGGTGAGCTCTTACCCCCCATGGATAGGGCTCGCAACCTGGGAGTCCTCCTAGATTCACGGCTCACCCTGGAAGATCATATAGTGGCCGTGACTAGGGGGGCTTTCGCCCAGGTTCGCCTGGTGTGCCAGTTGCGACCCTATCTGAACCGGGATGCCCTGTGTACGGTCACTCATGCGCTCGTGACCTCTCGCCTTGACTACTGTAATGCTCTCTACATGGGGCTTCCCTTGAAGACCACTCGGAGGCTCCAACTGGTACAGAATGCGGCCGCGAGAGTTGTCTTGGGAGTTTCCCGGTACTCCCATGTTACACCTTTGCTCCGCGAGCTGCATTGGTTACCAGTTGTCTTTCGGGTGAGGTTCAAGGTTTTGGTTACGATCTCTAAGTCCTTACATGGCATGGGTCCAGGATACCTCAGGGACCACCTGCTGCCGGCATCAACTCCCCTCCGCCCTGTGCGTTCCCACAGAGAAGGCCTCCTCAGGGTGCCGCCAGTCAAGGAATGCCGACTGGTGGCCCCCAGGGGGAGGGCCTTCTCTGTGGGCGCTCCGGCATTATGGAACCAACTGCCGGTGGAGCTCCGGACGGCATCAGACCTCTGAACTTTCCGTCGGGGCTTGAAGACCCACCTATTTGAAATGGCTGGTCTGGCCTGACAGGGGATTATGGGTTTTAATTCGTCGTTTTAGATTTGTATTACTGTTTTTAACTGGGCATGGGTTTAATCTTTTTTAATTTTTGTATTGTCTTTTTTATATATGCCCTGTGAACCGCCCTGAGTCCTTACCAAGGAGAAGGGCGGTATACAAATTAAATAAAACTTGAAACTTGACCTGAGTGCTGCATGTGTTGCTCCCAAACTTACAAAGTATAAGCCAAAGTTAGACAAATTATCAGCATGTATACAACAGCAAAAATCACATTCATTGTTCAAAAGTATGCCAAATGCAAACTTTTACCTTTCAGTAAAAAGTTGCTTGTATCATTGAAAGCTTTGTTATTGTGTTTTCTTTTAAGACAAAAGATGTTAATGTAGGAGTTGTTTTTTCTAAACTAAAACCTCAGTATTCAGATTAAATTGCCGTGTTAGCACTTTGCGATAAATAAGTAGGTTTGGGGTTGCAGTTTGGGCACTCGGTCTCTAAAAGGTTCACCATCACTGCTCTATAGAAAGTGGTAAGAACAGGGGAAGGAAGATGTACTTTGCTCATGCGATGCAGAAAAAGCAGGCATCTTGCTGCTGAGCAACCAAGCTAGCCTACTCGTTAGTTTTGTATCCAGAAATTTGATACTGATAACCATCTCCACAGGTGAATCATTAATACACAGAGAAGTGTGGCTGTGCCTGCCTTTTGTGAAATTGACAATGATCTCTTTAGTTTTTCCATTGTTTAAAACTAGGCCGTTTTTATTACACCAGTTCACTAAAATCTCTACCCCCTTGTGGTAAGCACCCTCATTGCCACCTTGAATAAGGCCTACTACTGTTTATCATCAACATACTTCACAATATGGTTGGTGGCAAACCTTGCACAACAGTCATGGGTCAACAAGGTGAACTACAGTGGACTTAGGATGCAACTCTGAGGAAAAAATGTGCTCAAGAAAACAGTGTTAGAAATATTAGTCCTGACTTGCACATACACATACATATACCTGATTCCATTTTTATTATTCTCAGAGCCCTGTCCTCTACACCAATAAATTGTAGGGTAAATCTTAAAATAGATTTAGTGAGAAGAGAAAAAGTGTTAAAAGTGGAAAATATCAATTACCTTTATCCACCTGGTATCTCTGATCTAACCATTTAGGGTAGCCCTCCTCTTCTCAACCATTGAGCATGGATCTGTAGAAATCTCTTGGCTTCTTGGCTAGGTTTAGAGTTCCCAATAAATTGCAAGAAACATTCTTCTGTGCACTAAAGTCTATGAGTGGAAAGGTAACAGAAAATATTTAAAAAGAGAATATTGCAATTAGGGTTTGATTAACATCAAAAACTGGCAGACATGTTTGCCGCTTTTTTCCATCAGCGGTTATGAAACTGTGAAAAGAAGATGATATAGATCCCTTGTTGCATAGCTAATACAGTTGTCCTTTTCAGATTTGGCAATGCATGCTCGATACTAAATCTTGTAAAAATCTGCAGCAAACTCTGATGCTGTATGATTTTGTCCTCAAATTCCACGAGATCATTCCTGCCCTTGGTCAATAGATGGCACTACATCCTACATTTTTGTTTTGTAGGGAGCAGCGAACCTGCTAGGAAATATTGGTTCACAGTCTAGGAGGTTTACGTCATTTTGTTCCAGTGCAGAGGAAGAGGGTCCCTCTTGGAGAGGTTTCCTCATAGCTATAGTTGGCAACATTAGAACCAAGGAACTGCCAGGTTGTGTAATTTCTATTTCAAGATCCTGTAAAGTTTCAACTGGAATTATCCATCAAACACCCAATGTTCTTTGGACGTGGTTTTTGTCTATGCACAGAAGGCTTAAGGAAACAGCCGCAATCTCTCTAGCTTTCTACGTTTGACAGGGGGGCTGGGGTAGGGGGGTGGGAAGCGGGCCTCGAGGATTTCAAACCCATTTCTTGAATTCCCGGCAGATATCCTTTCTAGCAATGAAAAATGTTCTGCTAAGGTGGGTGGAAACAAAATAGAGAGCTTTTCAAGAAAATCCCTTTATTTACTGAGGAAACGTATCTATTGCCTCACTCCGAAGGACTCTAGTCGTGTGTACAGATGCGGGTTATAACCAAAACAGGAACGCAATACAGCAATCAAGAGTAAGAAAACAAGCAATAACAATTGCATTCAGTTGCCAGTGACTTTCTGGAAAATTTAGGTTTTTAGAAGTCTCCAGAAGGCCAGGACAGTGGGACTTCTCCTCGCTGGAGGTTTGCCGAACCATTTGTCAGTTCATTTCCCCAACCTTTAAACATAGCAATGGCGGAAGATTACACGAAGGGTAAGGGGACAGGCTGTCGGCTGGCATCTCCTGGGCTGGACCTATCATCAGACAGAAATGAGAGGGGAGGCAGCCACCTGAAAGATCAGATGCTGAGAAGGCAAGCCCCCTCCCTCCGAAGAATTGCTGCTGCTTCTGCACTGCAGAAATTCTTCCCGTTTCAAAAAAAAAAAAAGACGAGAACCCGGAGCAATGGAACTCCAGCGACTGCTAGAGAGAAGAGGGCAGGAAAGGCGCCAAGACACCCCATCTTTCATCTCTGGGTGCAGATGTTGCCCTCCCGAACCTGCGGGGCTTCTCAGGAGTTTTTCGCTCAGGAGACAGACCCACAACCCTCACACGCAGTCTATTTTTATCCACCCGAACGAGCAGAATCCCTTCGCTGTGCTGACATCCAATTTAGTAAAGGATCCCTGCTGGCTCAGCACGTGAGGGGGAAACCGAAAGCCGGAGCTCCTTCCAATCGCCATAAATATTCATCTCCTTCAGGGTTGCTCGTTTTTTTTTTTTTTTTTTTGTTTTGCTTTATTGAGAAGCAAGCGGCCTGCCAGGGAACCGGCAAGGCTGGGAAACGACAAGATTTCTGCGGGTTTTTTTTCCGTAGGGAGAGGGCTGCAAATTCTCCTTGTTCTGATATTTCCTCTGGTCTTTCGAAGAAGGGGAAGGTTTTAAAACGCAGGTTCAGTTCCTCCATTCATTCAGAACCTGACCGTTGTTTTCCTGCACCGAAGAGTTGATGTTTATTAGACAATGGCTGCTGTTTTTAGTTTTGTAAAACACCCCCCCCCCAAAGTGCTTTGGATGGCACTTGTACAATGTAAATATTTTAACTGAATTCTTTTATTCTGAGAGCTACATTGCTGAGCTGAATGGCCGTTCTCCCTAGTAAGCATGCAAAATGTGTCAGCCCTAGTAATTGATACTGTGCATATTTTAATTCAAAGGAAGCTCTGTAGTGTAACTTAACAGCTGCATTAAAAGGCAAATAACCTTGCAACGGGCCTCACAAAACCTTAGCTGCAACCTTTGAATCCTTTTGAAAGTAGCCAGTGAACTTCTAAATTTTAACGTGACAAACTAGGAAATGTTCAAACGCTTATGCTATAATCCCCTTGATTTTATTCAACTTGATGTGAATTCAGATAGACAGAATGTTTCCCCTTGTTGTTCTTTATGCTGGTTCTGCCCATCCATGATAAATTCAATAGAAATGCTAATCCATGATAAATTCAATAGAACGGCCATAGAAATGCTCTGAATCTGCCAACATTTTAATAAAAGTATGCATAGAAATGAAATGTATCTCAATCCAAATCCTCTTAGAAGAATGCTGGGTTTCCTCCAATACATTGAGGATGAAAAATCCTGCCTAAGATGATGTGTGAAATCGCATGTATGGAGAAGAGCTTAAAGAAGAAAAGCAAGATGCTTATTTTATTCAAAAAATTTTAAAATAATAAATGATCTCAGAAATGCTCACCACACAATTCACCTGGGAAAATACTTCAGTTAGTTTACATTTAAAAGCATTTTAGGGCATGTACTGTATGAGGAACCTGTGAGTTGTTCAATTTCCATTAACATCAGTTATATTGGCCAGCAGTTGGGAGAATAGGATACATAATCACAATATCTGGCAGACTTGGTCTTCCCAACAAACCATGTTAAGCCAAAGAATGTTCACATAATTCTAACAAGTATTAAATTAAATGTTAATATGCACAACTAAAGCAGCATGGCCCTACAGGAAAGCAAAATATAGTAAATGCAGAGCAATTTTCCAGGCAACTGCCCATTTTTATTTTATAGAACCCACCATGGAGGACATGGAGGAAGGATAAATAGGCTTGCCCTGGGTCTGTGTCAAAATGGCTGGCAATATTTGCAATGAAAAGAAACTCCTCTGAATTGTCTTGGCTGCCCCATCCCGTTCCTTGCTATGGCACTGCAATTTCTTCCCACTTTGGGCACCCTACCCTACCTCTTCCACCCCATAGGTCAGTGCTGTCTCAGCTTCTGCCATTTCATAGTCTGGGTCAATCGCTGCTTCTATATTTAGCAGGAGCTGCTTCAGCAACATTGACTATTTATAAACCTCTCTGCCAGCCTCCCCTGAGCTCCCACCCTGTCTGAATACAAAATGAGGGGGCTCCGGGTTGCTGAGGAAGGAGGTGTGCGGCACAGAAGCACAGCGGTACAGCCGTACTGCACTGCAGCCTTGGTTGGTGGGGTTTGGAGAGGGAGTGAGAGAGACTGATTTATCTGCAGGCAACTGCTAACAGGCTTTCTAGATGCAGTAATGAAGGTGGTGGTTGAGGAAAATGGATCATGTGGAATTAACTAATTAATAGAGAGCAAAAGGCGACTCAACATAAAACTGCGTGGCGTAAATGGGGTCAGGGGGAGAGGCAGATGATGTTGGCAGGGAAATCCAAGGTTGTTGGAAGAAAGAGTGAGCCAGAAATGGAGCTTCTTCCTGGGTGCATGCAAACACAAACAGCCAATCTTCTGAATAACTTTCTGGGTTGCCTGATGCACTAAATTTAAGTGGATGCCAGATGAGGAAGTAGAAACTAACAGAACAGCTTCTTCCACTCTAGTGCCTACCAGGGACCAAACTCTCAGTGACCTGGCTGGCTGAGGATTCCTTAGAATTGTGGTTCCAATCTATCTCCATGGTGGCAAAGCTGTGATGAAAAAAGATAGCACTAGGGAACATGGTAAACTTTTTAGTCTAACCCAGGGGTAGGCAACCTTGGCTCTTTTATGACTCATGGACTTCAACTCCCAGAATTCCTGGGCCAGCCATGCTGGGTCATGAATTCTGAGAGTTGAAGTCCACGAGTCATAAAAGAGGCAAGATTGCCTACCCCTAGACTCTAACCTCATCTGGAACTGTACTTTTAGTCTGTTGTCACACTTTAAAAGAATTGCTCCTATCAAGGTAAGATAAAGCCAAAGAGTAATCAGGAGAATACTAGCTTAGCAACGGAAATCTCTAAGAAAGATAAGGCAGCTACAGTATTCTCTGCTACCGCAATGACACAAATGCAAAATGCTTTGCATGCTGTCCACATGGTGCTGTCCAAAGTCAGTGCTGGCTGGGAATTCTGGAAGCCAAAAATGAATTTGTTGTTGTTGTTAGCTGCAAAGTCGTGTCCGACTCATCGTGACCCTATGGACAATGTTCCTCCAGGCCTTCCTGACCTCTACCATCTTCTGGAGTCCATTTAAGCTCACGGCTACTGCTTCAGTGACTCCATCCAGCCACCTCATTCTCTGTCGTCCCCTTCTTCTATTGCCCTCAATCTTTCCCAGCATTAGGCTCTTCTCCAATGAGTCCTTCCTTCTCATTAGGTGGCCAAAATATTTGAGTTTTAGCTTCAGGATTTTGCCTCTAAAGAGCAGTCAGGGTTGATCTCCTCTAGGACTGACCGGTTTGATAGCCTTGCAGTCCAAGGGACTCACAGGAGTCTTCTCCAGCACCATAGTTCAAAGGCCTCAATTCTTTGGCGCTCAGCCTTTTTTATGGTCCAGTTTTCACTGCCATACATAGCAACTGGGAAGACCATAGCCTTGACTATACGCACTTTTGTTGACAGGGTGATGTCTCTGCTTTTTAGTGTGCTGTCTAGTTTTGCCATTGCTTTCCTCCCGAGGAGCAAGCGTCTTTTAATTTTTTGGCTACAGTCCCCATCTGCAGTGATCTTGGAGCCCAGGAAAATAAAATCTGTCACTACCTCCATTTCTTCCCCATCTATTTGCCAGGAATTGAGAGGGCCGGATGCCATGATCTTGGTTTTCTTAATGTTAAGTTTCAACCCAACTTTTGCACTCTCCTTCTTCACCCGCAACAAGAGGCTTTTTAGTTCTTCTTCACTTTCTGCCATTAGAGTGGTATCATCTGCATATCTTAAGTTGTTGATATTTCTTCCAGCAATCTTAATTCCAACTTTTGATTCCTCTAACCCTGCCTTTCTCATGATGTGCTCTGCATATAAGTTAAATAGGCAGGGCGACAGTATACAGCCTTGCTGGACTCCTTTCCCAATTTTGAACCAATCAGTGGTTCCGTGTCCCGTTCTCACTGTTACTTCTTGGCCCACATATAGGTTTCTCAAGAGACAAATAAGATGGTCTGGTACACCCCTCTCTTTAAGAACTTGCCACAGTTTGTTATGATCCACACAATCAAAGGCTTTAGCATAGTCAATGAAGCAGAAGTAGATCTGGAACTCTCTAGCTTTCTCCATGATCCAGCGTATGTTGGCAATTTGATCTCTATTTCCTCTGCCTCTTCGAAATCCTGCCTGTACTTCTGGTAGTTCTTAATCCACATACTACTGGAGTCTAGCTTGTGGGATTTTAAGCATAACTTTACTAGCATGAGAAATCAGTGCAATGGTGCAATAGTTTGAACATTCTTTGGCACTGCCTTTCTTTGGAATTGGAATGTAAACTGATCTTTTCCAATCCTGTGGCCACTGTTGAGTTTTCCAAATTTGCTGGCAAATTGAGTGTAGCACTTTTACTGCATCGTCTTTTAAGATTTTGAATAGCTCAGCTGGAATACTGTCGCCTCCACTAGCTTTGTTGTTGCTCAGTTTTTCTAAGGCCCACTTCAATTCACATTCCAGGATGTCTGGCTTGAGGTCAGTGACCACCTCATTGTGGTTATCAGGGACATTAAGCTCATTCTTGTATAGTTCTTCTGTGTAATTTTGCCACCTCTTCTTAATCTCTTCTGCTTCTGTTAGGTCCCTGCCATTTTGGTCCTTTATCATGCCCATTTTTGCATGAAACGTTCCCTTCATCTCTCCAATTTTCTTGAAGAGATCTCTGGTCCTCCCTATTCTATTGTTTTCTTCTATTTCTTTGCACTGTTCATTTAAGAAGGCATTCTTATCTCTTCTAGCTAGTCTCTGGAATTCTGCGTTCAATTGGGCGTATCTTTCTTTTTCTCCCTTGCGTTTCGCTTCCCTCCTTTCCTCAGCTATTTGCAAAGCTTCCTCAGACAGCCATTTTGCTTTCTTGCATTTCTTTTTCTTTGGGATGGTTTTGGTTGCTATCTCTTGTACAATGTTGCGAACCTCTGTCCATAGTTCTTCAGGCACTCTGTCTATCAGATCTAATTCCTTAAATTTATTTGTCACCTCTACTGTATATTCAACAGGGATATGATTTAGTTCATACCTGAGTGGCTTAGTGCTTTTCCCTACTTTTTTCAGTTTAAGCCAAAACTTTGCAATGAGAAGCTCATGGTCTGAGCCACAGTCAGCTCCTGGTCTTGTTTTTACTGACTGTATAGAGCTCCTCCATCTTTGGCTGCAGAGCATATAGTCAATCTGATTTCTGTGTTGACCATCTGGTGATGTCCATGTGTAGAGCCATCTCTTGGGTTGTCGGAAAAGAGTATTTGCTATGACCATCGTAGTCTCTTGACAAAATTCTATCAGCCTGTGCCCTGATTCATTTTGTACTCCAAGGCCAAACTTGCCTGTTATTGTGTTATCTTTTGGCTTCCTACTTTAGCATTCCAATCCCCCATGATGATAAGGATATTATTTTTTAGTGTTAGTTCTATAAGGTGCTGTAGGGCATCACAGAACTGGTCAATTTCATCCTCTTCAGCACCGGTGGTTGGGGCATAGACTTGGACTACTGTGATATTGAATGGTTTGCCTTGGATTCGAACTGAGATCATTCTGTCATTTTGAGGACTGTATCCCAGTATTGCTTTTCCTACTCTTTTATTGACTATGAAGGCTACTCCATTTCTTCTGAGGGATTCTTGCCCGCAGTAGTATACCTGATGGTCATCTGAATTAAATTCACCCATTCCTATCCATTTTAGTTCGCTGATTCCTAAAATGTTGATGTTCAGTCTTGTCATCTCTTGTTTGACCACATCCAGCTTTCCTTGATTCATGGATCTCACATTCCAGGTTCCTATGGAGAAAAAATCTTTACAGCATCGGACTTTCCTTTTACCACCAGACACATCCACAGCTGAGTGTCCTTTCGGCTTTGGCCCAGTCGCTTCATTCTTTCTGGCACTACTAGTACTAGTCCTCTGCTCTTCCCCAGTAGCATATTGGATGCCTTCCGACCTGAGGGGCTCATCTTCCAGCGTCATATCATTTTGCCTTTTGGTACTGTCCATAGGGTTTTCATGGCAAAGATACTGGAGTGGGTTGCCATTTCCTTCTCCAGTGGATCACGTTTTGTCAGAACTCTCTGCTATGACCTTTCCGTCTTGGGTGGCCCTGTACGGCATAGCTCATAGCTTCATTGAATTACGCAAGCCCCTTCGCCACGATAAGGCAGTAATCCATGAATGGGCAAAAATGAATACACACAGCTTAAAGATGGCTGCTTGGCCTTAGTTTAAACACAGGGAAAATGGAGGCTTTTTCATCAAGAGCACGTTCTCCCTATGTCAGGCTGGAGAGTGTATTTAGCACAAAATAAATGGGAGAGGGAACAAAAATTCAATTTTGATAATGCTCACTATATGTTTTGTATTTTTGTTATCACCTACTGGGATGTTTTACATAACTATTATATGCCATCAGTGTGACAACTACCTCTCATATGGAATACACAATATATGCTCAAACCCATTTCCTTATTGCTATTTTTTTTTAAAAAAACATTATTTCCCAGATTGTTTTTATGATAGACCTTAGGACAACTATAGTTTCCATGTGTTACTAGAAGAAAGAGAAAGTTAAACAAGGAAAAAAAAACCCTGGAACTTTTCTGATGTGAAACTAAGGGATTATGAAATTTATTCTAGTGTGTTTCCAAATAAGATCCAGAGGTAATTAATTACAGAAAGAAAATAGCCATCTGGAGAAATCAAGGATCTATTCCCGTTAAAATCTGCTTTAGGTGCACATCATAGGAGGAATAGGTTGAAAAGTAGACTTAAAAATCTAGAAAGACAAACAATCAGAACTACCACAACAAAAACACATAATTAGCATTCTTATTTTTGCCACAGTTATCAGTGTGGGCCTCATAATTATATTTTAAATACAATGACTATTGTATGCCATTGCGGGTCATCTTAAGTGATCCTAATCGGGATTGTTGATAAATAAAGCAATCATTAAGTGAAATATCATGTGACCACCTCACTTAATGATAGCAGTTCCAGCAATCCTGGTGGTGATTGTTCAGCAGATCACAGTCATTAAGTGAGCCATTAGGTGACCATGACTTCCAACTTCCTGCTTTCTTCCATATTGCCCTTTCTGTTTGAAGCCATCTGAGAAAGTTGCAAATGGTAATTATAAGACATGAGTTGCTGCAACAGTGATAAATTGGGAATGTGGGGAGTCATAAGTGTGAAGACTGATCACACTTTTTCAGTGCTATCATAATGTTGAACAGTGGCTAAACAAATGGCTGTTAAGTGAAGACTACCAGTATTTGTCATTTTATTTGGGGAACATATTGTTGTTGCAGGATCTCATATATTCAGAACTGATCATATTCTACAGTTATACTTTCATTGTAATATACAAGTTCCTCTCTACCTTTTTTGGACAATTTGATACTAACAGAATAGCAGAGTTGGAAGGAACCTTGGGGATCTTCTAGTCCAACCCCTGCTTAAGCAGGAAACCCTACTATTACTGTTAAAGACAAGATGTGAGGGATGAAACTATCTGATACTCATTTCCTTGATGGAGACTGTGCATTACAAAGTATATAAAATAGCAGAAAGATAAATCTGTTCCCTAGGCCAGGATCTGAACTATGCATCCCTGGAGCAGGCAGCTCCTAGGAATGTATTAGTGAAAACTGTATGTTCTCACACTTCTATCACACAGGAACCAAGAGCCAGTGGAGGCCTCCCTAAAACAACTTCATAGCAAAGAAGAGATTATCCAAAAAAAACCAAGGCAGAGTTAAAACAGCTGAAAGGCAGCACTCTGTGGCTTCATCCACTGGCAAATCACCAAAATCCATCAGTAATAATTCAGACAATAATATCAGGAAGAAATCTAAATGCCACCTTATAGGTTGCCAATGTGTTTTGTTAGTGAAGGACCGAACTCCAATTTCCCTTTTCTTTCTCTGTATCTATCTTTTATTGATGTGGGCTGCTTTGGGGGATAATAGTGTGAAAAGCCAGATCAAAATATGATGATATTCCTCATATTCTTTAGGGAAGACGTGGAAATTAGATACGATCAAATTTTTGATAAGTATTGAGTACTGATGCATTTTAAATAACCTTTCGAGATGTGTGTCTCCTGCCTCTGAGTTTCAGTCCCTTAGTCCTCTAGTGAAGAGCTTGAAAAGAAGAGACCTCTTGAAAACTCTGAAGATCTGGTTTTTTTCCCCTGTTTTCGAAGTAAGCCCCACTTTGATATTGATCCTATTGTGGATGTTTTTGCAGGAACAAAGAAAGAGGCTCTAAGATAACGGATTAATATTGTATAAACTAAGATGTTTAGCAATTCCCAATATGGATTGATGGAATTGCAGATCAGATGGCAGATCCTCCCTAAACCTAGCACAATTCTTCTCTGTTGGAAGATCCCTAAATATGTCATAAAGTCTGATTGGCACTATCCAAAGCATTGTATTGTTCTGGGTTCTATCTGTCCCCAAGATGTAAATAAATCCACTGCCAAACCAATTTGCTTGGGAGCTGGAAGTTCCATCTTGTCTGTTGTCTAAGGCAGACCTTCATAATAGTTCTGTCCTGTGCATGGTTATTTTGCTCTGTCTTATAATTTTTTATAGTTCAATGAGGCAACAAAAATGGTAAAGAGTCTTAAACACTGCATGATGACTTCTTTAAAAGCTCCTTAAGACCTGGCATAATATTGCTATGTACTTTTGCTTTTGTGCCCCCATTAATCCTTTTGCACTCTAGAAGTTGCTTAAAAAATGACCATCAAAATATTAAGAGGAAATGTAAACTTGCATCAGCTTAAAAGAATAATGAGATTTTCTCCTTCTCTTTCCTGGCATTCTACTTTTGGATCCTAAATGTTTAGAAGAGACCTTTTCTCTCGATTTCCGGATCCATTGTGTCCTTTTTACAACTGCATCCAGCATGGAAAGATCATTGTATTTTCATGAGAGGAACAGACATATTCATAATCCTCTTGGAGAACTAGTCCATGAGAACAGGCTGACTCCCTATGAAAGAAAAACACTGAGGACATTCCAAGAAAGTGTCAAGGGAGAAGTTGCTTTTTCCTTATCTTCATGAGAAAAGGAAGTTTTCAGACCTGACCTATGACTCACCAAGTCAAGTGGAGTCCCTTAGCCACATGTAACCACAATGCCCACCAGGTCTTGCCATTGGCCTTTTTTTTCTAAGGTTGATTAGACCTGAAGTCCAGACACCTGAGTTACTTATTTTTATATACTGTACTAGTGTTTTTGTCTGGCATAGTAGACACTATGGCTGAATTTCAGTACCATATTTAGTCATAATTAGGTGAAGAGGCATAGAGCATGTTTTCACAACAAGCTTAAATCTAGTTTAGTATTAAACATCAATAAATATAATACCTCTCTGTTGCACAGTAGATGACTTAGCCAATGTTGCCATTTTTATATTGGCTACCATTCCATCATTCCTGGTATGGTTGCCATTAAAAAGGAATAATTAAAAACAAACAAATATGACAGCCTTATCATGAGTCAAGTGACTTGGTTTTTAGACCTTTATCCCACTTTTACTTTATACAACTTGTGTTACCTCCTATTTTTCCGCAACTATTCTATGAGGTAGGTTGGAATTACTGGCCCAAAGTCACCCCAGCTGGTTTTCATGCCTAAGGGAAGATTAGAAATAAGAGTCTCTTGATTTCTAATCTAGCATCTGAACCCAAACTGGCTCTTGTGGAGATGCAAAATGCCACATGATGCAATAACATGAGTAAATAACAAAAGAACACATCATGAGGGCATATTGTATTGAAAGTTGTTTGCCTTGACCTCAGTTTAACACATGGCTTGGATATGAATATTACATTAGACCTAACCACATTATGGAATAATGTATTGAACAGATCAGTTCACAGTGGGACAAAGACATAAGAAATGATCTACAAACATAATTCTCTGAATTCATATACCACACTAAGATGAAACAAATCACATTATAGTTGGCATGGTGTGTAGCTAGGACCTGTGTGGGGAAACTTCAACTAGCATTTTTTTTCATAAGGAAGAGCTCTCTTTTCCCACCTAGAAATTTACATTTTAAGTTAAAAACAAAACTGCTGAAAATTAGAAATTGGACTATCTAAGAGGCCTTCTTGGCCTTAGAAATGGACTAAGGGCTGAATCCAAACCTTGGTTCAATTATTGCTTGCTGCTGATGTAACACTTCAAATGCCATAAAGCAAAGGAGGAATAAGGAAACAGCAGACCAGTCCTGGCCACAAAGCCACTTGGGCAATGTGCTGCAGAAGGAAGTGCTCAGTCAATGTCACTGCAGTTGTACTGATGCAACTGGTTGTCAGAAGTTTCTTCAACAAATGCCTCTTAATTATAGCTCTTCCTTTAGAAAATTCATCTTGGGATGTCCTGGAGAATGATTTTAATTAATACTGCACTGAAGTTTAAAACTAGCTTTATCCTGTAGATCCTGCCTTTCTGGCAAGTGCAATCAGTTCAGATCAATACTATTCTGCTTGCTCCATCATTAGATAAAGTTGTTTGACTGGTGTTAACATGTTAAAATACAGTATTTAAGTTTAGTGGGGTTGTGCAGTGAGCCATAACACATAGTTGTGGTTGATTGATTGTAGACTGCTGGCTCCTGCATGAGGCAAACTGTGCTGTGATTGGCTGCTGTGGGTGTGGAGGGGCAGTTTCCCTTTTTTCCTGCCTTTTTTCCTGGGTGTGCTCTGGGTGCTCTTTAGTTTATCTTATGATGCTCCGCTGGGTTGATTTATCTAATGATGCTCCTGTTTGCCGGACTATATTATTTGCTGCAAATATATTTATTTATATAAAACTATAGGTTTGTGTCAGAGAGTCTCACTTCATTTGAACACCTGCTGTGTGATTTCCTGAGAGGTTATGGGCCCAGAAGTGCCCTGAAGGGCCAGTAGTATTTTTCTGAGGTAAAAGTTTCTTCATGAGCCTGAGGGAGATTGAAGACTATTGGCTTGTAAAGATAGCACAAGGCTATCTGAATGAGATAAGGATTTGCTATGGCTCCTCTTAATGAGACCAATTATGTCTCATGGAGCCTATAGTTGGAGTTGTTTTCTGTGGAGGGAGGATTTGTAGACAGTTGTAAACAATCATCCAGCAGATCTCAATAAGGAGGGGAGGGGCAAAGACAAAAAGAAAAAGCATTAGCTAGCATAATTTTGTGCTTGGAAGATAGTCAGGTAATACATGTGCATGGGCTCACATCTGCTAGAGAATGCTGGCTGACCTTACATAGAATTTATGTAAGAGACACTATAAGCAGCAAAGTAACTCTCAACAGAAAACTTTACAGGGCAAGGCTACAGTCTGGAGAAAGTGTGTCAGATCACCTCCAGTTCATGAGGAAAACCGTTCCTTGAATTAGAAGACCAAGATGTGCTTTCAGAAGCACATAAAGTGTATGTTGTTCTTAGTTCCCTTGATGATGCTTGGGACATGTTAGTAACAAGCCTTGAGTCCATGAATGAATGTGATTTAACTATGAGCTATGTAACTGGGAGGCTTTTGGAAGAAGAACAGAAAAAACTAGAGAGGGGTGATAGTAATTTGCAACTCATTCAGAAAGGAGCTGCATACCAGAGAGATAACAAGGTGGGAGAGAAAGTCTGTATAGTAAAACACTGCTTTACATATGGATCTATTCAGCATATCCAGAGAAATTGCCCAGTAAGAAGATTAAATGATGCAAGCAGGAGAAAGAAAGCACTAAGACAGAAGAAGGAAGACACAGAGATTTCTGTGGTGACAGTAACCAGCAAAGACACTAAAGACATTTAGTTATTGGACAGTGGGGCAAGTGAACATATGGTAAATAACCCAACACTTTTTTCCCAGTCTGGGACCAGTTACCCAGTAAACTGGTGAAATGGTAATCATTCTTTTGTATAGGGGCAAGGAACAGAATATGTACCATGTATTGGTAAATCATTTGATAAGGCTTTATGTGTGCCAGATTTAGATCACAATTTGCTGAGTGTGTCTTGCTTGGACAATGAAGGGTATGAGGTAATTTTTGCCAAGGGTACATGAAAGGTCATAAAGAATAACAGGGTATGTACACAAGGTTTGAAACTGAACAATTTATATGTTTTCAACAAATGAAACTGGTAGTGCGCAGACAATCTTTTCTAGTGAACCAAAATATAATGGGTGTGCACATTTATTACACAGAAGACTGGGTCATGCAAGCTTTAAAGTATTGCAGAAAATGCCTGACCTGGCTGTAGGTTTGAATGTAAAAGATTGTAACAAGTATTGTGCTGTTTGCAATAAGACAAAACCAAAAGTCAGCAAAAAACCCGAAAGGAAATCTGACAGGATTTTTCAGTTAGTACATGCTGATTTAATTGGCCTTCTATCCCCTCAATGGGAGGGCCCAAATTTGCTTTGATAATTGTTGACGATTTCTCAAAATATGGATTATATTATTTACTAAAAAGCAAAACAGAAGTGTTTCAACAATTTAAGCAGTGAGTAATGTTTATAAAGGGGAGGTATAATCAATGTATATGTCAGCTACAAACAGACAGAGGTACAGAGTTCATAACTAACATATTTCAGCCGTGGCTGAGAAAGAAAGCATAATATGTAGAACAGGGCTTTTCAACCTTTTCACCCATTGTACCACTTTTAGGATATGGCAACATCTGAGTACCACCAGTCACCTTGCAAGGTGTCAAAAACCTGATGACCAAAAAAAAAAAAGAAAAGGAAAAAAGTGATGAAGCACAGGTAGTCCTCAACTTACAACAGTTCACTTAGTGACTGTTCAAAGTTATAATGGCATTGAAAAAAGTGCTCCCCAAGCCAAAGCCAAGCAAGATACCTGCCTGCCTGCATGGCAGCGCTCATCCTCCTGTCCGAGGTTTTCATTGTTGTGAGCATTTCTGTTGAGGATTGGCAGAGGGGGTGGGGTGGGGGGGTGTTTGGTTTTTATTTCCCCCCCTCTGCTGGGTGATTGCAGCAGGTTTTGGACACTTCACAGGACCCTGGGACACTGTGATCATAATAAATATGAATCAGTTGCCAAGCATCTGAATGTAAATCACAAGACCCTGGAGATGCTGCAACATTTCAGCTGATCGGCGCTTCTTCTGGGCTCAGAAGTGCCAGGATCAGCGCTGAGCTCCAGCTGGAGCCTGGCACTGATCCTGGTTCTTCTGCTGAGCCCTGACAGCCCTGCACCACCAGTCATCTCTCACTCAGGCTTGTTCAGTTCATTCCCCTCCCCTGCTACCACTTTTCTAAGATGGTCATGTACCACCTGCCAGGTGCCAATGTACCACACGTGGTACCTGTACCACTGGTTGAAAAGCCCTGATGTAGAAAGATGAACCCCTACAGTCGGGCACAGAATGGAGTTGCTGAATGAAGAAATGGTGTTACAGACTATGAAAGATGCATTACTAGCAGATGCAGGAATGAGTAAGCTGTATTTGGATGAAACAATTTTAACTGCCGATTATTTGGTCAATAGATTAAGGAGTTCAGCAATTAATCAAACTCCATATTACATACTGTATAAAAGACAACTGTCTTTGGCACATTTAAGAATGTTTGGCAGCAGTGCATGGGTGCACATTTCCAAAACAATTAGGAGCAAAGGACAGCCAAAGGCAAGGAAATTGAAATTTATAGGTTATTAATCATGCTCAAAGGCATATCAATTTACAGATAGTCACAAAAATGTTATTATCTTACGTTCTGCAAATTTTTATGAACATGAGAATTGGGAAAAGGTACAGAGCAATACTGAAATTTTAATGCCTATTAGAAGTCTCCAATGAATGAACATTTGCAATGGCATGTTAAACAGGAATCTGAGAATAGCTTAGGGTCTCAGTATAGATCAGAGAAATGTTTAGAAAGTGAGATTCCAGTGAAACAAGAACAGTTTATTCCAAGGAGGTCTGAAAGAGTAATCAAAGGTGTCCCTATAGAAAGATTCACAGTTGATGTGGTAAAAGTATGTAACATTTTTATGGGTCTCAAAATTACCAAGAAGTATTGAATTTGCTTATGACAGAAGAAATGTAAAGAGTTTAAGGAGAAATAAAGAACTATTTAGGAATAGAAATAAAGAAAGTAAAGAAGAAGGGAATGTTCTAAGTCAAAAGAAGAAAATGTACAATTGTTAAAGGATTTGGTTATTGAAGTGAAAGAAGCTATGCCAGTACTTGAAGATAATATAAAATGTATAGAAATGACAACAGGTGAGAGAATAAAAAACTAGAAGCAAACATGTTGATATAAAATATTGTAATGGCAATGAAGCAGTGAAAGAAAATGTAATAGACCTAATTTATCATCCATCAGAAGATAATTTGGCTAATTTCATGACAAAGCCATTGAGTATACAGAAATACAAGGATCTTGTGAAACAACTTGGTTTAAATGCTGTCCACTATAAATTGGAGGGGTGTTAAGATATTTAAATTTAGTAGCTGGAGCAGTGTGGTTGTGCAGTGAACCAGAACACATAGTTGTGGTTGATTGGTTGTAGATTGCCAGCTCCTGCATGAGGCACTCTGTGCTGTGATTGGTTGCCGTGGGTGTGGAGGGGCTTTTTCCCCATCTTTTTTTCCCCCTATGAGTGGTTTGTGTGCTCTTTAATTTACCTCATAATGCTCCTGCTGTGTTGATTTACCTGGCAATGATCCTGTTTGCCTATCTTGTTTGCTGTAAATATATTTATTTATATAGAACTACAACTTTGTGTCAAAGTCTCTGATTTCATTTAGACACCTGCTGCACAATTCCTTGACATAACACATTGGAGGCTGTTCACTTTATAGACCTGCTGAAAGTAAAGCTATCTGCTAATGAGAGAACAGTGACTTTTCTCTTTGAAAGCTGAAGAACCAGAAAGCTTCAGGCTTCTTTATGTTTCAATATCATAATAACACAGGGGGAGAGAGAAAGAATTGGTTTTTCTGAAGTCAGGTTCCTGGTTCAACTTCAGTTTATAGGTAACTGCAGGGCTTTTTTTCTCATAGAACGCTCAGAACGGAGTTCCGGCACCTTTTTTGGATGGAACCTTGTAGGGTAGGCAAGGCGGGTTGTATGACATGTGTGAGTTCCGGCACCTTTTTCTTTCACAAAAAAAGCACTGGGTAACTGTATCAATACAAAGTGAGAATTGCATCGTTCCCAAAGCAAAACTGGTTCCATCATTACTTATGGGAGACTAGGGAGGCTTTGCACTGAGGAGAGTTCTGGTGGAGTGGGGAGAAGATCTCTGAACTGGTTTGTTGTGCTGCTTTCATTCCTTTCAGTTTGACTTCCCATTGCTTTACATTGTGGTTGCCAGTGGTGTAGCGTGGGGGGTGCAGGGGGGGCCGGCCGCACCGGCCGCAACATCTGGGGGGGCGCGCTCGCACTGAGCTGCTCAGGGAGCCCCAAGGGCTGCACAGAGTTGGCTTGGCTCCGCTCTCGAGCTGCTCTTTCTTGCAAAGTGAAATGAGTCCGGCAGGTGAGATGGGCGGCCACATAAACTGAATAAAATAAATAGAAGCGGCCAACTCTCCGCCCAGGCTCAGGCCAACCGCAAGTGCCCCACAGGCGCCCTGGCAGGTTTGGCCGAGCGAAGACGGACCCGCTGGCCGGCCGGCCTAGCTTCGTGCGCATGCGTGGCTTTATTTAGCGGGGCTCACGTGCGAGCTTGAATGCAGCGGCTCTTGCAGGTCGGAGCCCCGCCCAGCCGCCCCCTTAGAGGGACCCGGAAGCATCCCGCATGCGCGCGACTCTTCTTGGAAAGTCTACGCTGCTGCAGGGCGCGTCTTTTCAGCAGTGCCGTGACGTCACCACCCGCCCGCCCCTCTATTTCTGCTTCCGGTTGCCTTGCCCCGGGTGCTGACAACCCACGCTACGCCACTGGTGGTTGCTGGAGAGTGGAAATTGGGAGAGGGTATTTATTTATTGAAAAGATATGTATATGGCCATCCCCCTTAAGCAATCCTGATGGGGCTCGTGATAACACATTTGAACTTATGACCTTCAAGCACAGAATTATCAGAGATTGGACCAGACTGTGACAATGATTTGTTATCCTCTCTTGTTTGAACTGAGCTGGCCCCCCTCCCAGCTCCTTTTTTCAAGCAAGCAAGCTTTATTTAATACTGTGCCTCTTTCATGCTGCACCAGTTCTGTCTCCCAAGTCTCAGCTCGGTGCAGAAACATCTGAGCATCTCGGGAACCCCATGTGTTTCCCTGTTGCTTGGTAACCAGGGATTTTTCAAGAGACATGAATTAAGCTTTTCATCCTGCTTTCTCATGATTTTGCTCCTTCCACAAGCCCAAGCACTCCCCTCCCTGTGTATATTTGTACACATGCAAGCATGCGCGTGCGCATATATGCATGTACACACACACACACACACACACACACACACACACACACCAGCAGCACCAGAAAGGGCAGCCACGTTCTAAAAATAGCTCCTGGTGGGAAAGTACAGAGTGCCTGAATGGAGGGAAATCCTAATGAGGTTTTGGAAAGGAAACACCTGGGGCTGCCATAGCTGCAAATGCAGTAGCAGTTAAAAATACATTGGCAGTATATAATCTGAACTCTTTGAGGGAGAGATGGTGCTGTTGGTGGGCAAAGAATAATGGGCTGTAATTCTAGACAAGCCATTTTCATTACCTTTCCAAGTTTAGAGCTATAAAATCCTGAGATTACTGATCTCTGAACAAGCCATCTGCTTGCATGTGAAATAGCTCACCTGGGATGTTCGTTCAAGTGTGTCCATCTTCAAAGATAACGACAAGGTGAACATGATCTACTTAGTGGACTGCATACAACCCTGAACCCCAGTTAAAGGCACTAGAATCCCAGATCATGTGGCTAAAATTCAGTGGGTGAACTACTGATTTGAAGCAGGGCATCACTTTTCATGTTTTTAAATCTGGAGGCATGGCATACCTATTTTGCAGCTCTCAAAAACAAAACAACCTCACTGCTTCAGCCTTATCTTCCCCGGTGCTATAAATCTGCTACCTTTGGAAGCAGAAAGAGAAAGAGAAGAAAGTGTCACTTGTGGCCATAAAAAATACTGGCCATGCTTGCTCACAAGGGTCCTCATACTGGTTACTAATAATCATGCTGCTGGTATCTATTTATTTTTAGAGTACAAGAAACTATTGCATTCCTCCAAGTTTTCATTCAATAATACCATGATTCTGTTTTAATCATGCCACTGCTAATTTGTTTCCAGGTGGCTTTATAAGCCAGAGTTACCTTAAAAGCATTTTGACTTTTTTTTTTTACTGCTGCCTTATTTCAAAATTCTGTGCCAGAAAAACTCCTGACGTTTTGGAATTTTGAGCCACCCTCTCAGTTGAAAAATAAATCCGCAGTGGTTCTTTTAAATTGTAAGCATGAAAGAGAATTCTGTAAGATGGTAACAAGAGGTTTTGGAAAACAGGTGCCGACCACAGCCTTTCTGCAGACATTGACATTCTCTCTTTTATTTCCCATTATTTATTTATTTAGGTGTCAAGTTCAGTTCCTCTTTATTGAGGCATGATCCCAGCCAGCTGCCCAGTAAATAGGTTATTGTCTCAATACAGCCAAAGGGCAGACAAATATACCAGGCTTACACTGCAGTTTCAAAAATGTAGAAAAGAGATTGGATTAGTATATTCCAGTGTACTCTGGTTGCTTAGCATTAGTTCTCGGTATGAAATTCAGGGAGACCAAGGTAGCTTGTTATTGTGAAGCTTATTTTTATCTCAGAATTTGAGGGTTGGGGCTGTCTAATTAATCTAGAAACAGGGGCATATGCCACTTATAGGCATTTCCTATAAAGTGTGGCAAGAGCCACTAAGTCAGGTATCTTTAAAAGGGATTTTAAAATTCATGGAAGCCAGATTTATCCATTGCAATCTGCTCTCTCCAAGGCCTTTCTGTAAGCATCAGGAATAAGAATCAAAAAAGCCTAGGGTGTTCAAGAACTGAATGTGGATTTCCCAGCAGCATTTTTTCAGTGGATTCTTTGTTCTGGCCAATGTGGGGTTGAAGATGTCATATTTAGGACTATCAGATTTGGGCTGCAAAAATTTGGATGACCAGTTTGGTACTATCCCAATCCAAGCAGGTATTTGTAGAATCTTTACTAGAAGCCAAACATTTAGCAATGTTTAGCAATCAGAACTAAGTGCAAAGATGTAAGTGTAAAACAAAAATAAATACTTCTAAGCTGAAAAAATATGTTTGAAGCAAATAAATCTTCTCAAAAATCCATTCTCATTACTTCCAATTTTTTAATATTTTGCTCTAGAGTAATTTTAGGAGAAAGAATGAATCATTTTGTTTTCCTGTTCTGTAACAATTAGAGCCAAATAGTTTTAACAGTCTTCTGCAAAATCAGGTGGATCTGTTGATTCATATCTTCTTTAGTTCTGCTCATTCCTATCAAGGTAAACTTGGAATTGCTTATAAATTTCTTATAAGGATTAGTTTAAGAATTTCAGACATCCATCTTTCTTCTGACTTGGAAGTCTTATTTCTATCTAATTCCTGTGATGGCTGTGTATAATTCCTTGTAAGGGGTGGAAAACTTTCTGCGTGTGAGGCAGGTCATCTTTCTAGTGAATTTGTATTTTCTAAGACTGATTTCTTAGTTCCCAAAGGCTAAAGGGAAGATCATGGTCAGTGTTTTCTGTTCTAATTAGAATATTCTCGTTTACTCAGTGAACTTGGATTTGTTCTTGCTTTGTGAATATCTTGCTGAGCCTGTCTTGATTCCATAGGATGTCATTAAAGAGGGAGAAGGATACACTCTCGGCCATTCATGGTAGGATAATGGTAGGAAATAGTTTTGGGGGGTTAGCAAACAATTGCTGCTTGGATCTTGCTGACCCCTGGAGGTTTTTCATAGACCCTACACTCGCCCTTCACACTTTCTATTGCTCACTGAACCTGGGATGAAGGTTGGTTGATTGCCTTCCTTCCTCTCTTTAAACCATTACATTGGAAAGCTGTCTCCTAAGTGCAACTGTGGCTAACTTTTATTTGAACTCTACAAAAAGTCTCTTTTCCTTATTCAGTATTGTGATTGTTCAATGGCATTGTTTGTTGTAATCTGCTCTGGCTCTTTTATCCAAAGAATTCAACCTGGGATGAACAGCAAAGCCATTTTCCTTTGCTTGCCACCTGTCCTAGCAACCTTTCGGTTGCCTCTGATACCTGCCTATGTAAATGATTGTAACAGTACTGGCTTGATGGCACCTGGCACATTTTATTGTAGGAGGCCTCTGTACAGCAAAAAGTGACCATTCCAGACTTGGTATGATGATACTTTTCTATTGAAGTGGCTTATACCAGCGTTTCCCAACCTTAGGAACTTGAAGATGCGTGGACTTCAACTCCCAGAATTCCCCAGCCAGCTATGCTGGCTAGGGAATTCTGGGAGTTGAAGTCCACGCATCTTCAAGTTCCTAAGGTTGGGAAACGCTGGCTTATACTGATGAAATCATATGTGAAATGCTGAAGACAATTCTAGAAAGTTATTTCAGGATCACCTTCAGATTAGTAAAAATTTATCTAGCTACAGGTAGACCTCAATTTACAATAGTTCATTTAGTGATTGTTCAAAGTTACAATGGCACTGGAAAAAGTGACTTGTGACCATTTTTCATACTTGCGACTGTAGTAGCATCCCCATGGTCATGTGACCAAAATTCAGATGCTTGGCAACTGGCTCATATTTACAATAATTGCAGTGTCCTGGGATCATGTGATCACATTTTGCCACATTCTGACAAGCAAAGTCAATGGAGAAGCCAGATTCACTTCAGAATCATGTTACTAAGTTAACAACATCAGTGATTCACTTAAAAATGTGGTAAAATGGGGCAAAACTCACTTAACTACTTTTCACATAGCAACATACATTTTTGTGCTTGTAAGTTGAGGGCTTCTTCCTCAATGTTGATGGTCTTCTGTAATGTATTGGGCTTTGTTTTACTGAGTGTATCACGTGGGTCTTGACTGCTGGAAGGTTGCTTAAGCAGGGAGCTGGCTAATGGCTCCCAGCTCCTCAGACAACCCATCTCCAGCGCTGCCATTGGTTGCTTCTTGGGCGGCAATAGGTTGCTTTAAACCTATTGGCCGCCACCTAGAGGCCAAGGTATAAATAGCTGCATTCGTAGCCCTGTTCCCTAGTTCGGTCCCTGCAAACAAATAAAGAATGTTCCTGACTGAATTCACTCGTCTCGTCTCTTCTCTCAAGCAACGAACCCAGTACACAATACTGGCGATGAAGGTGGGATCCTGCTCCTTCAACAGAGCTGAGAGTCAATAGGGGAGAGGCTGGAACGTGCCTGGCAGGAAAGCAATTCCTGCCCCCTACGGTTGGCCTAGCACAGCCACTCTAGCGACCACGAGCCTTGAGGATTAGTCCCAGGGCACACGGAGGAGCGGGACAAGAAGACAACGAGCCCCAGCTGCGAAGACCAACCCGAAATGGTGAAGCTCAGAAAGCTGGAAGAATTTGACATACTTCACCCAGAAAGATGGTCTTCGTATCTATCCAGGGTCGAGAACTACCTCTGAGCCAACCAAGTTGCCGAGGATGGCCTGAAGGCCGCTATGCTCCTGTATGTTTGTGGCCCAGCCACATTCGACATTGCAGAGAACTTGTTTGCGCCAATGCCATTCGAGTCTGTAATGTTCACAGACTTGAAGAAACGGCTCAGCGACCACTTCCAACCCAAGCTGTCAGTAATCGCTTGGCGCCATGTGTTCGAACAGAGGGTTCAACAGCCGGATGAAACAGCGTCTGAATTCATCGTGGCGTTGAGGCAGGCCACATGCCTGTGCCAGTTTTCTGACATAGAGGAGAGGCTCTGGGACCGGCTCGTCTGTGGCCTCCAGAATCGAGAGTTGCAACAAGCCTTGGTGGAGCAGTGGGCTAATGCCTCCTTAAGTAACACCAGCTGCCTGCAATTAGTGCAGGTTCGCATCCCACCAGGCTCAAGGTTGACTCAGCCTTCCATCCTTCCGAGGTAGGTAAAATGAGGACCCAGATTGTTGGGGGCAATTAAGCTGACTTTGTAATAATGCCGCTTGGGGTGTGTGTGAAAGCCCTAATAAGCAGGCATATACATAGAATGAAGGCTACTGCTAAGCTTGTAAGCCGCCCTGAGTCTTCGGAGAAAGGCGGGATATAAATGGAATTAAAATTAAAAAAAATAAATAAAAACTCTTCGCCAAAGAGACTCTGTTGTTCCCAGATGCACTGAAGGAGATCATGGCGGAGAAGCCGCCAGTGGGGCTGTAAGAGCCATGCGACCTGCCAAAACAGCACAGCATGAGGAGACGGTTCACCAGGAGGACACCGAACACGCTGAAAACTCAGATGACAACACAGAAGTTGACAAGCTTGAAAGACATGATGACCAACAACATTGCAGTGACAAGCAACAAGGGACAACTTACAAGGCATTTCCCTTCCTTAGGTGCCCAGGGTGTAGCGGCTGCCACCAACGCATGGACTGTAGGTTTCGGACAGTCACGTGCCGGGCCTGTGGGAAGACTGGCCACATTGTGTCCATCTGCAGGGGTCACCAGAAGGACCGGCAATCAAATTGCCAGTTGGACATTCCGATCAGGAGAGGTACCGGGGCCCAGGGGCAGTTTAGCATACGGTTTTGCTTCAGCCACAGAAGCGTTTGCCACATGAGAGCTCGCCGCCTCATTAAGCTGAAATTTTGACTTCAGGTCAAGCTGCAAGGGGTCCCTTGCAAGATGGAGCTGGACATGGTCTCAGCTGTGTCCATTATATCACTTGAAACATTCCATTTCGTCTGCAATTGCAGCAAGAGATGGGCCAAGCTCAGGCCATCTGACATTATTCTGACCGACTTCCAGAATGCCAGAGTCACAGTCAAAGGTGAGGCCACATTGGATGTCAAATTTAAGGGGTTTTCTGGGCACCTGGACGTTGTCGTAGTAGGGGGTCAGCAAACGAGCCTGATCGGGCTCGATTGGTTTGATGCATTAGGCATCCAAGTCACCGGCATCAATCGGATGCAAGTCACAAGTCTAGCAATAGTATGTGAGAAGTTTGCAGATGTGTTTGACTCAGGTCTAGGGACTTACAAGGGCCCGCCAATAACATTTAAAGTAGATCATACTGTAATGCCGGTCAGGATTAAAGCTCATAGAGTGCCATTTGCTCTTAAACACAAGATAGACACTGAATTGGATAAGCTAGTCGAACAAGGGGTACTACAGCCCGTAGATGGGGGTGAATGGAATGGGAAACCCCAATCGTCATGCCACTAAAAGCCAATGAAGAGGTCAAAATTTGCGCTGATTACAAGTGCACAATTAATCGTGCACTCAAACAGCATGCATACCCGGTGCCAGTAGTGTGCCACATCCTGGCATCACTGCAAGGGGGTACAGTTTTCGCAAAGTTAGATTTGGCTCAGGCCTACCAACAGGTTCCTGTGGATGAGGCCACAGCCACAGCACAGACTATTGTAACTCACAGACAGGCTTTTAAAGTAAAAACACCTGCAATTCAGGGTTAGTGTAGCCCCTGGCATTTTTCAAAGCATTATGAAGCGTACGCTCAAGAGCATCCCGGGGTCTGCCCCTATTTCGACGATGTGCTCATCACTGGTAAGTCCACTGAGGTGCTTGCAAGGAGGCTTAGAGCTGTCCTTCAACGGCTTCGCGAAGCGGGCCTTAAACTTAAGAAAAACAAGTGTAGCATTGGAGTCCCTTCAACTGAGTTCTTGGGTTTCTGTATCGATGCCGATGGCATCCAACCTGCTGAGTCCAAATTGAAAGCTATTCAGTTGGCACCCAGCCCAAGACAAAGGGAGAGCTTCAGGCCTCCTAAATTTTTACCATGCGTTCCTTCCTAACAAGGCCGCAGTGGCAGAGCTGTTACACTGGCTCTTAGATAAAAACACTGCTTGGAAATGGACCAAGGTACATGAAAGCAGCTTCAAGGCATTGAAAGCCCTACTGTCCGCCAGTTCAAGGAACACCCACTTTAAAGAGTTGATGCTGAAGTGCCTTGTGTGTGACTCATCCCCATATGGGGTGGGGGCTGTTTTAAACCACTTGGAGAGTGATGGGACTCAAGTCTCAATTGCTTTCTATTCCAGGACACTGTCCTCCGCAGTGATAAAGAGGCATTGGCCATTATAGCTGAGTAAAAAAATTCCACAACTACTTGTATGGCAGGGACTTCATGGTCTTCACAGACCATAAACCGCTATTGGGGTTATTCACTACAGACAGACTGACACCCCACATCTTATCCCCTAGGATGTTAAGATGGTCTATCTTTTTATCAGCCTACAGTTTTAGGCTAATTCACAAACCCGGCAAAGATATGGGCCATGCAGATGGCATCAGCAGGCTTCCACTGCCTCAAATTGAGCCAGATCTGGCCCCATCTGGCCCCCGGCAAGTCTATTCAGGACTTGCCAGAGTTTCCCCTCCATGCTGGGGATGTAGCTGCAGAAACTGCTGCAGACAAGATTCTAAGTAGAGTGCTATCCTGGGTTCACACGGTGTGGCTGGAAAACAGTCCTGGACCTGAGTTCCAGAGCTACTTTACATGTAGACATGAGCTATCAGCTCACAAGGGTTGTATTCTATGGGGGAGCAGGGTCATTGTCCCCACTTCATTAAGGGACAGGGTATTGCAATCGCTTCATGAAGGTCATCCGGGTATTGTCTGGATGAAAGCATTGGCACGAAGCTATTTATGGTGGCCAGGATTAGATAAAGCCATAGAAGCTCAAGTACACGGGTGTTACACGTGTCAGAAGTCTAGGCCTGAAATGCCACTCACTCCTGTCCATAGATGGGAGGAGACACACATTCCCTGGTCGAGGATTCATATCAACTTTGCTGGGCCCTTTCAGGGACAGCTATTTTTTATAGTGGTCGACAGCCACTCTAAATAGCTGGAAGTTATTCCAATCGCGAATATGACTACTGCTAGGACCATCCAAGGGCTTAGGAAACTCTTCGCAATGCATGGGCTGCTGGACGTCGTAGTGTCCGATAACGAGGCCCAGTTTACAGCAGCAGAATTTCAGGCCTTCCTGAGGACTAACCTCATTAGGCATGTGACCGGCTCCATTTCATCCGTCTAGCAGTGGGCAAGCCAAATGAACGGTGCGCACTACAAAGGAGTCACTGAAGCGCATAGTGACTGGGGATTGGCACCACAGATTGGCAGATTTTTTGCTCTGCCAGCACACCACGCTGTTCATGGCAATGGTCAAAAGCCCAGCAGAGCTGCACTGGGGAAGAAACTGGACAGGTTGCACCCAGACCAGGTGGCAGCAGACACCTCTCACCCAAGACTTCCGAGGTGGTTGCAAGTGGGTGATGGGGTGTGGGCCTGGAACTGTGGGTGCCAGGCAAAATTGTCAAAATCTCGGGCCCTCTCTCATATGAAGTAACCCTAGATGGTGGGTGAGTTGTGCACCGCCATATTGATCAGCTGAGGAAGCGGTTTCCAGAATGGCCACAAAGCGAGGACTTCGCTCCAGGTCCAATTCAAGGACCTCAAACTGGCAGCCAGGCCAAACAATTCATATGCTCTGAGGACCCTAGCAGTCAGAGCAATGGAAAGGTGGTCATAGAAGGGCAAAGCCTGGGAGTGCAACATGGGTCCCCTGACGGGCAAAGTCAACCCTAACAATACAGCCGCTGTGCTAACTCTGCGTAAACAATGGACTCTGGGGTGGGCTGACCTGAGATGGTCAGCCAGAGAAACACGAGTCAGCCAGACTCTCTTGGACTCAGGGACCGTGGTCTACCCAGCCCGGCGGGCAAGCTGGTAGACTGGGAGCTGCCGGTATCACCCAGGCGATCTACAAGGGTTTGCAAACCTCCTACGTACATACAGGATTTCGTCCTAAAATAATTGTGCTGTAATGTTGTGTATCACTAAAATTGCTGCTAGTTCAGGAGAGCCTCTGTATTAGCGAATATGTATAACATGCTGTACTTGTGCATACTACTATTCTGTATTATTGTAAACCCTGTAATTGCTGTACTTATTTCTTTTGTTGCTATAATGTGTGTACATTTTAGGGGGGAGGAGTGTAATGTATTGGGCTTTGTTTTACTGAGTGTATCATGTGGGTCTTGATTGCTGGAAGATTGCTTAAGCAGGGAGCTGGCTAACAGCTCCCAGCTCCTCAGACAACCCGTCTCCAGTGCTGCCATTGGTTGCTTCTAGGGTGACATTAGGTTGCTTTAAACCTATTGGCCACCACCTAGAGGCCACGGTATAAATAGCTGCATTCGCAGCCCTGTTCCCCAGTTTGGTCCCTGCAAGCAAATAAAGAATGTTCCTGACTGAATTCACTCGCCTTGTCTCTTCTCTCAAGCAACGAACCCAGTGCACAACATCTTCCATGTTGGAAATATGAGTCCAATGGTACTGACAATTCTGTACTCATGACGGACTGTAGTTAAGGACTGATTCTTTGTTTCCTCTTCATCTCTCTACTTGTTTGTTGTCTAAGAGATGGCTGAATTGAGGTCACTTCCTTCTGCCTTTTTTTCCTGATCATGAACCTCATGATCACAGTGACATGTCACTCTCAAGTAACTTACATTGATACGCTTCTAGCAAAATCTTCCCAGTCACACATGCAGAGAGCTTATACTCTTGAATATTCCTCCTGGTAAAATATAGGTGCTAGACTTTGTTTTTCCCTATAAAGTGTTTACTGAAAATATATTCCATTGTAGTTATAAAACCTGTTTCACTAAACATTACTAAGCTTGCATTTGCACTCTCAGGAATGCTTACCCAAACTCTCTCACCCTCCAGTATCCCAACTGTGAGTTTAAGATGGAAGTAGACATAGGTGGGGAAGAAATGGAGGTAGTGACAGATTTTTTTTTCGTGGGCTCCAAGATCACTGCAGACAGGGACTGCAACCAAGAAATTAAAAGATGCTTGCTCCTGGGGAGGAAAGCCATGGCAAATCTAGACAGCACACTAAAAAGCAGAGACATCACCCTGCCAACAAAAGTGTGTATAGTCAAGGTCTTCAGTGAAAGTTGAACCACAAGAAAGGCTGAGCACCAAAGAATTGAGGCCTTTGAACTGTGGTGCTGGAGAAGACTCCTGTGAGTCCCTTGGACTGGAAGGTGATCAAACTGGTCAGTCCTACAGGAGATGAACCCTGTCTGCTCTTTAGAAGGCCAGATCCTGAAGCTAAAACTCAAATACTTTGGCCACCTAATGAGAAGGAAGGACTCACTGGAGAAGAGCCTAATGCTGGGAAAGGTTGAGGGCAAGAGAAGAAGGGCATGACAGAGAATGAGGTGGCTGGATGGAGTCACTGAAGCAGTGGGCGTGAGCTTAAATGGACTCCAGAAGATGGTAGAGGACAGGAAGGCTTGGAGGAACGTTGTCCGTGGGGTCGCGATGGGTCGGACACGACTTCGCAACTAACAACAACAGACATACCTGGGCGCTATTTTAATTTCTTGAAGGTGCTGGACTACCTGACACTATGCATCATTTGGGTGCATTGTGGGCTCCTCTGGAAGGAAGAGCAATATAAAGATCAAGGTCACCATGATCATCCTCACCTGTCAGATACGTCCAGGGTAAAAAATATATTGGTGGGCTTATCTTGAGCCCAGGGAGCTACCCATCTATGTCACTTTTTGATGCCAAACCTGACTTGGGTCACAACTAAATTAGACTTGACAGAAGGGTTGATGTTAAATATCACTTCCTAAAGCAGAACAGTAAAAAAAAATCCACATCAAGATGCAGGGTATGCAAGGGTGATCAAGCTGTTTTGGCACCCAAGGAAGATAATATGTAAGCACTTCTCCCTTTTCCTGGCACTAAAAACACATAATAATTATAAATGAAATGGCTAACAATTTGCTACCCTTTCATGATATCCAAACTGGCTGAGGTCTGAGAAGATCTTCCTTAACAAGCTTTTCCAAATTATATGCTGACCCCTTCCGACGTCATAGAGAGCTGCTAATTCTTTCCCCTTCTCTGCCCTCTTGGCTTAGGGAGAACAGGCTTGTTGTTTCTTACTGCGTTCATGGATGTTTTTTTTCTAATGGGAAAAGTAGCTCGAGAGGAAGCAATTTCTACTTGTGAAATGATGTACCTTTGTACATGTTTAAGGAGGCCATGTTTAGTTTAACATGTCCACATTTTAATCTTAATTTTTAACTATCCTATTCTAAGATATTGTATTTTAATAAGCTTTTCTGGAAATGTATTGGAAGGCAAGGAAGAGATTAAACAAATAAATTTAAATAAATAAAATCAGACTAAACCATGGTAAGATAAGCCTAACTGATGTCAGAAGGGAAAAAAAACAGTTTGCCAATTTACAGCCAACAAATGGAAATGAAAAGCCATAAAACACTCATTCATTTACTATTTGTAAATAAATAAATAAATAAATAATATAGTTTATAGTTTATTTATTTGAGCTTAACCGGTTATGTGAATGCAGCATTTTTGTTTTGTTGATTTCAGAACTGAGGATGCCCAACTTTAATTTACATGTTATTATATGCTGTGAGCTGAGGTTATGTAATGGAGGATTTGTAAGAATTGCTAAATATGCGCCTCATTATAAAGAAAAAGTGAATATGGCTTTACCGTATACAGTGCATATATGTATCAGTTACTGATAGAGCATTATTATATCCTGCTTTTCAGTCAACTTGGGAATCATATCCAGTAGTCCCTAATACAGATTTATCATTAATGATGGTGGGTTTGCTGAAGAACTATTGGCCTACATCTATACTCTGTATGCTAATAAGGCTAGTTCAACAGAGAACTGTTGATCTTCTTGTCTATGCAAATATAGGAGTACAATTTATGAAGACATGCTTTGCATTATAATGGAAGCTGCAGCTAGTAAGAGTTCTCATCTGTCTTTACAATATATTCATGGGAGCATTAATCAAAACCATGTCCCCTTAAGAGATGAATGCAAGTGAGTAAAGCATTTCATGTTTTGGGACCAGATTATGAATGGTCTAGATCAGGGCTTTTCAACCGGTGGTATGCGTACCACTTGTGGTACTTTGCCACATGGCAGGTGGTACGCGATTGCTAGCCAAGTGTAGCAGGGGAGGGGAATGAGCCTAAGCGAGCCAAGCCTGAGGGATAGGCAGCTGCAGCTGCAGGATTGGCTGGGCTGGCAGAAGCCCCAGGATCCGGCAGGGCTCCAGCTGATTGGCTCCAGCTGATTGGCACTTCCAGAAGCAGCTTGGAGCTGGAGGTGAAAAGAAGAAAAAAGGTGGGGAGAGAGGAGAGGCTATAAAAGAACATGGTTTGGGTGGGAGAAGGAGTAAAAAGACAACAGGAAAGGCTTAATCCCTTTAAACAAATGTAATTAGTTTTACCAGTGCTTTTTTTCTAAAAAAAAAAAAAAAGGTGCCAGAAATCTCATCTTGGCGGGCGCAGGGGGTGGGGTGGGGGGGGCGGTGCTGCTGCAGTCACAGGTGCGAAGGGTGTTGGCAGCGGGCTCCCCTCCCTGGGGCTGGAGCCGGCGTGGCTGGTGCTGTGGGAGCAGCAGAGCCCACTCTATATGGCAGGGCTGCACAATGCGGGGCAGCGGAGGCGGTGCGGGCCAGGCGATGTTTTAATCTTATGATTTTAAAAATATATTTTTTCTATTGTAAGTTTCCCCAAACCTCGCCATGTGGATTGCATACAAATATTATATAATTGGTGATGAAGATGCAACATATTTTCATATATGGTGGACTTGTAAAAAGGTTAAGGCTTTTTGGATAAAAATTTGGTGGAACATGCAGAAGATCTTTAAGCAAAAGATAAAGTTTTGTCCGCAATTCTTTTTGTTGGGTATAACTACAGAAGCTACTGTTGTGGACACTAAGTTGATGTTGAATTTAATTACAGCAGCAAGACTTCTAATAGGTCAGTATTGGAAGAAGGAGGAATTGCCGACTATAGAGGAATGGACTTTAAAGGTTTCTGACCTGGCAGAAATGGCAAAGATCTCGGCTTATTTGAAAGATCACTCGCAAGAACGCTATATTATGGAGTGGAAAAAATGGATTGAATATATCCAGAAGAAATATGGGACTAAAAAGTTTCACTTAGCATTTGAATGAATCTTCCTTTCTTTTTTTTTCTTTTTCTTTCTTTTTATATGTAATATTAATATTGTTTGTAGTTATCTTATATGAGTTAGAGGGCGATAGATTTAAGAGTTTATTGTTGTTAGCATATGGATGTTTATGATTGTTTTCTGTTTTTATACCTTGTACTTAGCTCTGGGAAGTCCGGGGGGGGGGGAGAGGGGGGAGGGGTAGGGAGGGATAGGTAGGGGAGGGGGAGGGGGGATTGTTAAAGATAAAATGTATTTTAAAACTTTTCAATAAAAAAAATATTATATAATTGGTAAATAAAGGTAGAACATATGTTAAATATACATCAAATGATAATATGCTTCCCTACAAAGTCAATTCTTGCTCAATGACAGACCAAGGAGTTAACTCGAAAAGGCAAAAGAAAAATCTAGAAGAGGTCTGTGCAGCTCTACAACATCTTCATCAATGATTTGGATGAGGGGATAGATGAGGAACTCATCAAATTTGCAGACAACACCAAGCTGGCAGGAATAGCCAATACTCCAGAAGATAGGCTTAAGATACAGGAGGATCTGGACATACTCGAACACTGGGCACTATTTAACAAAATGAAATTCAATTGTGAAAAAAGTAAGGTTCTACATTTAGGCAGGAAAAATCAAATGCCCAGGTATAGTATAGGTGGTACCTTGCTCAATAGTAGTAACTGTGAGAGATCTCGGAGTCTTAGTGGACAATCACTTAAATATGAGTCAGCAGTGTGCTGCAGCTGCCAAAAAAGCCAACACAGTGCTAGGCTGCATTAACAGAGGGATAGAATCAAGATCACGTGAAGTACTAATACCACTTTACAATGCACCTGAAAGCAGGACAAGAAGCAACGGATGGAAAATAGTTAAGGAGAGAAGCAACCTAGAACTAAGGAGAAACTTCCTGACAGTTAGAACAACTAACCAGTGGAACAACCTGCCTCCAGAAGTGGTGAATGCTCCAACACTGGAAGTTTTTAAGAAGAGACTGGCCAGCCATTTGTCTGAAATGGTATAGGGCAGACATGTCAAACACAAGGCCCGGGAGCCAGATCCGGCCCATGAAGTGGTTTCATGTGGCCCGCGAAGCCATCCTGGAAACAGTGAGGGACCGGCCCCTGCTGCATCGGCCCCGCCCCCTGGGTGCACGTTAGGGAGATATCACCCTTTGTGAGGAATGAAGAAATGCACCATCACCTGGAAGTGGCCAGCACATGGTCCTGCCTACTTCAGGCAGGCTAGGGGCTGGGCAACGTTTTGCTTCTCTTCAGATTTGTCACTTCCAGGCGATGGTGCATTTCTTCATTCCTCATGATGACACTTCCCCAGCTGCGTTTCTTGCCTTTTTTTCTCCCTCCCTCATCTCAAATATTTTCCCATCACTCTGTTCTTAGGAAGGAAGGAAGGAAGGAAGGAAGGAAGGAAGGAAGGAAGGAAGGAAGGAAGGAGAGGGAGGGTCTGAGGGAAGTTCTGCCTTAGTCCTTCCCTGCTGCCACTCTCTGGACTTTTCCCATCCCATTGAGTCCTTTCCTTTCTTGCCATCTGCAGACAAAGAACCCTGGGATGGCAGCAATAAAAGCTCCTCTCCAGCGGTTACAGGAGTGCTTCTATGCTGAGGGGCAGCCTCATCCTGGAAGAGGTCCGCTAAGGCTGTAGTTTCTTCCTGCGGTACAAATTTCCCAGGTCGGATCAACCTGGTTTTTGGCTGAGCCCATGCCAGTGATGCCTCCTCAATGGCTGGAGCGCCAGCCTGCGTTCCAGCAGCCTGAGTTTTGATGCTGCTAGCAACGGTTTCAACTTTCTTCTCAATCTTGAGTCTTCACTGAGTCTTTACCACTCACCCAAAAGTGAGTGGATAGGCGGTTGGGGCCCAGCACCCCAAAAAATGAAAATTTTCAGAGACTTGGTTTAATGTCATGGTTCCAACAGAGACAAATAAAGCAGAACTCCAAGGCTTGCAAGTTCCTCAAAGAACATGTTTATTGATACAAAGTATTGGCATAGTTCCTCAAAGAACATGTTTATTGATACAAAGTATTGGCATGTCAAAAGTGAAACTAAGTCTGAATAGACACATAACAGTCCCCATTTCTTAAGAAATCCCACCCCTAAAGCTATGCAAGCTACTACATTCCCCAATACATCTTCTTGGTGGGCTTTTCATGAAACGCCCTGCCTGCACTCCTGGGAGCAGCCGATGACCTTGGTTCCCATGGGAGAAAATCTATTTAGTCTAGTGAAGCATCTGATAAATCCCACTCCCTCCGTACTATGTGTTAGCTGAAAATGAGTAGGGAAAATGGCTGCAGCCATGCTCATTTTCAAAGTTGACACTTAGAAAGCCTGGGTTCATTTATGATTCTAAACAAGAACAACTGAGTTCACCTGCATAAAACTTGTTTACAAACCACAGTTGCAGTGTTTATACATTGCACAAGCCAAAATGAAACAATCTACATTAGGTTTAGTGTAATGTGGAACCCAGCCCATGGCTTTGGACATATTCACAGATAGCCTGGGAAACACAGATTGAAATTTAGAAGATATCTTAGATTTTCTGCTTCTTAGAGTGGTTATAAGTCCCACCTGACATTTTAAGGTGTCCAACACTTGAAGAAGTATCTTGTTCAAGTTATGTTCATCAGGTGATGACCTTGAGGATGCTGACTGACAGAAACTAATCCTAGGCAGTAACAGATGTTTGTCTATCAGGGAACAAAGAGGAAATATCTGCTGTGAACTCCGCATAGAAGTCAGGAAGGGCATTCAACCAGTAAACATTCAGTCGCCTGATCAGATCCACCCTGATAAAAGCGATTACAGGGTTATATAAAAAAAAATGTGCGCACACATACATATACACATATATACATTAGCATTTGCATGTTTATGCAATATATGTCTTCTCTATGATGCATTTTTTTGGGGGAAGTGATGTGATTGATACCCATTTTGTGCTTGCTCCTCAGTTGAAGACCATATTTATTTAACCTACTCATTTCCATGTCTCTCCCTTCATTAGGAAATGTGTCCCCATCAGCTAATATTGGGAAATCTTATTATTACAGAAGATGGTACAGTTCGTATTATATGTGTACTGTCATGGCAAGAAAGTAAGCAGTTCTTATTGTGTAATTCCCCACCCCCACCACCCCAAGCTGGACTGATGGGATCTGTAATTCCCATCGCCCAGTACGCTCACACAGAGAAGGCCTCCTCAGGGTACCGTCGGCTAGACAATGTCGGCTTGCGACCCCCAGGGGAAGAGCCTTCTCTGTGGGAGCGCCAGCCCTGTGGAACCAGCTCCCCCCTGAGCTTCGGATGGCCCAAGATCTCCAGTCCTTTTGCCACGGCCTCAAAACACTCCTTTTCCACCTGGCTGACTTAGACTGACAGGGATTTTAATTATGTTTACAATTCTAACTCTATTCTTTAATTTATTTTAATTTATTTCAAATTTTTATTTTTAATTTACCGTACAGAGACCTTTAAGTTTTGTTGTTGTTAGCCGCCCTGAGTCCCTCGGGAGATGGGGCGGGATATAAATCCCATAAATAAATAAATAAATAAATAAATAAATAAATAAATAAATAAATAAATAAATAAATAAGTGAAAACACAGGTTTGAGGAAGGTTGAGCTGGGATTACATTTAAGGTCTGAAAATAGCATTTGAGAATTTTGCTCTTGTGACTGACAGCTTCCAGTGAACATGTCATCACTTTATTCATTTTTAAAAAGCCATTGATGGCCTTCATAAATGCGTTTTTGTGTTCTTAAAACCATCTGCTTATAAATTTCTACAAATTACAGATTCTCTGAGGTGAATATAATTCTTGTTGATAATTCTCTCCAATTCACTGGAGCATTTGAGAAAAAAAATATCATCAGGCCTAACCTCAGGCCCTCTAAAAGTATTGGGATTACGGTGCTCAGAATTGCCTGTAAATTTGTTTTTTACTCACATTCAGCTTTTAGTTTTCCTCTCCTTATTGTACACATGTAGCATATATGAATTAATAGTCAAATTGTATTGAAGTGAAAGGTGAAAGAATTAAACCCTGTATCTCTATTTCTTCTGTCCCTCCTTGCAATTACAGTATAATTTTTGTGGAGGTACTTAATACTCTGTTTTTACACATTCTTGTGCCTTTTTTTAATCACATAAACTTTATACTTAACAGTCCACATAGTTCACATCTTTCCGCTGTAATAAAGTAACGGTCACCAACCAGACTACTTCCTTATTTTATTTGTTAGATTTATATCCTGTCGTTATTAAGGGCCTCAAGATGGTATAAATAGCACTCCCTCCTTCCTACAATAACAACAATCTTGTAACCTAATTGGACTATGGTAAGAGAGAGCATCTGTGGCTGAAAGAAGACTTGAATCAGGGTCTTCTAGTGCCACTCCAACACTTTGATTACTACATCGTACTGAGTGGTTCCTAGTGGTTGCTAACATGTAAACATTTCTTCCCAAGAGATTTAATCTCTGTGTAGGAATATGGATATCACATATAAGCAAGCCTCGCTTTTCATAGCAAATGCATTGATATGACATTTTGAGCCATGCAATGCAATCCAAAACTTATTACCAGATCATTATTGGAGTCAGGATGATGCAGGTCGGGGAACTAGTCAAGTTTTTTTGTAGCTTTGGTCCCATGTGGATTGAAATAAGATGTTATGAGAAAGAAACCTATTCCCCAGATTGAAAAATTCTCCATGGGTGCATTCATAAATTTAATTTAGTGGACATATGCAGAAAATAAAGTTCAGTTAAACAGGAGTATACCTTTTAATCAGCTCAACATAGCCATATGCTTTGTTCGACTATTTTTGGATCAATGGTTCAGTAAGTAGAGAAATTATATATTGGATCCTGCAATTTCTAATCATGCATCTGTTTGTAATGTTATTTGTGTTAGAAAAAACTGACAGTTCAAGGCAGGTGATATTTGAATTTGTGCTTGATCTTTATTTTGTTGATCAACACAAAGCAGATGCCGGTTTCAGGTTCTATTTGTGGGTCTTAAACTTAAAAGAAATAAATGTAACATTGGGGTTCCTTCTATTGAGTTCCTGGGTTTCCGTATTGATGCTGAAGGCATCCACCCTGCTGAGTCCAAGCTGAAGGCCATTCAGCTGGCACCTAGCCCCAGGTCAAAGGGAGAGCTTCAGGCATTCCTGGGTCTCCTTAATTTTTACCATGTGTTATTTCCTAACAAGGCCACAGTGGCAGAGCTGTAACACCAGCTCTTAGATAAAAACACCCCATGGAAGTGGACCAAGCTTCACAAAAATAGCTTTAAGGCAGTAAAGTCACTACTGTCCTCCAATTCAGTGCTTACACACTTTAAAGAATCCTTGCCTGAATGCCTTGTGTGTGATGCATCCCCTTATGGGGTGGGGGCTGTTTTAAGCCATTTGGAAAGTGATGGGACTCAAGTCCCAATTGCCTACTATTCAAGGACATTGTCCTCAGCTGAGCGCAATTATGAGGACTAACCTCATAAACCATGCTACATCGGCTCCCTTTCACCCCTCGACTAATGGGCAGGCCGAACGTATGGTGTGCACTACAAAGGAGTCACTCAAGTGCATATTGACTGGAGATTGGCACCATAGGCTGGCTGATTTCTTGCTTTGCCAGCACACTACGCCTTGCACAGCAACAGGGAAGAGGCCAGCAGAGCTTTGCTGGGGAAGAAGGCTCATCACGAAACTGGACAGACTGCATCCAGACCGGGTGGCAGCAGACACCTCTCACCCAAAGGCTCCTAGGGAGTTGCAAGTGGGTGATGGGGTGTGGGCCCAGAACTATGGGCATGGGAACTTGTTGGTGCTGGGTAAAATTGACAGAGTCTCGGGCCCTCTCTCGTATGAGGTGGCTCTGGATGGGGGGTGAGTCATTCATCGCCATATTGATCAGCTGCAGAAGCGTTTTGCAGAACGGCTACTAAGCAAGGATCTCATAGTAGGTCTGCAAATAGAGCCAGAAACTGGCAGCCAAGCAGGGCAGTTCACACACTCTGAGGACTCAACCAGTCAGAACAACAGGGAGGTGGTCGTGGATGGGCAAAGCCCAGGAGTGCAACATGGGTCCCCTGATGGGGAAAGTCAACCCGATCAATACAGCCGCTGTGCTAACTCTGATTCTTCATTGGACCTTGGTCTGGGCCGACCTGGAATGGCCAGCCAAAGGGACTCGAGTCAATCTGACTCTCGTGAACTCTTGAGTCCTGGTCTACCCAGCCCGGCGGATAAGCTGGTACACCGGGAGTTGCCTAGATCCCCCAAGCGATCCACAAGGTCGCGCAGACCACCACATTTACAAGACTTTATTCTCAAATAATTTTAATAATGTTTGTACATTCTAGGAGGGAGGGGTGTAATGTACTGGGCCTTTTACTTGAACTGTTTTCACATGTCTTTGAATGCTGCTTGAGATTGCTTAATCAGGGTGTCTGTGTAATGGTCGCTGGCTGCCCAGACATGCATTGGTTGTCTCTGGGGCGGGAATAGGTTCCTTCAAACCTATTGGCCGCCGCCTAGTGGCCAACCGTATAAATAGCTGCGTAGAATCCTCAGTTATCAGTTCTGTTCCTGTTACTACAATAAAGCAATGTTCCTGTTTGAACCCTCTCGTCTTGCCTCCTGCCTCCAAGAAACCCACTACACAACAACTGATTCTACATTGTGAAAGTTAGCATGATGTATAAAGCCAGTGCAACTATCAGGCAAAATGTTGATGACTATACAAATATGGTCACTCATTACATTTTCTGCACAAGGAGTTGGCAAATGTGGGGTTTTGTATTAAAATTGATTTTATCAGTTGTTATGAAGTGTTCATCCATCCCAGCAGTTCTAACCATTTTAGGCTGAGAAAAGAGAGGGACAATGCTTGGTGGTATCTTGGCAGCTGGATTAAGTTCAGAACCACCATTCTGAGACTGAGCTTGACTTGTAGATGGCTCATAGGTTAGGCCCAGTGTCTCAAGTTACTTGTTTCCTTCATATAGGTTTTGTTTCATTTTTCATTTTGTCTGCTGATGATTTTGGGAGAATTGGAAAGCTTGCATATTATTTTGTGTCCTTTGGGATGGTCCTTAAAAAGACATAACCTTGCGCTTGATTTTAATACCTTTTCTGGCCAATAAGCTCACTCCAAGGGGTGTCAAATAGAGATCTCTGGAGGTGGTTGGGTGACAGGCTACAGTATACAAAAACTCTATGTGATTCTCTTGTCTTCATACTGTTTCTTGGTATGTGTGTATTTTTAAAAAGACCAAACATAGCTGGCCATCCATTTCAGCCCATCTGCTTGGTTTTGTAACCGATTCCATATTTTCTCACATTTTCAAATGTACCTTTGAGGACCAGAAACCTATAACCAGGAACACCAATACAGTGGGACTTTTAAGAAGCTGGGTTCTGCATGCCTTGCCATATTTAATAACTATCTGTTATATGTACATACACTCTTAAACAGTAGAAGAGTCTAGTTGGGCTCAAATTCTCCTCCTCTAGTCTGTATAAATGTTGGACCAATTGCAGGCATGGTTCAATTAGGCAAACATCCACAAACATGAACGCTCCTCCTTATACAAAAAGAACTGGTTGTCTCAAACCTCCATCCTTGCCCTCCCATCATTTGATCCACTTCCTCTTTCTTGGATGTGCCTTTCAAGAAAGGAAGAAAGTTTTCACATAAATCTATTTCTCTATGTCATTACCCATTCTCTCTACATATCTTGCAGCACACTGAATCTCATCTCTCTGTAAAATACATGTCAGGCATACCATAGTTGTCTTCTCCAGCCTGGGGTTGCAGGTTCACAATCAGCCTGAATAATGAGCTCCAAAGCTTGTTGATGCTTTTATTTGGATGTTGACTGTGTGTGTGTGTGTGGGGGGGGGAGGCAGGGGGACATTCGTCCCAAGAAACTATTATTTATTTGTCCCGCGGAATGTTAGGACTTTACCTTCCCAAAAACATTCTGGGTTCGGGTGTTTTGTCTGCATCCAGGTGATTAATCGGCCAATTTCAATGTATACATGGTTGTACTTTGACAATAAAGGTTCATTCATTAATTATGCCTTCCGGATGCCTCAGGTTGCCCTCTCTGTTCTTACCATCCCCTCCTACTTTAGCAGGCAATTTCTCCCAGCTAAGGACAAAATTCTACTTGCGTGGCGATGTGTGTGCGTGTCCGTGTTTTTTTTCTCTGTGTGTAGGGGCGGGCTCTCTCTCTCTCTGGTGCCAGGCGGGGTTTTCAATCCCCAAAGGAGAGCAGTCGTCCTTAGCGAACGGGGGAAACCCACCCTCGCTCAAACGCCCAGTGGCTAAGGGGACGGGCGCGCGCGCGCGCACACACACACACACACACGCACGCACTGGTTCTTCCACTTAGCACCACACACCTACCCTCCACCCCTCGGGAACCGCAATTTTCTCACTCCCTCTGCCGCGATTTCTCCTAAGCTGCCCAAATGCTGACGGAGAGGACCCGGTAGTGTCCACCGTCCGCAGACATTCGCACAACTAGTCCAGCCTTGACACGCGTGGTGTAATCACCTGGCAAATTTCCCGCGTGTTGCCCAGGCGTGATGGGGACCTTTGCGGAGGGCTGGGGTCATCGATTTCGGGTTCCGGGAGGCTCTGAAGCCTGCGGTTTCAAGGGATAACAAAAAGAGAGAGAAGGCGGGAGGAGGGAGGAAAGGGAGAAAAGCCGCAATGCCTGTTGCTTGGACGGGGAGCGTGGCGGATTCTGAAGACGCCCCTTCCACCCTTTCGCCTTGTTTCTTCGCCCCTTGGGCTGCAGGTCTCCGGAGGACCGAGGAAATCGGTGGCTGGAGGCAAGAGGCGACAGCAGGTGAGTCCCATCTTCCCTCCGCCCCGCGCGTATGGAACAGACGAATGGGGCGAGCAAACGGGGCTCTCCAAGGGCCCGCACTGCCGAAAGCCCGAGACAGTTGCAAAAAGGCGGCGGAGGCGCTAGGCTGCAGTGTGAAAAGAGCTGATGCAACTTTCCCGCATCGGTGAAAGTTGCATCTGAGGACAAACTCTTTTTCCCCCCCTCCATTCCCCCAGCCCTCACCTAGACAGACGTGCACCTGATCTGGTATTTACTCAGAAGCAAGGCAGCCCCTCGGACACTATTCCCTGGGAGTCGCTTACTTCCGAGGAAATGCGTGGAAAATCGCAGTGACCGAGGCTGCACATCTTTGATCGCTGGGAATCCTGCAGAGGAGCAATCGCGGGGCAATGGAGTCGCGCCGCAATTCGAGGCAGCTCTGGCTACTCAGACGGAACACCCCTCCCCCCGTGGGCCTTGTGGCTGGTTCAGCCAGCCCAAGATCTCAGCCTCGGCGATCTTTAGAAAGGAGTGGGAAGCTCCGAGGGGGAGGACTTTCGAAGGGCCACGGTACCTGGATTTTCCGGAGGGGGGCGGGAAAGGGGTGTGTGATTTTTCGACCTTCCTTCAGTACTCAGGTAAGACAACCAGCTGCGGAACGGAATCCTGAGCAGGCTTCATGTTTCCGCCTTTCGTTCTGCTACTGCCTTTGCTTTGGTTTCCTCATCTGAACTTCTAGGAACGACGTAGCGTATTGTGCTATTGTCAACTAAAGCTGGGGAATCTCCTACACTGAACGAGCGGCGAGTGTGCGCTTGTGTGCTCGAGCGTCTCTGTTAGGAAGAGATCTGCTCGGGTGCCCCCTTGTGGCTACCTTCTATATACAATATTTGATTTTTAACCTTAATTTGAAGAAGAGCGGGTGGGGAAAGAAAATGAAGATTTTGATCGTGAGAAAGCTGATTTGCACCTTCATTCGCACTTGGTCTGATGGAAATCATTAAGTCAATGATTTTTCATGGTGGGTTAAGAGTTTTCAACCGCCCTCTTTTTTTTTTAGAAAAACGTTTAACAGCTTTAACGTTTAACATTCTGTCAAGTTTTGCTTATATTTAAAAAGAAGATATTGAGATTGTGAGCTATTTTATAGCAGCATGCTAGAGAGTGGCCAGTTGTAACCATTTCTCCTAGCTCTTCATCGAAGTGTCAGGAGTATATGCATGAACATATAGACACACTCAGACACCGACACCCCCCACACACACATGCCGATCTTCTAAAATAATTAGACTGAATGGAGTAGCAAGAATAAAGTATAACAACCTGAAATGCTACACCATTCTTTAAAATGAAACATAGCATGCTTTTCTTCCCTTCAAGTTTGATTCTTATTTTAGCGTAGCCTTCTCTAATGTTCTTCCCTTCCCAGGTGTGTGGAGCCACATCTCCCATCATCCACATTCTGCAATCCATAATGCTGGAGATAGACATGATAGTCCCACATGTGATGCAAGGTTGAAGAGAAATGATGCACTTGTAAATCACATGGCGCAAACCTGATTCAAATTTTTTTTCATGCAGGTGTGCCAGACTTTCTCCATACAGATGCACATACAACATTAGCTTGCTGCCCCAGAAGATGGGCCATTCTAGTACTCATTCATCTATTCTATGTAGGAACAATATTACTTTAGATTTTTTTTTAAGAAAAAGACCTCCTTATTTTATTGCAGAGGACTTTCTTTCTGCAGATTAGAAGAAAGATGACATCAGAACAGCAGCAGTATCAAAAAATAGAAAAGGGGTGTGTAAGTGATGGTTTTGCTCTGCTACACCAAAATCTGCAGTTAGATGTGTTCTGAAGTTAGGCTTAAAAAACAACAAGCAGAATAAATCAGTAGAGGTATGCATGCTGCAGTCTAGAAGTCTGGAAATATCATAGGACAAGCACTCCAGGAGATATGGATGCTTTTCACATTGGCTCCTCTGGAGCTGTGCGCAATGGCTACTTTGTGTAAAAAGAGCATCCTTGGATCCGCTTCTTGACAACACTTGCAGAAATAAGCTCATGTTGCTGCTCAGGGGCTTATTAAAAGCTAGTTCAGACAGTAAGAATTTAGGGAAATTCTAAATGTTCAGAGCAAATCTATCTAAAACATTTTAATTGCCTCCCTTTTGTTCAAAAGGCTCCCAAGGTAATTTACAACATTTATAAAGATATACCGGGGCTGACACCGGGTAGTACAAAAGAAGTAATTAGGTTGCAATGCTTCACATCAACCACCTCCTTCTTGGTATCCCATAATCCCAACTAGCATAGCCATGTTAGCTAGAGAATTCTAGGATTATAGTCAAATAACAACTAGAACAGGGGTGTCAAATTCTCAACATCACGTGATGTGTCGCAACGTATCATGACTTTTTTTGCCATTGCTGGCAATGGGGTGGGCGCGATTTTGTCATGATGCATCTGGCCTGCGGGCCGGCAGTTTGACACCCCTGCTCTACCTTGTGCCCATAATTTTCAGACTTCTGATTCAGTGTCTTCAAAATGTTATGGTGCACTCATCATTCCTAGAGGCCCAGACTGAGGGACAGTCTTTGAGTCCCGATGTGTCTCAGTATACAGACATTCATCTCCTTCATTTCTTTTCCCTCTTCCTCTCAGTAAAAGGAAATTTAAGCAGAATTCTGAGAGAAAGGAATGAAGCAATAAAATTGCTCCTTCCAGCTCGCACACTGAGATTTCAAAAGATAAAAAGTCAAGAACTATTGTATATCCAGTGCTTTTTTTGTAAAAGAAAAAGGTGCCGGAACTCACACATGTCATACAGCCCACCTTGCCTACCTTACAAGGTTCCATCCAAAAAAGGTGCAGGAACTCCATTCTGAGCGTTCTATGACAAAAAAAGCCCTGTGTATATCTACTATTACGAAATACCTACTGCCTTCAGTAGGTATAAGGTACCAATCTCTTCCCTTGTGTCTCCAAGAACAGAGTGGAGGGAGGCATGTTATCATGGACATTATCATCATCATTACTGAGAACACTTCAGACGCTGGCCTCAAGTAGGACATCAGTAGCTATTTGGACAGTTCTGCCATTCTACTTACCTGCTTCTTTTCCTTTTGCATACTTAGTATTCTGTCTTAGTAGTTTCGTATTACTCAGTTAGGATGCTTGCTAGATTTATATATGTTCTGACTCTACTGCTGCTATCTTCAGGGATTCTGGGCTCCAGCCTTCTCAGTGATGACCTTCCTCCTTTGGGACGCTTATCCCTGCATATCTGGACCATCCCCTCCTACCTGTAAAAACATGGCTCTTCAGGAAGGCATTTGGAGATGAGTAAGATCATGCTACCCCCAATATGATGGCACATTGGATAGATTGATTATAATTGTACTTATTGCATTTTGCTCTTAATCTTATTCTTTTGATATGAAAAGCCACTCAATATCTCTGGACATGCAGTGGCATACCATTTGTTGCAGTAAACATTATAAATAAACCTCGTTAAATGTTTAGAACTAAATTACTAGAGGGTGTATACATTTAATAATGGCTTCAAAGGGATAATATCAGCTGCTGGGGGACCTAGTACCAGAGTCACTGATGTTTGTCTTGAATCCCAGAAAAATAAACCTATTTTACCTGAATGTCTGTTCACCTGACTCTACAAAATGTAAATTAGAACCTAAAAATCTGGCAGCTACACTGGTACTTGTTTGTGGCTCACCTTTGAATAGGTACATGTAAGCAGTTAGCTGATTTTCTGCCTTCCTAATGTTTGTGGCACACTAAGGCTCTGAAAAGCTTAAAAAACGGACCAATTTCAGATTTGAACTCTCTCATTTAAGTTGTATCACCTGATAAAGTGAAAGCCATTCTGACTCATCACTGCTGATCAGACAAAGGCTATCAACTACAAGCTGCAAAATCCAGATGATCCCGAAAGGGCAGCCAAGGGGTTATATAGTAACCCTTTGGTCATCAGGAGTTTAGTAGCTCAGATCTGGTAGGCTTAGTTACTAGAAGTTTTTCTACTGTTCCTATTTATGCATTCGTCCAAAAGCAAAGGCTAACACACTTTCTATTGTAGCTGAAATGTTGCTTTTAAAAACAGAAGAAAAATGAGTTTAATGAAGATTTCGCATTTGGCCAATGGTCTTCCATCAAAATGAATAGAATCCACAGAAGTGTTTGTTAACCTAAGCAATTTTGTGTAGACTTCAACTCCCAGAATTCTCCAGGCTTGGGAATTCTGGGAGCTGAAATCCACCCATCTGAAAATTGCTACAGTTGAGAAACGCTGATCCACAAAATACTCTTTGTTTCTCCTTTAACACTGGCAGCCATTTTAATTCCCACCTCAAGTCCAGCTCCTGTGCTCTTCACTGCGAGGCTGTGCTTACCCACTCAAGCCCCAACTTGCTCCCTTACTTCATAAGTAGCTTCAGTTCCTCAGACTGAATTATATCATAGCTCTTCTGAAAATGGTTGCCCTGACTGGCTAAGGTCTCTTTAGCTACTGTCTTGAAAACAAGGAAGTGCAGTATACTTCACGTGTGAAAGTGGTAAATTCTTAGACCTAAAGTCCCTTGATGTATATTAATTTCAAAGGGGCTTGCTCCAAGTCTCCTTGGTAACCATAGTGGTTAATTGGCTAGTCTATCATAGGCAGGGATTTCCTCATCATTCAGTCCATCATTTATAAAGGCTAAAATTGAATCCCTTTCATTGTTTAATGGGATTGCCTTTTTTTGGCAAAAAATCCATTTTCCTGAAAGGGAGGAAAGACCCAAACAACTTTGCTTCATTACTTTGATGGAATTCTAGACTCTGCTGCAAGACCTTTTTTTTTTTTGAAAGTCTACAGGACCTCTCCCTCTCTGGCTTTCTGGAATGGGCAAAGGTCCATTGAGTAGATCTGGAAAAGCCATTTAGCTGTTCCACTGATTGCATAGTATTCATTAAAAAAAGTATAGTATCTGCCATAACATTTTGCTTCCTGACTATGTTGTACACACATTCTCTCCTTCTGTATTTAAAAGAAAACTTACAAATATTCTCAACATCCTTAGAGGTGAAAATATAAAGATGTATAAGAAGAAGCTAGTATTCAGTGAAGTGCATTGAGAGTGAGCTTTAGCCACTAATTCCTGATTACAAAGAAAATATGCAGCATTAACCCTTAAGTCTAATTTAGTTGGTTTTGGTGCAATATATGGAAAAAATGCAGGTAGTTCTCAACTTGTAATAGTTCATTTAATGACTGTTTGAAGTTACAACACCACTAAAAAAAGTGACTTATAACTGTTGTTCATACTTATGATCTTGGGAGCATCCCCACGGTCACGAGATCAACATTCAGATGCTTGGCAACTGGTTCACATGTATGATGGTTGCCAATATTCCTGGGGGTCAAGTCATCCCCCTTTGCAACCTTCTGACAAGCAAAATCAATGGGGAATCCCGATTCACTTAACAACTGTGTTACTAACTTAACAACTGAAGTGATTCACTCAACAAATGTGGCAAGAAAGGTCACAAAGTGGGGTAAAGCTCACTTAACAAATGTCTCACTTAGCAACAGAAATTTTGGGCTCAATTGTGATCGGAAATCGATGGTATGTATGGTAGTTGATCCATCATACTTTCATTTCTTTATATGATGCAAAAATATAAATCAAAATATGTGGCATATTCAACTATATAACAAGGCATGGCTTAGCATGGTATATGCATCAAGTACAGTGGGTACCCTGATATTCAACTGCACTGAAACTCATCAAATTTGGTACTCAATGCATTTTGATGTGAAAATTTTGTCCTGGTACTCATCATTTGTTTGGTACTCAATGCACAAGCTAGAACTTGTTGCTGTTGGCTGCCTTGTGACTCACTACATTATTCTTTTTGGGAAAAATGTATTTGATACTCATTGTTTTTGGTACTCATTGCGTCTCCCCGATGTACCATTGTATTAGAGAATTTAAGCAGATATACAAGATTTTCCCCTTTAAATCTTCCCTTTCCAAGGCTAAAACTTCTGGCAATTTAGGATGAAGTTGGATCAGTAGATATTACTTTTCACTTAAAAAAAAAGGTGTGGGGGGGAAACAACTTCTGAGATGGATATGGTGATTTTTCTGTTTATTATATTTATTATTTTATTTACTTGCTAATTATAAAAAATATTTTGAATGATGCTCATATGACAGACATTTCAATCTGATTTACAGTTGTGTGTCAGAGATTGTTTTGGACATATTAATGAATGATTCATATTCAGAACTTGACGGCAAATGCCTGTTTCTGTTAGTTCTGCTGTTCCATCTTATCTCTAGGCAATTTAACATACAGGTGAAACCACTTGGAGAGTTTGCAAGCCATTCATATGGTGATGACACCCAATTATTTTTCTCTTTCCCACTAAAATCCAATAAAGTTGTTCCAACTTCTGAACTGATACCTGGTGTTTATAATAGCTCAAAATAAGGTAAACACATTAAAGCTTAATTCAGACAAGAGAGATGCTCTTGGTTACTTGATAGGCAGTGACATTTCCGTGCAGGACAAAGGTTGAAACTGCTACATGGGTATATTTCACAAACAGCTTATTTGATGCCAATGGAACTGGGTTTACCTCTTAGCAGGTTTCCCTTTTCTGCTAATGGTTACCTTCCCAACTCAACCTCAACTCATCTGAATGGGTTTTTTTTCCCTTTCAGAATTTATTTTGGAATTTACAACACGAATCATCTAAACTTTTCAAGTCTATATATGCCTCTCTTACAGTTTTTTTTAAACTACAGTCTTTCTTGTGCAGACATAGTTGGATTGTGTTACTTGGAGGGAGGGAGCCTTATTTGTTTGTTTAAAGTATGTCAGAATGGGACAAGGAAGATACTCAGAAGCAGTGGTCTAATCATTTTTTTTCTTGTATAATATATCATCTGTAAGCTCCCCAAATAAAGGATGTGTCTTTCCAATAGATCTGTCAATTTTAAATACAAAGCTACTCCATAAGTAGTCCTTACAGACATCTTCCTCATATCTGTGCAGACTGTCCAGGCTCTTGTGCAACTGATTTTTTAAAAATATTATTTTACTTAAATAGAAGTTAAATGGGAATCGGACATGTTGCAAAGCAAAGTAGCAGGGCCCAACCTCATTTTAAATAAAAGTGGCAGGTGACTGCCACCAGCCCAGAAAAAAAAGATAGTCCTAAATTGTAATGATAAACATTCTGTAGGACCAGAGATGATGGTGCAAAATATAACCTTCTGTTTTGTGAGTGATGTGATTCATCATGGCAACCAGTTTGTGAAGTGTACCCATGACAGAACTTTGAAAAAATAACTGCTCACAAAATGCTTTCAGAATTCCAAATTTGTTTCTCTCCAACCTCTCAGAATGATACTTTTGAGTATGCCGAGTGGGGTGCTGATAGCAGTCCCTTGTACCCAATTGGAGAGTGGAGTGGATAACTGAAGCGCCCCAACAAAATATGTTCTGGATGTCATAGAGAAAATCTTTGTACCACTGTGGATGTGCAATGCTTTACATCCTGGTCATTACCACAATGGATTCACGTTGCAGTTACGGTACATTGTGCTAATCTTTGGCTGTTCTAACAGGCTGCCTACACTATGCTTTCTTCAAGCCAGCTAATTCTTCTGTCAAAAAGAATTGAGATCTCTACTCTGGAGCCTGAACAACAGTTAATGGCTGATTTGGGTCATGTTCTCAATTGCTGGTGTAATCACCTGAGCTGATGTAGGTTTCATCTGCACCTGAGACAGGGTTTGTCATCTGCTTGGTGGTGGAACTCAATACTCTGGTGTGGAATTTAGTAGTCAGTGATCTTGTGAGAAGCTTGCATTTTATAATATGGCATTGTTAATAGAATTATAGTCTCATTTTATCTATCTGCCTGTCTATCATCTACCTGCCTGCCTGCCTACCTACCAACCTCTGTCATCTCCCATCTTTTTAATAGGAGTTGGCATGCATAGTGTTCTTCTGTTATTCCCCACAACAGCAACCTTATGAGGTAGGTTGGGCTGGGAGAAAGTGATGGGTCCAAAATCATCCACTGAACCTCCATGGGCTAAATATGGATAAGAACAAGGAGATCCTCTTAATATGTATATGGGAACTTCACAGGTTTTCAAGTTAAGTTGGAAAATGTGCATTAGGTATATTAGAAAAATAAGTATTTACATATCTGCATCTATAGTTGCTTTGGGTGTGTTTTGCTGAAAAAGTGTAACAGACAGATTAATTGTAAATTAACAGAGTACGTGCGGGTGCCTCCCATGCACTTGCACATATATTTTATTTATCTTACTTACTCAGTGCACGTTACATTAATTCATGCTATTCAATGATTGGGACAGTGCTCTTTACTATCTTAGTCCTGTCCCACAAGACCTTAGTCCTTTCCCATCAAGGTCCTAAGATTTCCTAAAACATTATGTGTCTTTCAGACTAGGAACAGCCAATCTCTCTGATTAGCATAATTTAGAATGTGAACCCATGTTTCAAATCGTAGTATAAATTTCTGCTAATAAAAGATAGCAGTTGGGTTCACATAACAGGTTCAATCTTAGGTAAGCCTTGATTAAAGGGGCATATGGAATGGGATGAATGTGCAAGATCACAGCTCCAACTATCCAATTAATTATGGGAGGTGACTTAGCCTTTTTGTGAGTGTAATGAAATACATTCCAATTGGTGGGAAATATTTTCCACTCTTGCAGTTCAGCTTTGTCCAATGTGAATCAATTCTGCATTAATATAGAAAATATACCCAGACCACGTACCTTTTGTTTGGATAGTGGAAATTCTAAAGTGTTGGTTCATACCTAGCTTTCCCCCGCCTGTTCTGTCTTTCACAGATAGCACTCCCTAAGTTCTATTCTCCAAGACTTCCTAAGAAACAGAGAAAGTACTGGAAGGAACAGATGACAGAGTGGATACACTGTTACCGGATGCCCCAATATGCCTTTTCTGGACTGGTTCCTCTACCACTCAGTTGCCATGTGGCTGCTCCTCCAGAGTTTTGTTCTGATGGCCTTTTGTTTCCACTCAGCCACCACTTTTCCCAAGGGGTGTTACCCCTCCACTGAAGATGGCTTCAAAACTTTCCGCTGCAGTAAAGCTCAACTTACAGTTATCCCAAAAGATATACCCAATGATACCAACAAGTTATACTTGGATTATAACAAGATTTCTTTCCTGCCCAATGACGCCTTCCAACATTTGCCACTTCTAGTAGAACTAGACTTGTCCCACAATGTCATAAATCGCATGGAAGTTGGAGTCTTTAAGGGCTTGTCAGAGAACCTGCATTCACTGGACTTGTCTTCTAACAAGCTAGTGTCAGTCAATAAAGATGTCTTCAGTTCACTAAAAGCCAAAGCCAACTTGTCCAACAATCCTTGGCTCTGTGACTGCACACTCCAGCAGCTCATTGAGAGAGTAGAGCTGGTTGCTGGTACCTCTGATGGGATTGTGTGTGATGCCTCTGCACGGAAAGAGCATATTGGCAAGCCCTTTCTGCAGTTGATTGGAGACATAGATTTCTGCAACATCTATAAAAAGACCACAGACATCGCCATGTTGGTCACCATGTTTGGCTGGTTCGCCATGGTGATCTCATATTTAATCTACTATGTCCGGCAGAATCAAGAGGATGCCCGGCGACACTTAGAGTATCTCAAGTCCTTGCCCAGCAAGCAGAAGAAGTCAGAAGAGTCATCTACAATTAGCACTGTAGTGTGACCAAAATGAATAACCCTTTCACCCTTACAAATCCCCAGAAAACCATTGTCCATTGGAGTAGATAGGTTTTACATCTACTTCAGGTGGGTCATGTCTGCTAGATGCTTGAATGCACAATGGCTGAAGAGACTGTTATTAAACAAAGAATGAAATTTTTAAAAGACTTAAGGAGGTAAGGCCTTGCTTATATAAAAGGCCTGTCTTTCATTCCTGAGCAATGAAAAAACACAAGTAATCATAAATCATAGCCATGGTTGAATTCATTGGCACAATCAATGTATGGAATAGTGCCATGTTATGTATCAGTTATTTCTCAGTCCTGCAATTGAGGCACCATCACAGCCAGACTTTGTAACACCTCTTAGTTCTCAACTTGTACTAGTCCATGGAGGAAGTTCTCATCATATAATGTTCCAAGAATGCCAATAATTGGAAGTGAGATGATTGTTGTTTTCTCTTGTTGTCACAAGGATTTTGCTGCAGCCCCAAATTATTGGAGTCAAGAGTAAACTTCCCCAACCTGGCTTCCATTAATTGTGCTGGGCTTTTAGGAGTTGTCCTATGCAATTCTAGATTTTGGGAAGGCAGAATAATAATAATTAAGTACTAGAAGACATGCGAGCCTGTTATTCATGTGCAAATTATCCCAAATTCATATCCTTTTCTTTGAACACACACGTTGATAATCACGGCTGAGTTCTCTCTCCAATGCTTCATATCAAAAACTTTATTTTTAAAAATATATATTTTACTGATTTTACAATCACAGTCCCTAGTGCCTAGTGAACAGCTGTTGTCTTGGTTCATATATTAAAAAAACCAATAATAACTAATAGTCAATAATGAATAATTTTTATAATTCCATAATTAGCGTATTAATTAGTAGTATATTTATTTGATCTTCCGTACTTCCAATAGTATTCTCCTTCATCAACAGATTAATCCTTAATATGCATAAATGGTTAAATATAGGCATTTTTTCATGTTTGTACAAATAATAATAATGTCCATATATGATATATTTTTAATTAACTTGTATTGTATTTATAAAAATCATCTTATTAGTTCCTTATGCATCCCATTTTCATAATTCTTATTTAAGCTTAGTTTCCCCTTAATATTCAAACCATTTTTATCAGTCATAAGTTTCTTAATACTGATTATCTAAATATCCAAGCTTTCCATTTACATACACCATCCCAATATTTTCGTATTTCATGTGTTATAAGGATACTGTACTATTTATCTTACAACATCTACATATAACATCTTTTTTGATCGGCTTATATTTCACTTATATTTGTAAAAAGTCACTATATATCTTGTTTTCAAAATTTTTAAGCTTAATTTCCCCTCAATATTTTGGTCATTCCTCAGTCCTAGTTTTCTTCATATTAGTTACCTTTAAATTTCAAACTTTTCATTTACATATATCATCCCAATATTTTTACATTTTATATATTGTAAAAAAATACTATACTACTTAAATCTCTTATCCCTCTTACTATAGAGCCCCTTTATATCCAAAATTACCTGTTCTTTTAACCACATTCAACCAGGTGTTTGCTCATGTAGTATTCCATCTGGTTAAAGTTTTTTTAAAAAGAAATATTTTTCTTATTTGCAGGAATCTATTAGTACATTAAGTACAAAGGGAGGGATAGAAACAAGGGTCAATGTTCTGAAGTTTTAAGCCATTACCATTTTTACTGCTCTTGTAAGATTCTTTATGGGGCCTATTTAGAAATGGAAAATTCCGATTGAACTGTTGCAGCAAAAATTCAGAAAAGGGACGCAAAGAAAACATACATAGTCACCTTGATTCAGAGAAAGCCAGGAACAGCAGAAGCTGCAGACGAGTTATCTGCTTCTGCAGCCAGATCAACTAGCTATAAAGGTATGTACACAGCTACTTTGTGTGTAGGGGAAGAGGTAGTACATGATTTCACCTGCTTCAGAACTTCTCTGTTCAGCACATGGCTTGGTGAAGTCTTATCCTAGGTAAGCAACCTTTTCTGCAGCTGTGTGTTATAAAAAAAAAAGGTATCTGCTGTGCCGTGACTTCACTTGATCAGTGTGTGATTATGCTTTTCACTCATTTTCTTTCTAGTTACAAATGGTTGCATCATGACACCAGTGATACAGGACTTCAAAAAGCCTAACAGTTGAGAGCTTTGATCATTCTGATGAAATAACTTAGATAAATAATAATTATTACACAGAAATCATCAGCCAATAGCCAATATTATTTAGCTGGGCACCTATAAGCAACATATGTCACATGACCAAGAAATGTATAGCAGTTGTCTTTTTTTTTCTTCTCTCAAGGGGAACACTGCACACTTTCTTTAGCTAAACTCTCTGGACTTAAAAAAAGTGGAAATTCAAACACGTCAATAGTTTTTAAAATGGGTCAATTTTTTAAATATAACCTGTAGCAATAGCTGGATATCCATTTTGCTGGAATGTTTCACTTCTACTCATGAATATGGACTTATGGATCACTTATATAAATATTTGGATAAGTAGTCAAACATGAAGTGCAAGATACATCTACAGTATATGTAAGGTATAGAATAGAATAATGAGGGTTGTGTTCTTCAATACCTTTTTAAAAAGCAAAAACAGTTCTAGAATCAAATTCAAAAATAACTTAATGGGTTTCCAAAAGAGCATTGCTTTCTTTGTCAGAACCAGAAATATGAATCTGTAAAACAGAGGAAAGGAGGGGGGGGGCGCCATTCACATCTTGCATTTTGTTATTTTTTCTCTCCTAGAAATGGTCTGCTTGTGTGAATAAGAATCCAACACTTGAGCAATGACACAAAAATGTTTTTATAACAGCTTTCCTCAAGCCAGCATTTTCCGGATGTGTCAGATCCAACCCCCAGCAATATGTAGCAGGATTGGGAATATTAAGAAATGCAGTCTTACATACTTGGTGCCTGCCAGGACTGTGGCTCATACTGGGACTCTAATACAGTTGTAATGAAATTTATCCTCCGTGGTCAGCATTGTTAAAATAGAGCCTCTAGAAATATTGCTGGCTCTTGATGCCTATCTATTCTTCCTACCTATTTTCATGAATGTAAGCCAGTTATTCTCAAATCTCAACTGTGATACCTTCCATATCTCCAGTTATTTGAAATTTGGTGGGAATTGACATGGTTGAGATCCCCACATTGTGCTACTTCCATATGGTAAGTAGATTCTTTATGGAAAACAAAATTACCCTAACGCTTGCAATGGCTCCAGCTAAGACATAATGTCAATAGAAAATGTAATCAAATCTGATGCCTCCTGCTACCCAGCTTTGTACCACCTTTATATATATACCAATGTGCCATTTTGAAGGGTTGCTTTGTCAAGACTTCCCCAAATACTGGGAAAAGGAGGACTTTAGGGAAGTGTGCTAGGCTTGGGAGACTGTTTTTACTTACTCTGGATATTGAGGTTCTTAATATTGGAGATGGAGCCATAGGCAATGAAACCATCTGTGTGGCATATCATTCAAAACTGCCATTATGACCTGGAGGTCCACCTGTATTCCTCATGTGCCTACCTGGTTTGTACTTGAGGGAATTCTGCCCTGCCAGGTTACTAGACCATCTTACACTCTGCTCTGGCCCATGAGGGTAAGAGGTAGAGATTGCATCGACCTGCCATACTCTCAAGTGCCCTTTATTGAGAGGTTGCCTCCTCAAGAGCTTTATGGTCTGGTTTTTCAGGGCAGAGCTTTTTGTGGGTGGACAATTTTTTTTGCAAGTCCTACCTACTTTGTAACAAAATTCTTCCCTTGATTTTCAAGAGGTTCCGTCTTGTTTCCTTACCAATAAAAGCCAAAACGCCTTCGTTGGGAAAAAAAGAGACTGTGCTGCTGTTGTGTACCATCAAACAGAAGGGGCACTGGTCACCAGATGTTTGTGTGAGGATCCAGATGAGAGCTGACCTGCTACTGTGACCAAGTATTGAGGGAACGCAGGATGAGAAGAATGTACACGCTCTCTTTCTCCGTTGATAAGCAGCCTTATGCCTTGAGCTTTTCAAACTTAGTACCTCTTCTCTACATTCCCAGTATGCAGTTGGACTCCTCTAATGGGATGCTGGTAGCTTACAAAGAGCTGCGCACAAAGAAAATCTTAACAAATGAAAATGCTCACTGAAAACCTTTACACATGCACAAAATGGAGAAAACAAAGAAGTTATGTAATAATCAAAATATTTCCTGTTTTCCCTTCCCCAACAATGTTATTTATTTAATTTTCTTTTCCCATGAAAAAAGATAAATAAACAATAATTAAGCAGGATGTATTGGATGGTGCCATGATGTTCTTGTGTCTCTGGAAAGAGGTCCTTGTTTTCACACTTCTGAACTGATCGGGGTGGGTTTCTGCAGTGGGCAAAATAGATTGATAGATGATAGATGGATGGATCGATAGATATAGATTTTGTAGTGCTCTTAGATATAACCACATATCAAATAAAAATACTACTAAATATTAATATAAATGTCTCTTGTTTTTGCTATAAAATTAACTTAGTTCTGAATCTGAGAACCTAACATGCTGTTGGAAAGGCATGGATCTTCTGACTGCTTCCAAAGATTTTGCCAAGAGAAGTGCATGCTAATTTGTTAAATTGGAAAATGGACTACTTTTGTGTTAGCATTGTGAAACTGATTAAGTTATTATGAATTGTTCAGATTATTAGTTCCCCAAAAATCAGCTTAGAAAATTGGCTAAAATATATGGTGGATGAGGCTGGTAAGAGGAAAGAGATCTTGGTTTTTATTTCCACTAAAGAACTGGTAGACAGGAAAGGATTCATATTTTTTTAAAAAAAAAAACCCACTATGAATTGTTGAGTAATGAAAGAAAGATGGTGTAAAGCTCCACTCTTTCCAGAAAGAAAATGAAAGAACACTCTATAACATATTGGACAGCAACACCTGAAATTTAAAATGCATAGCCCTCTTGGCACTTCTTATTTCTCCTATGGTTATAGGTTATATGCCTTGTACTCAATTACTAGATATCATAATCATATTTTCATATGTGTGCAAAATACCAGTTGCATTTTGGAAAACTACTGCCATTGCTAACATTCCACGTATAATAGCATAGACTTTGACAGAGACTCAGATTCTGCTTGGTATTATCCTAGTATCATCAGACAACAAAATTAATTTGCTCTAGAAAAATGAAGATCTTCAACAGCCTTTTTCTGGAGATGCTGCCTTAGGATTGGGATAGGACATACCTGCTAACTCAACTTCTGGAGATGTTCAGGATTAGGATAGGATTCATTCATGGAGCTTGCTTCTCCTCATTCTAAATAGTGCAGGAGATGGGTGGTTTTAGTTAACTAGTTGTAACTGGAATAATTTTGGTCCTGAATCTTAATAATCACAGTTCCTGTGGGCCTCATAACTGTCTTGTGCAGGAATGAAAATCCACTCAGGGTAAAAGAATGCCTACCTCACATTTAGCTGGGCCTTAACAAAGATGCATGACTGATTAGATCCTCAATTTTAGAAGTAGTCAGACAAGATTAACTATTTTACTGAGGCCCTTTTTGGATAAAAAGTTTAATCTGTTTTTAATTTTTGTATTTTGTATTTTTGGTATTTATTGCCCTGTTCACCGCCCTGAGTCCTTCGGGAGAAGGGCGGTATACAAATTAAATTAAATTAAAATAAATAAATAAAAATACACTACAGCTGAGTTCTAATTGTTGGGGGGGTGTCTGCAAAGATATTTTTATTTTTCTGAGTTAATAAGTGCCTCCCTGGCTTTCTTTTTTGTGTTCAAGGTTTAGAAACAAAACATTACTACCCTACTTTCAGTCAAGAATGTGTAATACTATCTTATCCTTGAATGAATAAAACAAGCCTTTGGGGATTTGTGAATAGGAGATCGAGGTCATTATCAGGACCTTTGTGATAAGGTTACCATCTTCTTCCTCATTTCTTGGGTGTGAGCCTGAGAATTCCCAGTGAATACAGTGAAAATCATGCTGGGTTGAAAATCTGGGAATTGTAATTTCAACATATTTGGAGAGCAACAAGCCCAGGAAAGGAATATTATGTCTTGGCTGTCAGATTAATTTATTGCTATCAATGCAATAAATGGGTCAAATGTATAAGAATCTAGAAAAAAAGCTTTATTTTAATTATTACTTTGGCAGGAATTGGTTGCACAACCTATGTTTCTTAAGGGTTTGAAAAATAATTATTTTCCAAAACAAACTGATGTGGAAATGAATGGAATTTGTAGTCTATATTTTTGAGACAACCAAGGTGTGTCTTCCCAGATTAGTTTGCCTTTAAAAATCCAGTATAGTTATAGCAGTGGGAGGTCTTCCCATTTCCTTTCTCTAATTCTTCTTGGAAGGTTAGTCAAGTATCTTCTGGATCATGTGAAGGCAAATATCCTCTGGACCAAGAGGCTGGAACCAAACTGATATTTTGAAATCTGAAGGAGACCTGCCTGCCTGTTTTATTAATTGATTATTGCTATGTTTTCTCCATGATGATCTGTCACTAAGTTTCACGTCGTACAAGGGTGTATCCAGTGGTGGGATTCAAATATGTGAACAACTGGTTCTCTGTTTGGATGCCACTTCCAGAAGTCCATTCTGGGCCTGGGCAACATAAAGTTAGCTACTGATTCTGCCGAAGTGGTGCAAACTGGCTGAATCCCACCACTGGGTGTATCCAACTACCTTCTGCTGGTCTTCCTATTCTCTTTCCCTCCATTTTTCCTAACATTAAAGCCTTTTCCAGACAGCTAGGTTTTCATCTATTGTGTCTGAAGTAGGATAATTGATTATTTGTGTCAAGAATTCATGAGTTAAAACTCTGGGTTGACCCAATAGACAACTTTGGTTGATTTGTTTCATAATCTGTTTGTTTGTTTTCTTGGCTCTCCATGATATTCTCAGGAGTCATCCCTAACACCAAATTCAAAAAACATCAGTACCCTTTCTATCTGCTTGTTAAACAGTATATTTTTTTTAAAAAAAACCCCCACAGCCCTTCTTTGAAGAATGAATGACTCATACAGGAGAGGAAACATCAGTTGACACTCTGTAAGAATTGGGCTGTTGCAATAAGAGAAATTTGTGAACCAAATTGTTACACAACTTTCATTTGAACTGGGCAGACTCAAAGCAAGTTAAACTGTATTTAACTGTTCTAAGGATTATTTAAGGTCAACCAGAACCATAGGTATCTATCTATTTATTAGGCTGATTTGAAAAATATTAGGTTTAAAGCCTTGGGCATTGAAATTTTGGGGAACATACTTCTCACTGCTGGAATGAAAATTGCTATTACCATAATTTCCTCATAAACAAAGGATAATTGGATAGCTGAACGGAAGTAAAAAAAACAATTACTCCAACTTTCTTGTCAAGAATATTAAATGTCTGTTAGGAAAGACAAGCTTGTATTGAGTGTTTTGGCATTAATTAGCCCTCTCTAGCTTTGTCCCTTCAAGATACTGGCTGCAGGTAAAAGGATTTTAGCCCAAATATTTGAAAGTAACTAAGATGGGCTGTCACAAGCTAGATTTGTAGTCAACTATTGATCATGTAATTAGTATGTCTCTACTACTAAAGGATCCTGAAACTGTAAGTGTATAAAATATAAAACCAAGAAAACAGAAAAAAAGCAAAAGACTCTTTAAAATACAGATATTAGGAAGAGCTAATAGCTAATGGAAGGCCAATATAAGAGATTGGGTTGTACAAATACTGTACATAAAATGAATCAGCATTGGTGTCTGCCTTATCACCAAGGGTGATATGATGAATCAAATGTATAATATACTACATGGTTCGCACAATGCACAAAACTAATAATTGTGGTTTAGGGTTATATTTAAGCAGACCATTAAATTGTTGTATAGATCTTGGTTTCAGCGAATCTTAGCTGTGCATTATAAGTGAACAATGGGATATATTTATATCCTATTTTACAATTATTCTATAATGACTGTTGCAGGATTCTTTAATACATTGATAGATACTGGCTGCAGTTGTGGCTGATTTAGAAGATGTGATGCTGACATCAACTCCCAGTATCTCCCAATCACCATGGCTACTTCTGAGAATTCTGAGTGTTAGTCCACACATCTGGAGAGCATTCAGACAGAAGAAGTCACCTGTTCATGACATTCTCTTGACAATATCAGCCATTTCATCAAGGATCTCTATTTTTCTAAGGATAGAGTATTGACTTTGATGGCTGTCACTATAAAACAAGCATGCTACTTTTATTAATACATGAATTTGCTGATTTTCTTCCTTCCATCTCTTCCCCTTTATCTTTTTGTTTCATTGTTTAGATTTCAAACCTGGGGACAGGAGCTGCCTTACCATTCTTATCTGTAGTTTGGCTTGTTATGGGAGCCTTTTTAGTTAAAGAATAACTTTTTATTGTGATATAAAATATTTATAGCCCATCCACTACCCAGCAGATTTTGTAAGGGGTGAAAATACCTAAAGAAATAATGCACATTAATCAATTATAAGCATGCACTTCACATTAATTAGGTGCTGTAGGATTCTCAGAAATAATGAATCTTGGGGTTTGACAAGTGTGACTAGTAACCCAGGAAGCCAATTTTGAGAGTTGCAAAACAAGCAGTGTTGCATCATGGAAAGGAAAGCCCGCTTTTAATTACATGATTCCTTCCTGTAGGAAGGGTGACCCAGTCAAATCATCACTGCAGAGTTCAATATTTACACGATTTCTTTGACAATTTGGAGAAGCGAAATTGCAAAGTTGACTAGGGTTATTGAGGGTACATTGAACAAAAATAGAAACCAATAGCAACAACCAAAGGGAAGCAAAACAGAATATCAAAGGAGTTATTTTCATATGGAGGCAGAGGGAATTTCCCCCCCCCACACACACACACATTTTCAGGAGTTCATAGAAGAGAGACAGTGAAGAACCAGATTCTTGTATGGGATTGTGCTCATCCATTTGTTTAACTCTCTAGAGCCACACCTGCTTGTAGTTGCCATATTTATTTCATTTCATTTTTATTTACTTCTTCCTCATAGTTATATGGCTGCCTACCTCACAAAGTGTGACTCTGGATGATGTACAATAAAAAACCCCTATAAAATAAAAGTATGAAAAGGGCAACAATTAGAAATATTAAGGTTACACAGAAATGAAAAATATTGTACTATATGACATCAAAACGTGGGTTCCTAAGTTGCTGCAGTAAAAAAAAAGGCAGGTTTTATAGGAACAGAATTCTTCTCCATTTCCATCATGCAAATCTGGATTATTTGAGACCATCAACCCACATTTCAGCATCACTTGGGACTTTGGGAGGAAGGACTTATAAATCCAGAAACGGGGAACGGAATATTCTGGAGATGGGAATCTTTGACAATCTATAAGAATCTACAGCCTCCTTGGCCCTTTCCATGATCCCTGCATCCTTTTAAAAATCTGCCACCAAGAAGCTCAAGCAGCAAATCACCAATTTACATCCCCTCCCTTTGAAATGCCAGGAAATAAATGATGTAAATATCTCTTTGTTTTAATATGAACATTTTATTTAATCCCCTACAAATGGATATGCCCCCAAAGGGCCAAGAATTCTGGGCTTGCTCCTTCCACTCACTGGTGTCACCACATCAATCAGTCCCTAGGCAGAAGCGAACCAAATCAGTTTTTGATCATATAAATTGTGGTCCAACCAATGGTAATAGAAACATGACTGGAATTTCAGTTTTTTGAGCCTGTGCAGTTTTCAATGTCACCATAGCTTGATCCTCTACCCATTTGGTTGACATGATTGTCAGGGAAAATCATGGTTAGGTGAAAGAGAGTGATTTTGAGGTCACTTGGACCTTGGCACTTTTGAACTCTCTCACCCTAAGATAAACAAACCATATTCATCCCCTCTTGTAATCTCCTGCACAGATGAATACTAGTTTTTTTGTGTGTGAATCATAGGGAAAGGGGAAGAAAGTGACTATGAATGTCGGAAGCTATAAGTACCTCCTCTTACCAGAAAATAAGAGGCCAGCGTTTCATTTCATAATTCATTTCAACCTGTGGTGGAATCTGAAAGATTGCTCCTGCACAGATTCTGCTAAATTCAACATCAGATTTATTCTTGTTAAACGAAGAGCACTGTTAAATCTAAGAAGAAACCAGAAGGCATTGCAGTTTAGGTAAGTCAACAATTATTCTTTAAAAGCTGTCAAAGAAGGCTACTTCTATGCTGTCCATTATCTAAGACTGAAAAGAGTGACTGAGGACATATATTGCTCTAAGACATGATTAGATTAACCATGGTTTTCTCACTAAACTACAATTGGTTCAATTTGCACAAACTGCCAAAGTAAACCTTGACACATATACCTCTGACATATTTCGAGCAAAGGCAGAACAGGGAGCATTTGGGAGTATCTGTTGGACAACAGTACAAACTTGATTCTTTTTGATGAAAATATTCAAATAAGGAAAATGTTTAAATTTATTAATAAGAGTGAAGCTGCACAGGACATATTGCCTAGTTCTGGAATTAGCTTTGTTATGTTTCTTAATTGCCTTTGGTGTTCTTGTAGTTGGATCAGAGTGGTAATATAATGGCATGATGTTACTGCGTTGACTAAGTGTTCTTTAGGGAGAATTCTAAAGAATTCAAAATGGCATCAGAGCACTAGCAGAAAAGGAAATAAGAGACTAGTTTCAACCATGAAATGAGTAAATTTAGAGGCACACTTTGAACTTCTCCAATAACAACTTCTTTTGCACCAAACAATTTAAGTGGAAATCATTAGTGAAGTTTTCATATGCTATTTTCATCAGCATAACCTTTTGTTTTCACCACCAGGTGTAAATTCTTCACATATCATGTTTGAAACAATATTTCAGTTTTAATTTTTCATAGCAATAAAGTAAATGGAAAACTTGTTTTGAACTTGACTAGGATAATAGGAGGAGGCTACAGTCTTGCGCACACTTATGAAGACTAAACTCTTTGAATATAGTGAGGATTCCTTTTGTCTCCAAAAGTTCAAACTGGGCACAATTATTCAAGAAATTCCTAATGGGACTTGCTATTTCTCCATTTATTACTTATATGCATCTTCATATAATCACCCAGCAATAACTGAAGGCATATAAACATTATCTTCATTACAATGGTTGAATTTTAGAAGCTACCAAGTCATTAGGAGAGAGTTTTTAGCTAAAAGATAATCATACCTGTTTTATATATATCAAAACACTAAGTATTTTGAACAGTCAAATGTCAAACATGTTGGATCCAGATTTAGTCATATTTAGATAGATCTGTTGATATCATGATCATCTTCTGCAGAACTAATTTCAAGGATCTGTTCTAAATACGGATAATTCCAGATCCAACCCATAGAATTGTAATTATCGTTATTAACTGGAGCTGACATTGATTAATTACATTTAAATAATTATTAATAATTAATGATGCTTCTTTGGTTTTCATCTTGCCTTTAAAACATTGATAATAAATGCACCTTGGCTAAGAAATATTTTTAAACCATTTCTGCAAATATCCTGCCTATCTCTCAAAGAGAGGGAATAGAGTCATTCTGGGAGAATTAATGGGATTAGCTTGGCTTGGGGACACTTTCAAAAGCCTGGAAACCCTTCTGCTTATAAGAAGCAAAGACCAGCCCAGTAGCAACCAACATCAGATGACCAGAAAGCTAATAAGGAAACTGAACAAATCAATTTCACTCGTGGCCTAAAGACTCAAAGGCAAGTTATACATATATCTGAACTTGGTATTAGATAATAGAGCCTGAATAAAATATTTAATAAATATTACATACAAAATTGAATCTAAGGCTAAGACTTGTTTATTTAATTCCAAAGATACTAAGAAATGGGCTAATCATCTTCCTTTATAGCTCTGGAACCAGGAAGTTTTTAGGAATACTAAGACAGATAGTCTTGCTTTTTCTCAGGCAATGGGAAATATTTTTTTTCTAAAATCTGGTAAGATTTAATTTGGGCCTGTTAAAGGAACAATCTCAAACAACAGTGATGTAGGAGAACTATTGAGGTTAATTCTCTCCACATTTCAAGAGCTTGGCAAAATCACAGCGACAATAGGTAAGTAGATAGCTAGGCAGACAGATGGACAGTAGATAGAGCACTATATGGAGATTTTAAAGCTCAGATTCCAGAGTGTATGCATAACCAACTTATCTTCCTTTCATTATATACATTTTGCTATAATACTATATCTTACTTCAAAGAATCCATGGGAGTGTATTTGGTGACACCTATAAAAACTCAGAATTTCCTACAGAGACATAACTACAACAACCTTTCAACTGCTTTGCAACAATAACTCCGAGCCATTGTGAATAATGGTTCTATGGCATAAATTCTTCACTCTCAAAGGTGACATTTGAAACAAGCTCCTATCTGTTGGGCTCCCAGATTAGTTAATGCAGATCATCAAGTTTTACTACTGGCAGCTGGCTTCTGGGAAACAACACTAGGGCCATCTGCTTTAAAATGCTTGTCATTTAAAATTTCCCATAATGCCCTGAAGTAGCTTCAGTCATATGTCTATGGAGTTTCTCAGTGATCTAAGTCATGGTTGTCTCAAAAGTGCTTTTTTTCAAAAGACAACTGGACTTTGTTTTCTCCTTGAATACATTTTGCTTCTCGTTCAAGAAGCTCCTTCAGCTTCAGAAGCTTCTTCAATGAGAAGCAAAATGTCTTCAAGGAAAAAACAAAGTCCAGTTGCCTTTTGAAAAAAAGAGCTTTTGGGATAGCTTCAGTCAGGCATCATGGGAAAGAGAAATAAAAAAATAATAATAAGTTCATTTAATTTAAGGATAAAGGTCTGCAATTTTGTGTTACCTTTAATCATGGATTGTATAAGAATGCATATGATATATTTGTTTATTTTTATTTTAATAACTGGAAGTTACAGATACATTGATTGATGACATTAATTTTCTCAACAGTAGATACTTGTCGATTTCTCCTAGAAAAGCCTGAAACTAAAAAAAATAGATTATAGAAAATGGGATGGTTAGGGCAAGCCATGGCCAGAGAGATCATGTCAGGGAGGTTTCTTGAAGATGAGAGTGCTTATAGCTATGGGGGAAACAAAATGCTCTATGCTTGTCCTGATAAAACTAGAGTTTTCACTATCTGTCCCCAGTCAAGAGGAGAGGTATGTTTTCTCTCTCTTTAGAATTGAGGATAGACTTGTTTACAGCTGTACTGGAGTTTTCCTCTGCATTGTTTTAATTGTCAAACAATCCTCTCCTACTAATATGACAGGTTTGAAAACTTGTGGGTCTGGTCTGTGTATGCATGTATCAGAAGTTAATTGGGTGACTTAGGTTAACTCTTCTGATTCAACCTTACAGTACAAAGTAAAAAATGAAGCTACTCAATGAAGTAGACTGGAGATCAGGGGACTGGAGGCTAAAACATATAAGGAAAGGTTGCTGGAATTGGGTATGTCTAGTTTAATGAAGAGAAGGATTTGACAGCAGTGTTCCAATATCTCAGGGGCTGCCACAAAGAAGAGGGAGTCAAGCTATTCTCCAAAGCACCTGAAGGCAGGACAAGAAGCAACAGATGGAAACTAATCAAAGAGAGAAGCAATCTAGAATTAAGGAGAAATTTCCTGAGAGTTAGAACAATTAATCACTGGAACGACCTGCCTCCAGAAGTTGTGAATGCTCCAACACTGGAAGTTTTTAAGAAGAGACTGGACAGCCATTTGTCTGAAATGGTATAGGGTTTCCTGCCTGAGCAGGGGGTTGGACTAGATGACCTCCAAGGTCCCTTCCAAAATAATAATAATAATAATAATAATAATAATAATAATAATAATAATAATGATAATGATAATAATAATAATAATAATAATAATAATAATAATAATAATAAAAAACAGTAGTAGTAGTAGTAGTATGACTTCACCCTGCAGTGGATTGATTCAGGGTGCTGCTGCTGCTGCTGATTTCTTTCGTCCTTTCTTTCAGGTTGTTCAAGATCTCCTTGCCATTACCATTTCTGTTCCATTTGTCCATTGGTGGAAAAAATGTTTAAAAAGCTAGCCAAACAGCTTATACAAGAACTGGATTCTGATGGGAAACTGATTCCTGTGAGCAGCCTGGCACAAAATGATGGTTTTCAACTTCTCTCTTTGGTGACTAAAAAGCCCTATAGATGGCCTTGGAACAATAGAAAGTATTCCCCAATCTCTTTCAAACTGGCAGACATAGTCCAAGAAGAAGCAATAATGGAAATAGGTATTCTTGTTAAAATTAATTCATAGACATCATTCTGGATAAATTCTGTCTGGACAGTTTTCTGTGAGCCCTAGGACCAAAGGAGAAACACAGTGGTCTCTCTGCAACCACACCCAAATTGTACATCAGGCTCACAGATTTTGTACAGTCTGTGTAGATTCCTCTTTTGATCTGAAGACCATGCCTTTGTGGTTGTTTTCCAGATTCAGATGTAATCCTACATGCAAACATTGCACTAAGACATAAATCAGGAATTACAAATCACAGTGGCAAGATTCATGCAACTTGCTAAGCCAGAACCAGTGTTATATATGAATTCAGTGAATTGTGGTTATTTCTTATTTGAAAGGAATACGGGCATAGAAAAGAGAGGGGAAAATGTGTAAGCTTTGCTCCAGTGGGTTTGACCATGCTAAAACAATTAGAATATATTTTGAGCATTGTATTTTGCTTGCTTTCAATTTTTTTTTAGAATGGAAACATTCTGAGCCACTTTTGTTCTCTACTAATACATGCCATAAATCTGGAGGACAGCTGAATTTTAAGATACGGTCTACAGAAGTAGATGTTGGTGGATTGACTTTAGCTTGCTTGAATGCCTCTCCAGTACATCTTAGAAAAACCTATGTGGACCCAGGAGAGCTGTGGTGAATATGGCTTTGCTTATTATTACACAAGGGTGTGACAAGAATGGAAGAATGGGAACTGATTATTAAGTAGTTAGCATTCCTGAGAATTGTACATAAAAAAATGTCTGAAAAACATTCATAATCCAACCGTGAAGCACAAAGGGGAAACTGGATTTCGGTATTATTAAAAGCTGCAGAAAGGGATAAATAAATGGCTTTGACCTATCTGCTGCAATCTATTTGGAAACTTTATGAATTACAATGAAATGAGTGGTAGTTATGGTGCATCGGCAGAACTCCTATAAATCTCTTGAGACTCATTCAGGCGAAAGTACTGGTGTATAACGTTCAGGGTGACTTGTGAGAGGGCTTTATCATCTTGATTTTCATTTGAATGGCCTGTCTAAAACACATAAAACTACCCACTGTATAGAGGAAATTCAGTGAAGATCAGTCAAGGCAGTTTCCCTCAGTATTTCTGTGCCCTTAGGTGATGGGAAGGATCAGAAAAGAAAATGGGAAGTTTTTGCCAATTCTCTGAGATTTAGGGGTCCTAGCTTCCAGGACTCAATAATGCAGCTTGTTGAAAACAAGCAAAATGGGGGCAGCAAGGATTCTGTTACGTAGAGCAATAAGTCTTTAAAAGCCTTTATACTTAGGGAAGGGAACAGTAGAGCAATTGCTTTGATCCTAATTTAGAGCCCTGCTGTGTTCCTTTTTTTATGCTCTGTCTCCACTTAAGGCAGGGGTTCCTCACCTCTCATCCTTCCCAGTCTCCCTTCTGGGGGTTCAAGCATTTCTGTGTTGATCTCAATCTGCTGAAAACTGTTTCTGCTGGCCAGATAAAGGCGTTGATAAATGGGAAGACAGGGTAATTAAACATGGAGCTGAACTTAGCTCCAACTTGTTCCTTTCAGGGCATCATCTAAAATGGAACAGTTTGTTGTAGAGAGGAGAACTTTCTTATCCACTGTACCCATTACTGCAGATAGTAAAATGCTTGAGGCCAGTCCTAGCCCAGGTGGAAGGATTTCATTCTGAAGCCTTGGATGGTCCCACAGCATAGAATAAAGTTTCCAGGAATAGCAGGAGAAGTTTCAGAACTCTGACCGCATTGTAAGAACTGTAGCTGTGACCTTCTTGCATTTTGTCTGTAGGAAGAGAGATATATCTCTCAGTGTTATCCAGAAAACCTACCCTAAACTCCATTTGTACATTGTGACAGAAGTTTTGGAGATAACAGAGCCCTTTCTCATTGAAGAGATTGCCCAGACAGGTGGCAAGGGGGGAGTTTCTGCAGTGGACATACTTAAGATCCAGGTGTGGTTATCATTTTTGGCTTCCTCTTTTTGCTGTTTCTTGCTTTTTAAATGAACAGGTTAATGGCTAAAGGCACTGCAGAATCATTCCTTAAAGAGGAGTTGGTTGCTTACCAACAGTTGTGGGCTTTTTATCTTTTTCATAGGAATAAGATGCACAAACTAAACCTCTCTGACCAAAACATGAGCTCAGCCCCTAGGGCCTTTATAACTGCCATAAAACTTAATTTAAAATGTGAGGTTAGGAAGGAAATGGTTTATTTAAGTAGTAGCAGTCTAACCGGGCTGACCTTGAAAAGTTAAAGAAAGCTAGGCCTAGATTAGTAGGCTTAGCCTACAGGACAGGAGATCAGCAGGAATTTCCAAGATAATAAAAAAAGTTAATAAAATAAATAAAATCCAGTGAAAGGTTATTGCAAACCACTTCCACACAGTGGCCAAAGCAAAACAAAATAAAACCCAATCCTATATAGATGAATATTAAGCTTCACTTGAACAAAACATTTCTAGGAAACATGTTTAATGCATTGAGAATAGCATATGACCTGTTTCTTTTGATCTTGGGTCTTCTGCTTTTAGGAGCATGGTATGGCATGAAAGACCAAAAATGGCTCCTGGTACTACATATGTATATATGCCTTGCCTTATAGCACACAGGGAAGCCCTTTATTGACAGCTTTTGGGAGCACAATCAATAATGTGGCAGACTGAAATGTAAGGAATAGGCAAACTCGAAGCATAAAAATTCACTGAAGAAGGATTAGTACACTAGTGTAACAGTATATTGTAGCTTTATGTTTCATGTGTGTTCGTGTGTGTGTATAGAATGGACTTGTAGGAAAGATAGATTTTGGAAAGTACATGTCATCATAAGCAGATGCACTGAATAAAGAAAATGGAATGAACATTTATTTCATTTACTGTATTCCAAAGTGAATGTAATAAGGTCTGCTGGAAGAGGAGTAGTGCTCACTACTTACATTTAGATAAAAGGGGTTCCTGGCTGGCCATAGCTGAAAACAAGATGGGTGGGATGCATTCTCATGAACTTTGGCAGAACTCTTTTGTCTCCATGTGGTAACCTTAGGGCTATGAGTTTCCAGTTAGACAACTTATGATTGATCATAAGTGTGGAATTATCATTGCCTGTTTTCTATAAGATGATGAGAATGCCTATACATTGCTAGCTTGCTTCCTTCACAATCTGTGACTTGGTTTAGGGTAAGGCATTCTTAACATCCTGTGCTCAAATCTACAGGGTCAACACACGACAATGAAAAATAAATCCATGCTAATTCCTTTTGGTACAGTGATGGCATATGGAGTTGAGAAATTCCAAATCTGTGAAGAAGACCCTGGTGCGTGAAAAATATTGGGCTGATTTGTTTGCCATACTAAAGGTCAGGCATCTTTCTGTTCATTCTAATTTCTTTGCATTTTTGTCTTCTGTAGTTTATCTCAACCAGAGGTTTCAGACAATGTTGGTTCCCTCACTCACTTATGATGGTATGTTTGATATATAGGCTTACAAAAATATGTGTATGAAAGTTAGAAAAAGCATGATTGTTTGTGGAGCTATCTAAGCAAACAAACAAACAAGATAGATCTGTGAACCAAAGATCACACAAGATGATTTTTAACTGTGAATAAAAGGTTAATTTTGCAAAAAAAAAAATCCTAGACTATAATGTGGTTGATTAGTTTGCAGCTCAATATATGATGTGAAGTCACCAAACACTATTAAGTGATTAGAAAACTGGGTTAATTCTATAAACCATAGCTAAATTAAGTGAATTTGCATGAAGTCTGGCTAAGGAGGAAACAGACAGAAAGATGTCTGGGTTTCCATGTCAACAAAATGCTCCCGTTAGTCTAGTCATCCAAATGTAGCATGGCACTACAGCTTCATAGTTTTCCTGCAATCCCCAATTAAAGTGGGACAATGTGCAAGAGTATTATAAGAATAATAAAACTATGGCCTTCTACATAGCTAGCTTAATGAATGACACTGTGAAGTAATGTCACAAGGTGTGTACTTGGGTTATCACCAATATGTAAGAGGTGGACTTTATATTGAATATTATATTTTATTTTTATCTCTTTCCTTTTGAGGCATTAATGGCCCTCCAAATGTTGCTGAACTATAATTCCTAGCACTTCCCATTACTGACCATGCTGTAAGGAATTTCTGGGAGTTATATTTTACCATCATTTGGAAAATCACACGTTCTCTACCTAATTTGAATCTCTTTGTACAGGATAACTACTAGTATTATATATGTCTCTGTTGAATTTCCAAATGTTGTGCAATACTAGTTTAGTTGAAGCTTGGAGATTTTTAATCTTTTGGCTCTGGGTCAATAAAAAAATAACGTTGAGTAAACAGTATGTCCGAATGTTACTCTTTCTTTACCTCTTCCAAAGAAGGAATACTTCAGTTTCTTCTTCTGCTTAATTTCAATCTAATATTAATTTTCCTCTTTTCATTTTAGCATTCCAGAGTGAACTGGGAACTTCACTCACAGGCAAGTTATTACTGAATTTTGATTCACTATTGGGTTTGATCTCCCCAATAGTGCAGATCTCTTCAATAAAATCAGTAATGTCTCTCCATCAGAAGTGCCAGTTAGATGGCATACAGACACTCAACAATATGGGTCACAGCAGTTGTACAAAGTGTTCTCTAGGTTTTTTTTTAAACTAAAAGTTCAACTGAAATGATGCTGCTCATAATCTTAACGAAGCAAATAATCTTTAGCTGTCCAGCAAGTGCAAGATGCAGTTAAGGAAGAATATGAGCCACTGTTATGCCAGACCCAGCCTTTGAAGAAGAACCTTTTGGAATCCTTTGAGCTTTACCTACAGAACAGAAATGTTTCCACTGTACGGTCCATGGTATGTTCCTTTTTTTTGGCTGTTTGATGACTTAGAGCTCTTCACCTGTGCTGTAGCATCCTGTGTAAATATGGATTTATTTATTAGGCTTGTACCTTGCCTTTATCATTTTTATAAATAACCAGGTGAATATTTGTAATAATCCTTCCTCCTCCTCCTTTTCCTACAACCACCACAATCATCCCTTTATTTCTCCATCCCTTTGCCTTATGTCAGTCATCCCTCCACCCTTTTCCTAATATTGCAAGCAGATTGCTCCAACCACATATCTTCTGGATGTGTTGGGAAAGGAGGTATCACCATTCTCAGCTAGTTTGTGAACTGTAGTGACAGCGCATTTGGAAGACTGTTTAAGTCATTTCTCCATGAGCATCTTCCATTCATACAGCCATCAGGTTAAAATAACAATAGTGAGAATGAGCTTTACATCAATTAAGGATGGCTGGATGATGCTCTGAAAATACTTAACATATTTTGAGATGTTGCCCAAAGAGGAGAATATCTCAAGAGCTGCACATGCAGCAGAATGAGGTCATCATATTTGAAGCAAGTATGTAGTCTGTACTGCTTTAGGCATGAGTAGGAGACACGATTTTTGAAAATACACCCTTCTGTCAGTACAAATCAGCCTCCTTGTAAGGTCAGAAAGAGTTCTCCACAAATAGGATTTTTTCATGAACTTCTATTGCTACTGGTAGTTGTAGTTGTTACTATTAAGTAAGCTAAAAGTAAGTCAGAAAAAGCAGATTCCCCCCCCCCAGATTATAGATCATGCTGCCCCAGAAATAGGTCTGGCTGCTTTGTTTTTTGTCTTCCAGAATACCCTAAAAATTCTTTTTTAAGTGAATAGATGGTAACTGAGGAAGAATGTTTAATTATATTATTCTGTTTTGAGTTTTCATTTATGGATTGTTTATGTATATATTTATTGTTTACCACACATGATTGATTAGGGTGATATTAAAATGAGGTACATAAATAAGTCCATCAATATAGTTATGAATTGGAAAATCAGGTATATAATTAAACCAATTGTAATGTAGTGGGTCCGACGCAAGGATGAGACGCCAGCCGGAGTACAGGTTCAGCTTTTTATTGTAGGGGTCCATACTGGGGAAGCACGGGCTACCTGGCCTCCTTATATACCTGGCCAGGTAGGCGGCTAGCCAATGGGGTTGGCCCTAGGTTTCCCGCTGGATGTTAGGTTTTCCTGCCAACCGTCCAGGCCAACTCCCCCTAGTGGCCGCTGGTATGTAGGTGACCTGCACCTGGATACATAACACCAATCCTGCATATCAATACAAATTGTGAAACAGGGGGAAAGGATCTAAATAAAAACTCTCCCTGCTAAGTTTACTCTTTTTTATTTTTTATTTGCAGGACCATTTTTACACAGGGAAGGACAGGATCTCTCCTCGTGCTTTTTGAAGCTGTTTGAAGTGGCACCATCCATTCCATTATCTCAGGTCTCCTCAAATTCTTTTGCTGCTTCTTTAGATTGTTATGCGTGGAATCCTGTCCAGATTAATTTCTGCCTGAATGTTTAGTCTAAATCTCTATTACCAGCACTACCACTTTGCTCCAACTTCCTGTTTTTAACTGCATATCTTTTGCCTGTTTCTCCAAGCCTACTTCTACCCAGATGCATTTTCTCAGCTCCTGTGAAAATATGTTCCAAGAACCTCTTGACTGCTCCATAGCAGAACATAATTATTCTCAAAATTTGTGAACATTTGCTCATTTCTTTATTAGATTTATATCCTTTTTTCCCCCTCTCGGAGCTCAAGGTGGTATACATTGCATGCTTCTCTCTCTCTAATTCTTTTCCTACAACATTCCTGTGAGCAGGATTGAACTAAGATATAGTAACTGGGCCCAAATCATGTATCAAACATTCGTGGCTGAGGTCAGGTCTGAATCACAACACCACAACCATACTGGGTTTATTATGTGGCAATTCTCTATTTCACCCCTACCTGACTGACTGATTGCTATAAATTTTCTCCCACCAGCTGGAGCTTTCCATGGCAAGTAACAATGCAGATCGCTCCATGTTGGAGTCATTAAAGGAGGAACTCTGAGTTCCAGTGGAAATGCTGCTATCCTACTTAGGGATTTTCCAAGACACTAAGAGAGGAGAAAACCAAGATCTTTGGGGACCAATGCACTTCCTTTGCTCTTCTATAGATGGTACAAGAAACTATTGTTTGGATGTTGTTGTAGTTATATGGTGCTCTTGGCTTTTTTCAAGCTTTGAAGGTACGCCTGCGCCTGGCTCAAAACCTAGCAGGTCATTTGATGAGACATTTGAATGTTGCTGTTGTATTACTTCTTCAGTACTTCATGCACAATTTATAGCAATTTGTTTCAATGTAATATGTATATATATATATATAAGAACAATAATCTGTAAATTGTAATTCAGTAGATTTTGTGTCTTTCAAATGAGAAGTCTGAAGCTGGAAGAAAAGGATTTTTAACAGTTAAATTAAATACGGAAGAAACACAACTAGCCATACTTTCTTCTGCATATATGCTAGTATAAGATTAAGTTTGGCTAATCCAATTTCTCCCCCCAAACTGCCTCTGCCCAGCCTGAATTCCAACACAATCTTTTCAGCCTAGTTCAAAGAGTTGTGTTGTTTCTTTGTCATATTTTTAACCACTGCCATTAGATAAATATATTTATAAAATGGAGCAATATGATCTGGGCACTTATTATACAGATCGACACTGTTCTATTTGTATTGGCTCTCCAGACAATACTATGGCTGGCTGGCTGGCCAGGTGGTTGGCTGGCTGGAGAAAGAAAAGAAGAAGAAAGAAAAAAAGAAGAAGAAAGAAAGAAAGAAAGAAAGAAAGAAAGAAAGAAAGAAAGAGAAAGAAAGAAAGAAAGAAAGAAAGAAAGAAAGAAAGAAAGAACAGATGGAACTCCTAGTTACTTCTAAATCCCTCTAGGGTTGATTCTACACCAAAGCCTCCTAGTTGCCTAGGCACAGTTGTACCAGCTGTTTTTTTTGTTGTTCACAGCACCCACTGCTCTGTGATTGTTGTAATAAATACAGTACCAAGTTTTATGTGGATGCCCACTGAAAAATAAGAATTTCCACTGATCTGAAAGTCTAACTTACTATTTCTGTTATCAAAGAACAGGAATGGAGCACATCTGTAAATTCCTAGCCTACAAATGCTTTCCCTCATCCCAAGTCTGAAGTGAAGAAAGAGTAATGCTGTAAAGCTGGTTCTGTAACAGAAACTACAATCAGTAGCAAAGAAGTAATAAAAGACGCTTTGGGAAAAAATTATATTCTGGAGGCAACAAAAAACTGTGAGGTATCAGGAAGAAGAAGAAGAAAAATGAGTGTAGATAAGCTTCACATGTGAAAACATCATGGTATGAATGATACTTGTCTCTGTTTTTCCATTAATAGATTTAGACTATGAGATGATGCTCCTCTTACAAAAAATGTTGAAAAAGAAACAACTGGCCAAACCAATGGATATGGTGAGCTCTTATTGCCTTAATTTTTTGCTGTTGTCTTTTTCTAATCTGCTGTAATATACAATGCTTTTTCAAACTCATACCTAACATGCATGCCTAAGAAAGCAGGTAGCCAAAACTGATGTTCTTCATCAGAACTCCATTGAGGTTTTACGTAAGGGTATATTTTGTTAGATGTTTTGTGCCAGCCATGGCAGTTCCCCCAAAAGGTCATCAGATGGGAGCAAAGAGGCTTCTTTGCTCCCACTGGTGGGTCAGGGGTCCCTGGCCCCTGCAGCCCCATTGCGAGAGAGTTTTATGGTAAGGGAGGGGCTGAGACCCCCCATAAATACCTCTGCTCAAGGGGCTGCTCGCTGCTTGCTCTGTTCTCTTTGTTCTCTCTTCTGCTTGCTAATCCATCGGCTCGACCCAGGCATGGATGCCTCCATGCCAGGGAGCTCTTTCTATTTACTTTATCGTTAAATAAAGCTTTGATTGATTGCATCCCCGTGTGATACCTTTCACTTGGAAGCACCTTAACGAACATCGACCTCGTGAGACCATCTCACAAATTTAGGCAGAGATGTGCCAATTCCTTGGAAGATATTGATTCTCAGTTAAAAGGGAAATGCTCTGTTTGCAAATTAGGCATCCTAGTACCCTTGTTGTCACTAGAAGCTCTTCTGCCATATGCCAAATCCTTTTCAGAACATTGTTTTCATTTATTACATTTTTAAGAACCACAGCTCCTGCTGAGAGAGCAATGAGTCAAAGGTGTGGCTTTGTCAGCTCTGGTGAAGAAGCAAAAAATGGCAGGCTGTTTTTCCCAGGCTCCAGTTTGTCGCATAGAATTCCAAGTAGAATGTCCTGATCCAATCATAGGTTATTTTCCATGTCTGGCAGGACTTTGAATATTATACTTAGGAATGACTTGATGGTGAAAGTTGGAAGTCTTGAAATTTCTGTGCCGTGGCTTGGGGGTTTTGGCAGGGAGACTGTTTTGAAGGCCAGGCAAAGAAGGAAGCCTGTGTGAGTTTCTTCCTTCAATATAATTAAGTACAAAGCCATGTGAAATGATCTGTCAGGGGCAAAGAGGACTAAAGAAGGACTATTTGCCCTTGGCCTCAAGCTCAAAGGAAGCATGAAATGTAGGTCATTCATTCATTCATTCACTCATTCATTCACTCATTCATTCATTCATTCATTTATTCATTCATTCATTCATTCACCCACCCACCCACCCACTCATTCATTGAATTTAGAAACTACTCATCTCCCTAATGGAGGAACCCTGCATGCGTACAAATAAAATATAAAAACATAAAACTGTACATAAATATTACATTAGGAGGAAAAGTTAAAATTTAAAGTTAAAAAAGCAGGGGTAGGCCTTCAAGAGGTTAACTAGTTTCATCACTGTAGACATCTCTGTGAGCAAGACATCAGAGCCAAATTTCCAGATATTTCTGAGGCCAGGAGGGTGGGACCCTGCCTCACCTCTGGAGCAGAAACGTTCCACAGGGTGGGGGAAATGGCAGAGAAAGTTTTCTTCCTGGACTCTGCACGTCAAAATTCTTTAACTGTTGGGGTTCATGCCTGAGCTGGGGGGGGGGGTGGCGGGGTGGTGGTGGAGGATGGACTGATCTAATGGGGCAAAGATGGTTCTAGGCCCCATGCCATGGTTATAATTAGCACTTTGGATCTGGAAGCAGGTCAGCATCCAAAGTAGCTTGCACAGAAGAGATATTACATGTGCCATCCTTGGGGCACCCACAATTCCCCATGAGGTCACAATATGTACCAGTTCAAGCTTCTGGATATTTTTCAAGGATAGCCCCATATAGACTGCATTGCAATAGTCCAAATGGGATATGACACGGGTGTGAGTGACTGACTAAAAAGCCTTCCTATCCAGTAAAGGACATAACTGGTACACACAGCATGAAGTTGAGCAAAAGCTCTCCTAGCCTGCCAGCTATTCTTCGAGTAGGAGTTGTAAATCCAGGAGAACAGCGAGGTTATATACTGGGACTGTCTGGGACAGTGCAATCCCATCCAGTAATTAGATTATGCCTCCTTTGTTTTTAAATTATGTTTAAAAAGATTATCTAGTTGTAATCCAAAACATTTATTTGGAAAAGGCTGCTGTATGAGAGATCCAAAATAGGAGGCCTCCATCAGTTTCAGCATTTGTGATTTGGAATCATGACTAGCCTGGGTGATAATGAGCTGCCCAACCCAAAATTTAAAACTAGGAGAAGATCTCATGATTATCGCTGCAGTTTCTATTGATTCTATCTCTGACTAGCCAGTTACCTGCATTTGTAAATTGGTCTTTTCATTCTTTTTCTCTCCCACCCCTTCTTTTCCTTTTTCTCTTTCATTTGTTCTCCTGCTTCACTTCTAAAGATGGAACTCATTTTGGAAAGGATTCTTTCCGGTGAAGAATGTGGCACTTTCACTCTTCCATGCCATTCCCTGATGGAGGAGGAAATTGATTAGAACCTTGATATGCTGCAAATCTGGGGCTAGATTTAGACGTTGGGGAAAATTCCATCACCTGCCCGTGGAATAATGACGTCTGCTCAGAATTGGCTGCTCTATACTCCAGCTTGAATGCCCTGAAGATCCTAAGGGGATGAAGGAGGAACCAATATAGATTCTAAAAAAGACAATGTTTTTGTGACTGCAAAAGATCAGCCAGACTGAACTAAAACTAATGTTTCAAAAAAAATAGTAGTTAGCGGTTCAAAACACCTCTTCAGTTTTAGTTAGGCTGATATTTTCCATTTCCTTATAGGAAATAACAAGAAGTAATAAATTGTGGATATTAGCTGCTGAAGAGTTTCCCACCTGATTGCCTACAATTTTCAGTAATTTTCCTATATTATATATTTTCCTATATTATAATATTTCCTATATTAAGGATGAGTTGCATCCTTAGGGCTAAGGGGCTTGAGCAGGTTCGAAGTTAGATTTTAAATTAACTACATTTTGATTATTGCAAGAGTCTTGGAAAAAAACTGAGGAACAACTACATAGGGCCGCCATTGAAAAGTATCTGCAAACTTCAGGCTGGTGTAAAGTACAGCAGTGTCAGCACTTATGTGTGTTTCTGGTTTCTGCTTTGCAAGCCACATTGGTTACTAGTTTGTTTTCAGATCCAATTCAAGGTGCTTAAATTGACCTTTAAAGCCCTTCATGATATGGAACAGAGTTATTTAAGGTGGAGTTCTCCAACCTTTCCGGGTTGGCAGCCTGGAGAGGGGGAGGGGGGAAAAGAGGATAGTTTTGTGGGAGGGGCAGGTGCACTTATGCTTGTGCAAGTGGGGTCGAGAGTACCCATGATGCTCGTGTGAGTGAGGCCCTGAGCACCCCTGATGCTTGCACGCGGGAGGCCCTGAGCTGTTGCAATGCTCATGCAAGTGAAGCCCCAAGCACCTGTGTTACTTGCATGAGGTGGCTCCATTATTTTTAACATCCCTTCATCTATTACTTTTTGTTTTAGTTTATTTTTATATTTTAATGTATTTATTAACTGTTTTAGCAATGTTGTATGCTGCCCAGAACTGCTATCTTGTGATGTGGTTAGCTATTTAAACTAATTTAAATAAATAAATAAATAAATAAATAAATAAATAAATAAATAAATAATTCAAACTATTGTATTTGATTGGTCATTTCGCTAACATAGAATGAAGGCTATTGCTAAGCACATTGATTTGTGCTTAAAATTGTAAGCCGTCCTGAGTCTTCGGAGAAGGGCGGGATATAAATGGGATTAAAATAAAAAATAAATAAAAATAATGCTATGTGTGGACATTTCATTCATTTTATGTGTTACAAGCTTATGATATTCACTCCATAGATTTTCATATATCATAGGAGGAGGTGATGAGAAGAGCAAATAAAATAAAATGGTTTTACTTTTCAAATGGTATTGACATCCATATCCTACAACTGGAAGTTGTTATTGTTGCTGTTGTCCAGCAGTGTAGATGTGTTTGGTGTAGCCATGTTTATTTCTGACTTCATCTATTATACTAATGAGCCTCAGATAAAAGGATAGAGAAAAATCTTTCCTAATTAGTACACTGTTAAATTTTTAAAAATCCAATAAAAGCTTAGTTTCAAAGACTATAGTCAGAGTTTAGGCTCATTGATCATCCTCTAGTATACATCATGGTTTGTTGTTAAACATAATTTTTGAAGACTTCAACACAAAAGTAGAATTCTTAAATCACAATGGGTCAGTCTGCACATCAAAAGATATGGCTTAGAGCTGTGATTTTCAAATTCTGTTTCCTGGAACCCAAGGGTTCTGTAAGAATCAGTCAGGAGTTCAACATGAAGTTGCCATTTGTATTGTGTGAAATTTATTATTACAACATTAATTGAAAAGTTTTGTTCAAATAAAATGTATTACTTTAAATGTATTTATTTATCTCACCACTAGCTTAGAATTACTTGTGAAGTGAGCGAATTCCTAAATCTTACAATTCCAAGAGACAGGTTGCATCACCAAGGCACTGATTTGATTTCAGAAATGGTAATATCTGAAACTAGAGGCGAACACTTTATCCATCTTCTTTTTGGATGATGATCAGCAGCTGCCTTACACATGACCTATGTAATGAGCTTCATTACAGTTTCAACTGAGAGTAAAATGCCCCAATCTGTTTGACTACCAGACTCAGCATGAAACTTGGAAAAAATAAATAGCACATTCCTGATTGAGAAGATGCTTTCCAGCCAGCTTCAGCCCTACCATTATCTTTTACACTTGTTTGGAAAGTCCTATCCCTACTTGCAGTTTACTATGATGATTTCATGCCTAAGGATCCCTCATGATTGCAAGATAAAATAACTGTTCATATTCTGATATAAAAGTGTTTCTCCTCCTTATGCCGGTCTAGTCTCTTCATAGATTCTGGTATTCTGTAATACTTTGTCACCCCTTACTTGGAAATAAGGTTAGTTCTTGTAGGCATGATCAGTGAAGTGGTCTCAGAGTGATGAAAGCCTGCCTCATCCCTCTAACCCAGATGTGTCAAACACAAGGCCCGGGGGCCGGATCTGGCCCACAAAGTGGTTTCATGTGGCCCGTGAGGCCATCCTGGAAACAGTGAGGGAAAAGGCCCCACTGCCTTGGCCCTGGCCCAGAGACCCTCCTTCTGCCAGAGACCCTCAGATCTGTCCCACTCCTGCCCAGGCCCTCATAGGCACCCTTGATGCAAACGATGTAGAGCTGGCCACACCCACCCAGTAGGCCATACGCACTCTAGCCATGCCCACCCAGGCCACGCCCACGCTGGCTATACCCACCCAGCCCCCTGAGGGCAACTGCAATGCTGATGCGGCCCTCAATGAAATTGAGTTTGACACCCCTGCTCTAACCACTAGCAGTATCTGTCACAGCTTTTTCCTCTCCTGGTGTTTGCCCTTTCCATTTTTATTTTGGTTCTTGAGTTGCTTTAGTACCTCTCACCCTACTTCATTTTTTAAATCAACTTCTTTCCAGGTTTCCAATAAAGAAGAGAACAAAACACCTCTGATCTGTTATTAGAGCAGAAAACGGAGGTGTATTTGCCCAATTTGATTCTGACAGTGAAATGAGCAGATATCCACTATTTTAAGTATGAAGAAACGGAGACATACTGTATGTGTGCAGTTCTGTGCTGATGGTATTTTGAAATGGAGATATGTACATCAAAGGTGATTTTTTATCCATTACTGCAGTGTCCAGAAAATAATAAGAAAGGTTTACCTGAGTTTTTGTATCTGTTTGCCATTTTGCAGAATTTGTCAGTTTTAGTCACTTCCCCTCCCTCTCCTTGAAGTAAAATGCCAAACAGTTTTCAGTTCTCTAGAATTTATGAGCTGCCCATTTTATTTATTTATTTTTTTATGATGTCTTCCCATATCTTATTTTGGAGAAGCCCAAAGGGAGTGTAGCAGCAAGGGCTGAGAAAACAACTTAGAGAAGTCTGAACAGAGCCCTGAAATCAGTCCCATTCTATTTGTATTGAGAATACCCCATTGATAGATGCTTTATCCATTGGCTGGTGATATGCTTCAGGAGGTTAGCAAAAAATCCAGGGGACAAAATCCAAACATTTTGTCTACAGCAAGTGGCATACACACTTGGGAAAATACCCCTTGGTATTGATACAGTATAGGAACTGATACATAGAAACAGAATAGGAATTGGGATTACTGACAATGTTATTCCAGTTTTGTCTGGTGCCAGTTCAGAGATAGGTAGATAATCCTTTAACTTATTTGTGAGAAAATATTGTTTTGGCCTCCCAGGTTTCTGAATAAGGTCACGTTTACATATTCTCCAATCCAGCTTCAAGATAGTTCACCTTACAATTTATTAAGGACATGCTGTAAAACAGATCCCTCCCTCTCCCCTGAGGCTGGAGCCAAAGGAAGGTGATCCAGCAAAAAAGCAGTGTTTTCCATCAGAAAATGGAAGAAAACCACCTTAGGTGAAAACTTTTCCAATGGAAGAGGTGTACCATTAGGCTCAATTTGCCCACTGTGAGAATGCCTTCTCCCATCTGTCAGGAGTTTCTATTCTTCTGTGGCCTTTCCCCCCCCCCTTTGTCTTAGGAGATAAAATAACCAGGAAATCTCTCTATTTCAGTCAAGAAAATAATGATCTTGTGGAAAACTAACTGGGGAGTATTATGACTGTCAAATGCCAGAGACAAAGTTTCTGAAAGAAAAATACTGTTTGCTGCTCTTATTCCTGTTACCCATTTGGGCCTGATCACTCAACTAGAATGACTCTTCTGACTTATTGCAACATGGCCTTAGTGTGGCTGTGTGGCTAGACTTTCACATAGCTGAAAGGAAATTTCTTTGGAAGTGGAGTGGCAGAGTAAGCCACTTTACCAGTCTCATGCTTGATGTGTAGTAATACAAATGCTGTAAGGACTGTAGTTCTTCAAAGAGACCTTCTTTGCTTCTATTCTTAAAGAAGATGGAAAGCACATCAATGATGTCCTCTGTGGGTGTGAGGATGTGGTCTAGATGACCTTCAACTCTACTATGTGGTCTCCATAGACTTAATAGAATAGAGCTGGAAGGGAACTTGCAGGTCTTCTAGTTCAATACCCTGCTCAAGCAGGAGAACCTATACCATTTCAGACAAGTGACTGTCCAATCTCTTCTTAAAAATCTCCAGTGATGGAGCGTCCACAATTTCTGGAGGCAAGCTGTTCCACTAGTTAATTGTCCTCACTACTGAGAAGTTTCTCCTTAATTCCAGGTTGCTTCTCTCTTTGATCAGTTTCCAACCATTGTTTGTTGTCCTGCCCTCTAGTACTTTGGAGAATAATTTGACCCCCTCTTCTTTGTGGCAGCCCCTCAGATACTGGAATAATGCTATCATGTCACCCCTATTTCTTTTTTTCTTTAGACTAGCCCATCCTGCAGATGTGTGTGTGTAAAACCACTTACAGTTGCAACATCTCATATGGAAACTTCCTATGCATTTTACCACATTGTATAACTGATAATAAAAATGCCTTTAAATTTTAAATCTTTCCATTCTTTGACAATTTTTTTTCCAAATAAAGGGTTTTCTAATTTAAATTACCCAGATGCCTAGTTAACACTTTTGCACATAAAATTCAATAGTATTTCCTTCTTTCTAACCTTTTTTTAAATATTAGAACAAGACTAATGCTACTGGTTCTTGATTATTAGAGCCTGGTTGTGGAAAACCCACAATCTTTTCCAGCAGATTTTGGAGGATGATTCAGATATACTCCCTCTTTTAACTCTTTAATTATGGATTTCCAGGGGCAGTGGACCACAGATAAGGAGAAATTCCCTATGTTTCCTCTTTATTTCTTACTCTACCTGTTCTTTGTTTACAAGCTTCCTAGTCTTAGCATCTTCCATGTTGCCTTTCCTCTCTCCAATATAGACTTCCTCCTTGTAGATGCTAGGTTTTCCTGCTTATCTTCTGAATTCCTGCTAAATAAACCTTTCTTTACAATTACCATACCTGCTTCACTAATCTTGATTTGCTTTTCACTGTCTAGGAATAGGCATTCAAACGGCTTCCTCCAGTGTTTTGCTCTCCTAGCACTATTTTGCAGACCCTTCAAAAATTATATCAGTGCAAATTTGATAATATTCAGAGATAGAATTACTGAATAGTGCATAGAGAATTAGATCCCAGAGTTCAGTTACATACTGCATGAAGAGCATGACTAATTAGCTGTTGGCTGTGAAAGACAACTATTTCACTTCTTGTTCAGTGATCATAGCAACTGATAGAATTTACGTTGTTTAAATATTATGAAGTTTGGCATTTTTCTTACTCTGTTATCAGTTGCCAACAACATGGGATATAAATTCTACTACATAACAAACTAAATGCATAACTACTGTTTTTCAATTGGAATCTTGAATTTAGCATAATATCTAGTTTGACTCAATGACACAGAAGTAAATGATGAGATAACAAGATGCCTTGCAGCAATTCTCCTTTTCTTATTTTGAATTTATTTAGCAGGATTTTGCTCCATAATGTTTAATCCGGATGCTTGTACAAGGCTGGCAGGTTATGTCATTGTTTGGGCTGTAACTTCCAGGGTCACAGGCAACTACAAAAAAAAAAAAGCAGTATGTTAGTTACAGAAAGGAAACCATCTGCCCATTGTTGACATTTTTTTGCAATACCTGTATTGTGTAGTGGGTTGTGGACCACATGACAATGAAGAGGCAGAGGAGTACCGCATGTCAGCTCTTTATTTGTGGTAGGCACGTACTGAACAAAGGGGGTTACTGGACCCCTTATATACTTGGCTAGGTGATGCTCTGGCCAATCCATCCATCCGTATCTCCCGCCGAAACCTCTCAGCCAATCCAACCACAGCACAGCGCCCCCTGATGGTACTTGCAGAGCTGCTGCTCACACCCCATACATAACAACCTGAATCTCATAGGACATATACTCACAGATGCAATATGCTGGGTTTGAATTACATGAATTAATTCAATAACATGAATTAACAATATGAACAACATGAGAAAGATAATACTGTGTCTCAGTGAAACTTGAAGAGATGGGAAAGATGCATTTTATATCAATGAAAGTGATCAATGAAAGTTATATCAATGCATCTTTCATTTTATATCAATGAAAGATGCATTTTATATCAATGAAAGTGTGATCTGTGGAGTAGAGCTATCAGTCATGCCAGGAAGTAAAGTTAAAGATTGAATTTTGAATGAAAGGGATAAAAAATATACCAGAAGGTATGAACTGGCATGATCTAGGTCATTGTGAGTGAATATGAAAGTAGAAAGCTATAAGAGGGTGATAACTGAAGAACCAGGGATGAGCTGGGAAGAAAATTATGCAATGTTCTAAATGAATGTGATCTGTAGGGGACAAATTTCCTGCTGGGTGACAGGACTGACTGGTAGATATGAGACAAGAAGTACAAAACAAGTGATTGGGCTTTTTTTGTCTTTTTTGGGTACCTTTATTTCATTGTTGATACTTGATGACTGCTTCAACAAATCTCTGTTTTCTTGGCAAAGGTTTTGGAAGCAGTTTACCATTGCTTTTTTCTTCCTAGGGCTGAGAGGAGGTGATTGTCCCAAAGTAACTTAGCTAGCTTCATGTCTATGGTGGGACTAGAACTCACAGTCTCCTGGTTTCTAGCCTAATGCCTGAACCACTGCATCAAATGAGTTTTCCTACCTTATTAATAACACTATAATTTTATTTACAAAATTTAGAACTAAGATATTTTATATGTTACTGGCATAATAATGTAAAGGCACAGTTTCTTTGGCTCTCTGTAGTTTTAATATTATATTTGACTAAAATAAAGACTGCAGATAAGGAAAAGTGCATATATGAAAATGGTGGCTACTAAAGTGAAGATGAAAGAATGAGTGTAAACACAGAATGTATGCAGAGAAATAGGTAGATGCAATTAATGCAATAGAAAAGATGAGGGAACAGATAAGATTAAAAGAGAGAGTGCAGCATGATTTGATAAAAATAAGGAATTCTTCTAAAATTGAATAGAAAGGACTGAACAAAGAGTATTCCTCAATCAAGAGGAACACCAGAGATTGGAATGCGACAAAAACAAATATATTCAAAGTGATGCTATAATTGACCTCCTCCTCCTTTTAGCAATATTGTAAGTACAATTGCACGTAATTTCAATAAGAAAAAAAAATGAAGATGGTGGTGGGCGAAGAGCCAGGAATACATGGGATGCATGGAGAGCTTTCATAGTACATGCACAGGATATGGAAACTGGAAAGGGAAAAAAAGGAAAACTACTAGGAGGTAGCTAATATTGGCAGGAAAATAGAAAGGCTAAAACACACAGTGGCCTGAGCTCACAAAGGAAGCTAAAAGTAACAAAAGGAAGAAAAAGGAACAGCTGGACTAAATAGTAAGATAAAGATAGATGATCAGGAGATCAGAACTTCTCGTCCTACTTTGCTTTCTCCACAAAGAGGAGCTGTGTTCGGATGGAAGTATGTAGAACGATTGACACAAGGGTGGTGGTGGTAGAAACAGCCATCTAGCCTAGAGGCTAATAATAAGAATTAAAAGGACAGTGGCATAATCTTAGTGACAAAACTGAGTAAAATTATAGAGAACCTTTGATAACCCAGAGCAGTATTTGAAAACTATCTACCTTAATATAATCCCTTTTGGAACATTACACTGTGCAGCTATAAACCTTGTAGCAGAAAAGAAAACCTGAACTCTAAATAAAATTCAGTAAAAAAATATTTTTTTCCTAAAATGTTTTTTGTCAAAATAAATTAACCAACAAGCCTAAAGGATTTAACCCCTGGAATGTAATCTATGGCCAATCATAAATGCTAAGTTGGTTGTGAGGATAAATCAAAAGCAGAGTCCTTGAGGGAAAAAAAGCACATGGATAAAATAAATACCACAGCAATTTGCACAGTCATTGTGGATGAAGTCATTTTTCCCAAACCCTGGGCGACAGCTGTCTAGTCGAGTGACTTGGAAACTGTGATCTATGTAATGGATTGCAGGGATGTTCACAAATTCATGTTTCAAGATGTACCATTGTTCATGGAAAAACTTTTCAATGAGCTCTCGAGCCTAAAACATTAAAAGAAGAACATTAATAAATGAAATGATAGGAATAAAGCTTGATGCCCAGTAGCCTGGAATCTAACTCATGTAATGCAAGGCAAATCAAAGGGTAAGCTGCCTGGAGGATGTCTAGGCCTCATTGTAGGCAAATTAAATTAGAGGTCATGTGGCCAATCTTTGCAGATTGTTCCCCCCTCCCCACCTTTCACAGATTTCCAGGAGGAAAGGCTATTTCTTATTCAGTCCACTTTACAACTTTATTTATTGAAATTTATTGGGCACCCAACTCTAATGGATTCTAATGGTAAGGATAAATCAGAAGCACACTCCTCAAGAAAATAATCACATAAGAATTTATATCAATGTTTCTATAAACCTCTAGGTCAATCTTCTCTCGTCTTTGTTCTCTCTGTTTGTACAGGAGAGCTGCCAGGGCACATAACACTTGTGTTGCAATTTTGTGTTTTGATAAAATCCCTGCATTTATTTCAGATAGATTTCAAGGTGTTTTTGTGATTCAAAGTCTGATTTTAACCCCAAGGGGCTTAGATGTTTTGGCCCCCAGCTACTCTTAGCTACCTCTTCTAAATGGAATTGAACAATCTGACTTTTTTTGTGAGAAATCATGGGGTTTCTCTCAATTTAGAGGGCAGGGGCCTAGAAACAATGTTTCTGGGTGATGGCACTTCTTCTATGCTAAGGTGGCATAAATCTTGATGCTATTCTGAAAGCTGCTTAAAACAATCAATGAGAGAGTGGATTTCTCTGATTTTGAGTTGGATTTGTTATTTATAAATTCATATAGAAAAATGACCTGCAATCTGTCCTCAATGTAATTTAGTAACACTGAAGAAAGTGTTTGTGATACTTCATTGTGTGTTGAAGTATGTAATTTTTACTTATTTATCTATTTTGGCAGGAACACAGCTTATCTGGTTCAGGATGACTTTATTTTAATTTTCAAACTCTAAGGGATGTGGGGCAATTGTGCTGGTGCATCAATGTCACTGGAAGGGATGCACTTAAACTTTTTTCTCTTTTTAATTGGTGGGAGTTGGATATTTACTTATTTTTATTGTTAAGGTTTCAAAGCTCTCTATGCTTTGTTATCCGAGTTTCTACCCCCACCACTGAATTGTGCATTTTGCTGCTAAAGTTAAATATTTAAATCTGCAGGGAGATTCCAGGGGCTACAATAGGTTCTTGCACAACCTGCAATTTGACACCTTCTAAACTATTTCTAAACGGATTGGTACTTTGAGTATCCCGAAACATGCCAGTATGAAAAGTCTGAAAAACCCCCTCTAACCTTATGTACATGGCTGTTGGTAATGTCTTCACAGTCAGTGGTAATTTGACGGCAACTAACCTCCCAGCCAGGGGCATATGGATTTACTAAGTGACAAAAAGAGATAAACATTTGCAGATAAAAATATAGTTCTCTATGAATTGTGCCTAAATATAATAAATAATTAAATCCTGGGCATTGAAATGGGACTCACAATTGTATGGATTTATGATTTATGATTTCAGCCACAAAGGCTATTTCTCCTTGTACCTTATATACAGCTGTTCCTAGGAAGAACAATTAATTCAGAAGAGACATAACCTGTAATGAAGTTCCATCTTTGAGTTAGCCAGGCCAAAACATCTATCCCAAATTGTTACTGTGAAAACGGATGGAAGTGGAAAAAGAACAGATGTCTGAATCCCACTTTATCCGATGAGGTACCATGGACAGCAGCTGAAAGAAGCATTTTAACACTAGCTGTCAAAGTTTCCTAAGGAAATATTTCCCAATTTTTCCTCTGCCCCCCCCCAATTGCAATGAATTCAAGATATATATTCCACTCATGGTGCAGATTAGTCATACCATCACTTCATGTAAGCAGTGCAACAGACTCCATCTTTCAGTTGAAATTTTAATAGAGGTATAGAAATTTTTGCTGATGCTGAATTAAATAAAAAGATTTAGCCGGTAAGAGCCTCCCCACCCTCCCCATCCCCCCAAAAATACAGCAGAAGCTTTGGTGTTAATAATTAGCCTGCAGTAATTTTCTGTTCAGGTTTTTTTATGGATTATCCATAGCAAACCTTCTGTGACTGAATTCAGGAGAATATATTTTGGAGTGACACAGTTTTGGGATTTTTAAGGGGAAGAACTAATGCAGCTCACTTCAGAAACAAAATGAGAGCAGCTAGGTCTGTATCAAATGGATAAAATCTTATGTTTGCAAGAACACAGAGCCAAATTAAAGGGATTATGGTTTGATGGAATTATACCATCAATAAGAAAGGCACTGAAAACATAGTTATATTGAACAGGGACTCTTTTCCCGCAATCCAGCTCCACATAGGCTGTCCAGATAAAATAAAAATCATGGAGGCAAACAAAGCATCACTTTTTCATTACCTTGAAAAACAATGAATAGTTCATCTACTAATCCATGTTTGGGTCGCTTGACAGAAAAACATCTGTATGATGACTCAACAATGTGGCATTTCAGATAATCAAGCAAATTATTCAAGATTTTCTGTAGTTCTTCAAAGAATTGTCTGTTAGCTGCTAGATTGCATTCTTTAGTTGTAAAGTGAACAGATATACGATAAGTATAGTCTGGTTCCCGATATGCTTCAAAAACAGGAAGAGGAAGGAAATATAATGTAAGTGGCAGATAATGTAATATATTGTTGCTCTTCATAATTCTTACTTTATTATCTTCATGCATTAGAAATTCTATATGGAATAAAAAATTGTGAGCATTCTCCTTGAGAAAGTGTCCTTTTGAAGTATCTACCATCTTGACAAACTGATGACCAATAGTGTGGTTTATTTTCTTTTCTCATAATTTATCGAAAAGGATTAGCATGCAGTGGATGGAAAGAATAATATCTTCATAATATCTGTGTATATCTGTATATTATATGCTGCTTAAGCATGCATGTTCCAGAGAATGCTTGGGCTAGCATATAGATGTTGCAATAAAGAAAA